>NC_138190.1:80608100-81173100 GCF_964194105.1 Spermophilus citellus
CGTAACCATTCTCGAACGTTGCATGCCCTGAAGTATTATATATAATATATGTATATACAATTAGAATATAAATGAAAGACCAGATATCTACTATATGTGTGCATATATATTTTATATATACACATATATGTATACACATTATATATGCATATATATTTTATATATACACATATATGTATATATTGTATATATATGTATGTTCACTTTCAATTTATGTATGTTCTTTGTAATGAAGTAAGTTTGTTGTAAGCAACATATACTTGAATATTGTCTCTTTATCTTTTCACTGTATGTATTTTAAATTTAAAATTTAATGCAATTTAACTCAATTGTATTGAAGGTAAGCACTGAAAGATAAGGTTACTATAGTTATTTATAACTTGTCTTCTAGTTTTATTTTCCTTCCTTCCTTTCTTCTACCCTCTCTTATAATCTTCCTTAGTGTTTACATGAACTACCATAGTATTGGGTTCTCATTCATTGACTATTATTTTGGTTTGTCTATTATTAATTTTATTTCAGTTACCATGAAGCTTTCAAAACATCTTTTGATTATAGCAATTATTTTGAAATAGCATCAACTTAACCTTATAATAAAAATAGAAATAAATAAAAGCAAAAGAGAAAAAATTACCAAAAATATTTACAGCTGCATTCTATTCCTTCCCACATTTTAACTTTTTGATATCCCATTTTTACATCTATGTTCCCAATAACTTAACATATCAATGCACTTTTAATTGTTTTGTGTTTCATATCCATACAGAAGAGATGAATTGTTTGTGTTATGTTAATAATAATACAGAATTCTCAATATATCTTTATAGTTACTCTTGGCAGTAAGATATATACTTTCCTGTCTTTTTATGTGTGTGTGTGTGTGTGTGTGTGTGTGTCTACGTGCACGCTAGTGTATTACTAGGGATTTACACCATGGGTGCTCTACCAATAAACTATACTCCCTGTCCTTTTTAATTTTTATTTTTGAGACAGAAACCAGCTACATTGCTAAGACTGAACTAACACTTGTTTTTCTCCTGCTTCAGCTTCCAGAGTCCCTGGGTTTAGAAGTATGTGCCACTATATCCAACCCATTTTCCTCTTAATCATGTGCATTTCTTTAAATTTGAAGAAATTCCTTAAGGATCCCTTGTAGAACAGTTCTGAGAGAAATACTGTTCTCTTAGATATTTTTGTTTCTGGAAATGTCTTTATCCCTCCTTCATTTCTAAAATTATAGCTTTTCTAGGTACAATATTCTCAGTTAATCATTTTCTTTTTCTTCTTACTGTTACCTGAGAGGGGTTTAAGGCAGGGTGCAAAGGTTCCTTGCCTCTCAGAGAAGAGTGATACATACAGGGTTGAGTTCTTTGACTATATGTGGAATTTTCCTGGTAAGAAAAGTGCAGCTTCTCATGCAAGCTTTTGTGAATAGCAAATCCCATGCCAATTATTTGATATTTGGAGTTTGGAATGTTTCTTATTGATTAGCTATCTAGCCATTGATTATTTGTGGGCACATTGTGTACGTATTTGAATATGGTGACATTTCAACTCATTATATTTTGTTCTAGTTCATCTGGTACAACCATAGATTGGAAGTTTTATTCATATAAAAAGACTGATATGGCTGTTTGTGTTCATTGATCCAGGTCTCCATTTGGCAAAGGTCTCTTTTTTTTCTCTCTGATGGCTCATCTCTCTTAATAGTCGGAAAATATCATGTCACTTTTCCCGGGCCTGTAATGTTTCATCTGAGAAACTCCCTATTAGTTGACATGAGACAACTTATGTGTTGTTTCCTTTTTCTTGTGGCTGCAACAATCTGTTCATTATCTTTCACCTGTTAGAGCTTGAATGTAAGATGTTTTGGGATACTTGTCAGTTAATTTAAATTTGACTAATGACCTTTGAATTTCTGTACCTGGTTACTTGTATTTTTCTTTAAATCTGGAAGTTTTCTGCTATTATTTATTTGAGTATATTTTCTGCCTTTTTGGCATTCTCAAGTCCTTCTTATATACCAATAATCAAAATATTTTCTCTCTAATACTGTCCCAAATTTCTTGATACTTTCTTTATTTTTCTTTATTAGTTTTCCTTTTTACTATAGAACTATGGCTTTTCAAAAAGCCTTTCTTTGCACTTATTAATTCTTTCTTCTTTTTGATATGCTTTGTTATTGATGCTATCACATTTTTAATCCCACTTAGTATATTTTTCATCTCAAGAATTTCTGTTTAACTTTTTATTTGCTTCTTTCTCTGTGTTAAATTTCTCTGTTTAGTATGGACATATTTGTCTGTATGTTCTTCAAGTTTAGTGAGTTTCCTTAAGCAGCTGTTAAAATTTTCATTCTGAGAGCTCTTCCATAATGATTATTGCGTGGTCAATTTTGGAGACATTACTTTATATTGAATACAAGGTGGCATCATGTTTTGCTGAAACCATCTGATGCTTATTGGTGTGCAATGTCATGTGGGTATTGAACAATTGGGCATTTGTCCCACTTGTTATGGTTTAGATCTGATATGTCCTCCCAAATCTTATGTGCAAAAAGCCTGTTCCCACTGCTGTTGTGTGCAGAGTTGGGACATTTAGAAGGTAATCAACTCTCGAAGGTCCTAAAACCACCAATGAATTAACCATTGATTGATGCATAAAATGGGCTATTGGGAGGTGGTAGAAACTTCAGGAATTTAGAACTTGTTGCAGCATGTAGGTCACTGGGAGCATGTCTTTAAATGGCATATCTCTTCCCCAGTCCCCTTTTCTTCCACTCTCTCCCTTTCCCAGTGCTTCTTATAATTCCCATTCTTTCATTTAAAATTCTAATCTTTTATGCCAAAGTTCAGTATAAACTCATGAATATTTTATTTTACACAATTTGTTGCTTGTTAGAAATAAAGGAAGTCTTAGATCCTAGGGTTTTGTAGTAAGAAAAGCTATTATAATAGAGGTCTACCATTTAAATAAAATATTTAATACTCCAACACATATTACTGTAAAGACTAATGCCCTAGTAATATATCTTATATACATTATTATAATAAAATGTATCAATTTGTCTCTGCCCCAAAGATACCTCCATTTGAGATATCAAATTACAAGAAGAGATAGGGAAATTTCTTCGATCCATGAAGATACTAACTTTCCACTTGAAAACATTGTATGTATTTTGATTGGCATCGCATTAAACCTGTAGAGAAGTTTGGGTAATATCGCCATTTTGACAATGTTAGTTCTGCCTATCCATGAACAGGGTACATTTTTCCATCTTCTGAGATCTTCTTCTATCTCTCTCTTTATGGTTCTGTAGTTTTCATTGTATAAATCTTTCACCTCTTTTGTTAGGTTGATTCCCAAGTATCTTATTTTCTTTGAGGATATTGTGAATGGAGTGGTTTTCCTTATTTCCATTTCCGAGGTTTTGTTGCTGATATACAGGAATGCCTTTGATTTATGCGTGTTGATTTTATACCCTGCCACTTTGCTGAATTCATTTATTAACTCTAGCAGCTTCTTTGTAGACTCTTTTGGGTCTGTTAAGTATATTATCATGTCATCCGCAAATAGCGATAGTTTAATTTCTTCTTTTCCTATTTTTATGCCTTTAATTTCTTTTGTCTGTCTAATTGCTCTGGCTAGTACTTCGAGAACTAAATTGAATAGAAGTGGTGATAGAGGGCATCCCTGTCTTGTTCCAGATTTTAGAGGAAATGCCTTCAGTTTTTCTCCGTTTAGGATGATGCTAGCCTGAGGTTTAGCATATACAGCTTTTACAATGTTGAGGTAAGTTCCTGTTATCCCTAGTTTTTCTAGTGTTTTGAACATAAAGGGATGCTGTACTTTGTCAAATGCTTTTTCTGCATCCATCGAGATGATCATGTGGTTCTTGTCTTTAAGTCTATTGATGTGGTGAATAGCATTTATTGATTTCCGTATATTGAACCATCCTTGCATCCCAGGAATGAATCCTACTTGATCATGGTGCACAAGTTTTCTGATATGTTTTTGTATTCGATTCGCCAGAATTTTATTGAGAATTTTTGCATCCAAGTTCATTAGAGATATTGGTCTGTAGTTTTCTTTCTTTGAAGTATCTTTGTCTGGTTTTGGGATCAAAGTGATGTTGGCCTCATAGAATGAATTTGGAAGAGCTCCTTCTTTTTCTATTTCTTGAAATAGCTTGAAAAGTATTGGTATTAATTCTTCTTTGAAGGTTTTGTAGAACTCCGCTGTATAGCCATCTGGTCCAGGGCTTTTCTTAGTTGGTAGTCTTTTGATGGCTTCTTCTATTTCTTCTTTTGTTATTGGTCTGTTTAAATTGTGTGTGTCTTCCTGTCTCAATCTGGGCAAATCATATGCCTTAAGAAATTTATCGATATCTTCATTATCTTCTATTTTATTGGAATATAGGGTTTCAAAATACTTTCTAATTATCTTCTGTATTTCTGTAGTGTCTGTTGTGATATTGCCTTTTTCATCACGTATGTTAGTAATTTGAGTTCTCTCTCTTCTTCTTTTCGTTAGCATGGCTAAGGGCTTGTCTATCTTATTTATTTTTTCAAAGAACCAACTTTTAGCAGAATACAACAGTCACTAATATGGCATTATGTAAAAATGCGAATATGTAACAGATGTGATTCTGCAATCTGTATTTGGGGTGAAAATGGGAGTTCAAAGCACAATTTGAGTCTAATGTATGAAAGATGATATATCATGAGCTCTGTAATGCGATAAATAATCAATAAAAAAAAAGAAAAAAAAAAACAATAAAAAAAAAAAAACATTGTATGTAGTGAGATGCTCCAAATTTGTTTAGGGATTTGTCAGTTGCATACACTTCTTTTATGGTTTAGATATTAGACGTCCCCCAAAACTCATTTGTGAGACAATACAAGAAAGTTTAGTTGTGAAATGACTGGGTTATGAGAGTGTTAACCTAATCAGTGCATTAATCCCCTGATGGGGATTAACTGAATGGTAACTGAAGGCAGGCTGAGTGTGGCTGAGAAGGGGAGGTTACTGGGATGTGCATTTGGGGTTTATATTTTATCAGTGATGGGGGAAACTCTGTCTTCTTTGCTTCCTGTCATCATGTCCTGAGATGCTTTCCTCCGCCACACTCTTAAGTCAAGATATTCAGTCTAAACTCAGGCCTGAAGCAATGGAGTTGGCTTTTACTGAACTGAGACATCTGAAATTGTGAGAGACAAATAAATGTTTCTTCCTCTAAAATTGTTCTTTTCATGTCTTTAGATCACAAAGATCTGGCTAAAAAACCTTTAATAATTTCCTAGAAGGTTTGAACACAGATCATACCTACCACTGAGCTATATTACCAGTTTTTTAAATTTATCATTTTTCACATTTTTTTTAATCTTGAGACAAGTTGTTGCTAAGTTCCTGAGGCTGGCCTCAAACTTGCAATCCTTCTGTCTCAGCTATTCAAGTTTCTTGTATTAAAGACATGTGTCACTGCTCCATAAAATTCCTGGAAATTTTAAGAAAGGACAACTTGGAAAATTCTGTTTTGTTTTAGGAAGTGGAACTCATTCTCACTATGATATTTACCATGGATTTGTATTATATGTATCTCTTTTACATTACATTGAAGATTTCCAGTATCAGGTTTTGTTTATAAAATAGTTAAAAAGGTTAATAGGCACGGTGGTGCACTCCTGTAATCCCAGCGGCTTGGGTGGCTGAGGCAGGAGGATGGTGAGTTCAAAGCCAGCTTCAACAAAAGCTAAGTGCTAAGCAACTCAGTGAGACCCTGTCTCTAAATAAAATACAAAATAGGGCTGGTATGTGGCTCAGTGGTCAAGTGCCCTTGGGTTCAATTGATGGTACCAAAAAACAAAACAAAGCAAAACAAAAAATTCAAAATACTAGAAGAAAGTGAATATGCATTCTTTGGGGCATGGGAGATCCTCTGTAAGAGTTCAAAATTTTCAATTCACTTGTTTCACCTTTTAAGATATGCCATTTTTAAATTATACTCTATATCTATGTATTTAATGATAAATTAAATATGTGTATTGTACAAAAAATTAGAAAAAATGAGATACTGGGGAGCTATCAAATGATTGTTCTATAGCTTCACTACCATGGTTTAATACCCTTATGCTATCATGCAGGCAGTGAGGTCAGATAGTTACCATTCTTTGTCTCCTCACAAAGGGACAATGTGTATAAATTCTATGTATCCTTCATGTTCCAGTCACAGATATTTTGAATAGGCATATACAACTTATTCAAGACCCAACAATCTACATATATTGCTGCCAAATATTTGCTTACAGGGATACAATGCAAGATTTTTAGATTAATAAGTTTATGTTAGTCACATATATAAGCTTGGAAATACCTTATCAATCAACAATGTAATAGTAAGAATGTGTGAAAAAAGATTCATAAGGAGATGATGTCTATAGGTATATAGGTATACATGCATAGATGTATAGATGGGTAAAAAAGTCTGATTTTAGTCTGAGGAATCTGTTCCATTAATTGAAGCTCACTTCTTGGGCAAAATAGAGACTCTCAGATCTAATAACATTGGGGTCCAATTTCTTGTTGCAATTAGAAAGAAGCACTAGCCTGGGGTAAAAAATAAATAAATGATACTACCAACCATAATACCTGCATTCCTAGACTCAAGTTGTATCCCTTTTCCTAAACTCATTATCTCTTGAAGAATTCTAGTAATTTTAAGAGTATTTAAGCACGCAACATAGATCTTATAGGAGCAGTAACACATACTTATTGTATGAAAGGATATATAGGATGTCAAACCACAAATGGAGGAGATGTATTTATGTCTGGCCTAATCTTACCATGTGCCTATGGTCATTCTGAAATTTCAAGGCAGGATGAAGTTCAAGGTGTAGGTGATATTTCTGAAATTCCAGCTACCATTACCTTAGTCTTTTCTCAATCCTGGATTAAGGAGTAGAGATTGTCCTCACATCTGTCAAAATACACATAACTGAAAAAAGGGATGGCTCTAAATAATTATTACACTAGGGAATAAAGGTTAAGCTGAGATAATTTAGTGTCAGTCCACACAGGTTGAAATTTTAGCTATGACACTACCATTGGTAAGTTTTCTCACATGTAAAATGGCATATGCATGTCTATGCATATGAGGAAAGTGATGAGAGGTTATTGTGAAGATTAAATTAGATAACTCATGTTTAAAAATAAGAGCTATATTAAGAGCTCAAATATAGTGTTAGAGCTTTTTTTTCTCAGACAGCTTTATCTTATTATATTTTAGGGCCTCACTTTTTTCTTTAAGTCATCAATTCAGTCACAGACTTTGGAGAGATACATATCTCATATGTTCAGATATTATAACAGTATGTACTTTCATTTTTTTTTTATAAAGAGAGAGTGAGAGAGGAGAGAGAGAGAGAGAGAGAGAGAGAGTTTTTAATATTTATTTTTTAGTTCTTGGCGGACACAACATCTTCGTTGGTATGTGGTGCTGAGGATCGAACCCGGGCCGCACGCATGCCAGGCGAGCGCGCTACCGCTTGAGCCACATCCCCAGCCCTGTACTTTCATTTTAAAGAATGTTTTCCTATTCCATCAATTCAGTTCTTACTGTTGCATCTTGCCTATCAGTACTGCCCCCACCAGATCATACTGCTGGTTCTGTTTAGTACTACAATTGTTGATGGACGGAGATTCCAGGAACAGAATATATATATATATATATCTGTCATATCTCCTTTTAGTTGCTCTTTTACTCAGAGTATTTAATGTGTCAAGTAAATGAAATGCTTTAATAAGATTAAGAGCTCATTTCTCGCTGGGCACAGTGGTGCACTCCTGTAATCCCAGCGGCTTAGGTGGCTGAGGCAGGAGAATGGTGAGTTCAAAGCCAGCTTCAACAAAAGCAAAATATGGGGGGTAGAAAAGTGTGCGGGCCATAAAATACACACAGACATCATTAAAACATAATGTTATATAACAAGAAAGTAAATGTTATATAATAAGAAAGGAAATGTTATTATACAACAAGAAAGGAAATAAAGTTGAGAAAAGTAAGATGAATTGTTGGGGAATCTAAAATATATAATGTCTTATGAAATTATCTCTAAGAAAATAACATTTGAAAGAAAGAAATGAGGAAAGTGGTGAGACTAGCCTTCTTGGGGGAAAAACAATAAGTAGAAGGTACAATTTAATTACAAGGGACTTCAAACTCTTGCCTTCTTTTCTGGACCCACTGTTATTTTCCATTAGTTTATGTAACTGTATTTTCTTGGACCAGTATCTTGTAATTTTAATTATTAGTCACTTAGAATAACTGATACATATTCTTCAAGATTATGTTGCCAATTTTTGGCTCTTTGCATTTAATCCAAACTTTATGTTAAGTTTATTAATTATTATAAAAACATGCTGGTATAATAGATGGGGAATTACACTCAATCTGTAGCTTAATTAATTAACATCTTTATAATATTGAAACTTCAAATCCATGACCATGATATGTTCTTCCATTTATATTGATTTTCTTTCATTTATTTCAGTAATGAAGTATAATTTTGAATACATATTAGAATTTCACACTTTTTATTACATTAGTTACTAGCTTTTCCTGTTTAAAAGTATTTCAGTATAATAATATTTTCTAATTTAATGGTCCATAAGCAAATGCATGAATAGAATCACATTATTTATTTATTCTATTATTATTATATTTGTTATCACTGCTATTGGTAATACTGAGGTACAAACCATGGCTTTGATCATAGTAGAAAATCACTCTAACATCAAGCTATATCCTTCAATATCTATGAAGGATCAACTAAACTACATTACTTTAAGTATAGCCTAGGAACTATTTGATTTGATTATATTTGTTTCCTGTTTTGCATGTAGGGTTTTTCTTTTCTTCCTTTCCTTTTTTCCTTCCTTTCCTTTCCTTTAGCTTTCTTTCTTTCTTCATTTGTTCATTCATTTGTTCCTTCCTTCCTTCCTTTCTTCCTTTCTTCCTTTCTCATTCTCTTTCTTTCTTTCTTTAGATTAAACCCAGGGATGCTTATCCAATGAGCCACATCCCTAGCCCATTTTTATTCTTTTATTTTTGAGGTAGGTTCACCCTAAGTTGCTTAGGGCCTTGTTAAGATGCTAAGGCTAGTTTTGAACCTGCAGTCCTCCTGACTCAGCCTCATGAGTCACTGGGATTATAAGCTCTGCCACTCTGCAAGAAGTCTTATGTAGTTTTAAAATGATGCAAACTAATTATATCAGTGATAACAACAATAGAAAATAAAAGGAAACCTTATGGAGATCATTAATTTTCAAAAAATTTTGGAAGTTTTAAGTTGTGGTATAACAGAAAATAAAATATAATGTATTTTATGTAATTCTAAGTATTATCTTTTGAAGTTTTATTTTATAGTTGTTTATCTCTAGGAATTAGAAGTCATGTTTTTATATGTTTATTGTATTCAATTTATTGAATTAGTTTATTAGTTTATTAACTTTTTCTAATACATAATGTGTAGAATATGATCTTTTATATATTCAAATTTGTGATTAATAATGTTTTATTTATTCTTTTTCCAGATAGGAATCTACTTATATTAAAGAACCTGATACATTTATTTATTTTCTTATTTACTTTACATTTGAGAACTTTCTATTAAAATATTAAAGAAATTAGTATCTGAACAATACCACAAATTTCTTTATAAAATGTGCATACATATATTTTTAATTTATTTTATTTGTAGATGGACACACAATACCTTTGTTTATTAACTTATTTTTATGTGGTGCTGAGGATAGAACCAGTGCCTCAAACATGCTAGGCAAGTGCACTGCCACTGAGCTACAGCCCCAGCTCTGATATATATTTTATTTGTATCATCAATATAACAATAAATATCTCAAACATAAAAAATAAGTCATAACTAGAATACAAACAAGTAACCATTTTCATTCTGTATAATTATTTCCCAAATTTCATTCATATATACATATTTTTATTTAATATGTCTCAAAGTAATTACAATTTTCTGACAAGATCTTTACTTTGGAACATTAATGAAAGACATTTTCAATACTTTAATAACCTTGATAAAGTACAATTTCAATAAAACAAAAACATCTTATTGAGGAATAATAACTTCCTTTATCCTCTTTTTCTTTTTTTTAAAATCCTTAAATTTATTTTACTATTTTTTCATTGCTTATTATTATAATACTTATTCTTTCTTAGTAATTGTACAAACTAATGTAGTTAACTGTGACATTTTCAATTTCCACACGTACATGCATTGTGCCTTGATCATGTCCCCTTCTCCCTTCACATAACCTACACCACCCTCATGGTTCCATCCCCTTGGTCCCCTTTCCAGACACTAGAGTCCTTTTATTTTCATGCTATCTTTTTCTTTTAATCCCACATATGTGAGAGACCTTGAGTTACTTGACTTTCTCTGGCTTATTTTGTTTAACATTATCTCCCAACACCATATATTTTCCTGCAAATGGCAGGATTTCATTCTTTCTTATGGTTGAATAATAGTCCATTGTGTATATATGCCATCTTTTCTTTATGTGTTTTTCCATTAACAAACACTTAGGCTTATTCTCTACCTGGCTATTGTGAAAAGTGACACAATAAATGTGGGTATGTAGATCTCCTTGTTTGCTGACTTCATTTACTTTTGTTATATACCCAAGAGTGCTATACTTGAACCTTATGGAAGTGTTTTGTTATTATTTTGAGGAAAGAGTATACTGTTTTTCATAGAGGCTGTACTGATTTAAATTCTCATCAAAAATATGTAAAATTTCTTTCTCTCCAAAAATGTCAAGATTTTTGCTTTTTTGTTTTATTTATAGTATCCATCCTGACTGTGATGTGGTATCTCAAGGGTGCTTTGATTTGCATTTCCCTGATGGCTAAACATAATGAGCATTTTTCATGTTTATAGGCCATTTGTATTTCATCTTTTGCAAAGAGTCTATCCAGATCATTTGCCCATTTATCAATTTTATTTTTCTTGTTATTTATATACTTTGGCTATAATACTCATTCAGATGAATAGTTGGTCAATATTTTTTCTTTTTCTATAGGCAGATCTATATTTTGTTGCTTACTCTACTGAAGCTTTTAAGTTTGATATAATTCCATTTGTCAAGTCTTGCTTTTGTTTTCTATGCTATTGGACTCCTGTCAAGGAAATCATTGCCTATGCTAATATCTTGAAGTGTTTCTCCAGGTTTTCTTCTAATAGTTTTAATGTTTCAGGCCTTACATAAATGAGGTATTTGTTTTATTTTGAGTTTATTTTTGTACAAGGGGTTTGGTTCCAGTTTCTGTCTTATACATGTAAATAATCACTTTTCCAAGCACTGTTTCTGCATGAGGTTGTACTTCTAAAGTATGTTTTCAGCATTTTTGTTGAGAATAAGTTGGAAAAAGATGCATGAATTTATTTATGTGTCTTCTATTCTGTTGGATTGGTCTATATATTTGCTTTTGTGCCAACTTTATTTATTTATTTGTTTATTTATTTTCTTACTTACTATGACTCTGTAGTGTGCTTTGAAATCTGATGCTTGGATGACTCCTGCATTTCTCTGTTTGCTCAGGATTGCTTTGATTACTCAGGGTTTTTGTGTTTCATGTGAACTCTAAGATTGTGTTTTCTAGTTCTGTGAAGAATACCATTGGTGTTTAATGGGAATTTCATTGAATCTGTAAATTACTTTGGGTAATATAGCATTTTAACATCATTCCTTCATCAAATACATGAATATGGGAGTTCTTAGTACCTTCTAGTATGGTCTTCAATTTCAACTTAATTTGCAACTTAAAACATCATCAAAACAAATAGAGTATAACTTAAAAAAAAAGGTGTTTTATAAATGATCCACAGTAGCCTCTTTGTATTGGCACTTAGTTTGTTTATTTCTTCACTGAAGTGTGAGACCAAATAACTCCCTCTGGTGCCCAAACTGAAAAATATATTTAAAAATCACATCCTATTATTTTAGATATAGCCTAAACAGAGAGATTTTCAGTCATTAGAGTCTACCTGATTTGCATACTCTGTGAAATCTCACCCAGATACATGCTGTCCATTGACTAATAAAGATGCCAAGTTGTTAGAGTCCTTCACCAGTCTGTAACAAATATTCTCCATTGCACTATTGCATGACATTATTCTAAATTTAACTTTCTTTCTTTGTTTCTTTCTTCCCTGGTATTTCCTTTGTTATTCTCTTATTCTGGAGGATGACGCTTCTCTATAAAATTTTGGATGGTCACATACTATGAAGGACTTCCCATCTCATGCATCCTTGCCCAAACAATGGCCAATAAAACTTGTGAGATATTACCTTCCATGGTCATATCTTTTCTTTGATTCTCCAAATCTTTCAAACCTCTATAGATATATAGGACCTATGATGTTCTGTGCTACAAGAAAGTCTTTTTATAATCTCAATAAAAAAAGAAAAAAATATTATTAGTTCTATAGGGTTAATTATTGCAATCAGATTCATAGAAGGGTATTCATTTGGAGTTAATCTCATTCCAAATGTATGCTACAGGAAAAAGATAAAAGAATAATGAATTAAGACATTCTTAGGAATAGTTTTCTTGATGTACTTTAATTTTTTTATTTGTTCCAATTAAGTGTATATGATAGTAAAATGTATTTGCATATATTATACATATATTGAGTATAACTTTTCACTATTCTGGTTGTACAAGATGTAGAATTACATTGGTTGTGTAATCATATATGCACATAAGATAGTAATGTAAGATTCATTCAATTATTTTTCATATTCCCATTCTCCCTCCCTTTTCTTCATTCACCATTATCTAATCCAAAGATAGCTTTTTCAATGTTGAAGTATGTTCCTACTATCCCTAGTTTTTCTAGTGTTTTGAGAATGAAAAGGTGTTGTATTTTTTCAAATGCTTTTTCTGCATCAAATGGTATAATCATATAATTTTTAACTTTAATTCTATTGACGTGATGAATTATGTTTATTGATTTCCATATGTTGAACCAAACTTGCATATCTGAAAAGAACCTCACTTGATAATAGTGCACTATTTTTTAAGTATGTTTTTGTATGTGATTTGCCATGTTGTTATTGAGAAATTTTGCATCTATGTTTATCAAGGATATTGGCCTGAAAATTTTTTTTCCTTGATGTGTCTTTTTCTTGGTTTTGGTATCAGGATAATACTAACCACATAAAATGAGTTTAGAAGAATTCCCTCCTCTTCTTTTTCATGGAATAATTTGAGGTTATTGGTATTAATTCTTCTTTGTAGGTCTCATAGTACTTGGCTGTGAATCTGTCTGGTCTGGGGCTTTTCTTGGTCGGTAAGCTTTTTATGGTGTCCTCTCTTTCTTTGCTTAAAATTAATCTGTTTAAATTGTGTATGTCTTCCTGATTCAGTTTGGGTAGGCCATATGTCTCTAGAAGTATGTCCATGTCTTCAAGATTTTTTATTTTACTGGAGAATACATTTTCAAAATAGTTTCTAATTATCTTCTGTAATTAACTAGTGTCTGTTGTGATATTTCTACATCATGAATTTTAGTAATTTACATTTTCTCTCTCCTTGAGGTGGTTAAGGGTTTGTCAATTTTATTTATTTTTCCAAAGGACCACCTTTTTGTTTTGTCATTTTTTTTAAATTGTTTCTTTTGTCACAATTTCATTGATTTCAGCCCTGAGTTTAATTATTTCCTGCCTTCTACTTTTGGTTTTTGTTTTTTCTTTTCTAGGGCTTTGAGCTATCATAATAGGTTGTGCATTTATTTACTTTTAATTATTGTAATGAATGAGTTTAATGCAATGAACTTTCCTCTTAGGACTGCTTTCATAGTGTCACAGATATTTTGATATGTTGTATCAGAATTCTCATTTACCTCTAAGAAATTTTTTATCTCCTCACTGATATCTTCTGTTATCCATGCATCTTTCAATAGCATATTATTTATCCTCCAGGTATTGAAGTAGCTTCTATTTTTTTATCAATGATTTATAATTCCATTTAATTATGGTCAGATAGAATGCTGGATATTGTCTCTCTCTATTTCTGTATTTGCTAAGACTTGCTTTGTGGCATAACATATGATCTATCTTGGAGAAGGATCCATGTGCTTCTGAGAAAAAAAAGTGTATTCACTCGTGGATGGGTGGAATATTCTATATATGTCTGTTAAGTCTAAGTTATGGATTGGTTTATTGAGTTCTATGTTTTTTTTTAGTTTTTGTTTGGAAGATGTATCATCAGATGGTGAGAGAGGTATGTTAACATTACCCAGTATTATTGTGTTGTGGTCTGTTTGATTCTTGAAGTTGAGAAGGGTTTATTTGATATACATAGATGCCCCATTGCTTGAGGCATAAATATTTATGGTCGTTATGTGTTGTTGATATATGATCCCCTTAAGCAGTATGAAATATTCCTCTTTATCCCTTTTCACTAACTTTGGTTTGAAATCCACTTTTTCTTATATGAGAAAGGAAACCCCTGCTTGTTTACATGGTCCATGTGAGTGATACATTTTTTTCCCCATCCTTTAGCCTTCATTCTGTGGTTGTCTTTTCCTGTGAGATGAGTCTCTTGAAGGTAGCATGTTATTATTTTTTTAATTCAACCTGCCAGTCTATGTATTGATTAGTTCATTTCATTCGCATTCAGGGTTATTATTGAAATATGTTTTGAATTCCAGGCAATTTTGGTTTATTTTTGGTTTTTTAATTATACTTCATTTCTCCTTTGATTGGCTTTTCCTTTAGTGTAGTTCCTCCTTATACTGATTTTTTAAAGTTTTTTATATACTTTTTGATTTTTTATTATTTCTTACATACTACACAATAGAGGAATGCATTACATTCATAATTTTTTGCATTAAAATTATTTTTTATTTAGTTTTTATTATTTCTTACATACATCACAATAGAGGACTGCATTACATTCATAATTGTTTTGCATTGCAATTCTTAATACACCTTTATACCACTATTTACCTTTTACAGATCTTCATTGTTCTTTTCCATTTCCTCCTCATGGAATATTTTGCTAGGCATGTTCTGTAGTGCAGGCTTTCTTGCTGTAAATTATTTTAACTTTTGTTTATCATGGAATGTTTTTATTTCCTCATCAAATGTGAAGATTAATTTTGATGAGTATAAGATCATTGGTTGGCATCCATTTTCTTTCAGAGCTTGATATATTTTGTTTCAGGATTCTGTGGCTTTGAGGGTCTGGCTTGAAAAGTCTGCTGAGATCCAAGTTGGTCTTCTCCTATATGTAATCTAATTCCTCTCTCTTGCAGCCTTTAAAATTCTTTCCGTATTCTGTATGTTGGGCATTTTCATTTTAATGCGTTTTGGTGTAGATCTGTGTAATTTTGTATAATTGGTGTCTTGTAAGCCTCTTGTTTTGGATTTTCCAATTCTTTCTTCATGTTTGGGAAATTTTCTGATATTATTTCATTGAAGAGATTATGCATTCCTTTGGTTTGCATCTCTGTGCCTTCCTCTATCCTGATAAATCTTATATTTGGTCTTTTGATGTTATGCTATAATTCTTTGATGTCTTTTTTATGGTTTCTTACCATCTTCACTGTGTGGTTAACTTTATTTTCAAGATTGTATATTTTGTCTTTATTATCTGAGGTTCTGTCTTCCAAGTGGTCTAATCTGTTGATGATGTTTTGTATTGAGTTTTTTTTTTATTTCGTTTACTGTTTCCTTTGTTTCATAGAATTCTATATTTTTTTCAGAATCTCTCTTTCTGTATTTGTTCTCTTATCTCTTTGTTGGAGTGATTGATTTTTGCCTGTATCTGCTCACACAAGTCATTCTTTATTTCCCAGATCATTTTAACTATGTATATTCTGAACTCCTTCTCTGACATTTCATCAACTACACTATCAATTAATTCTATGACTATAGTATCTTGATTTGTTTGGGGCACTTTCTTCCCTTGTTTTTTCATGTTGTTTATGTGTCTTCCTTTCTTGCAGTGCAGATCTGAGGTATTGCAGTTTCTACCCTATGATCTTGTGTTGTCCCTGCAGGTTACCTATACCTCACATTTAAAAGGGAGATCAATGTTTACAGCACCCAGTGCAAACAATATGCCACCCAAAATCTGTTAGATCATATTTAGACATTTACAGTTTTGTCATTATAAACAGAAATTATGAATTCAGTTATCATCTACCATATAGCCAGTAGGTTTGCATAAGGGTTTACAATTTCTAATGATGGACAGAGAGAGATGGGGGTAGGGAGTAGGATGTGATGTTTGTAAGGTAGGATGTGAGAATATAGACGTATTAGTTTACAGGAAGAGTGAAAGGGGAAGCAAAAGAAGTTGGCTGTTAGCAGGAGAAAAAAAAGAAAGAGAACCATGCAAGGCTCCTTTTTTTCTCTGCAAGAGGATGGTGACTGTTAGCAAATTGGTGCAATTGGGCCCACAGGGACCTTGGTGATGGTCTTCCAGTTCTTGGATGTTGTCCCTAGATGGAAGTGGCCATGTCCCTAGTTGGTGGTGACAGTAGCATCCAGCCTGTAGGTACCTTGATGTTGGGATTCCAGGCCCCAGTCAGTGTCCCAAGATGGAAGCTCCCCCAAATAAAGATGGAGGAGGCAGCAGCAAAGGTAACCCAAGATGCTGGTGGAGATGTCCCAAGATAGAAGCAACTGCTTTCAGAGATGGGGCTGGAAGGATGGGCTGTGTGATAGTATTGAGTGGCTTTTTTTTAGTGATGCTGCACTGTAGCATGTGGTACTGCAGCAGACAACTGCTTCTTACCCCTGTCCCTATCCCATGGTAGAGATTACCACATGGAGTGGGCTATGGAGTGGTTGCAGTGTTCCAAGATGGAGGTGTTTTGGTTGGAGCCACGAGTTGGTTCATAGGGAATCAAAGTGTGGTGCAGTCCACTCTGAGAGGGCACAGCAGTGGCCCCTCTCTGGTCTCCAGAAGGTGTGGCGCATGATGGGGCATCCCTATCTGGTCTCTGGCAAGTCTGGCATGTGGAGGACTGAGGAGATTTTTTTTATTGGTGTCTTCCTGATTTGGATGTCATATGTTTAAAAATTTCAATTGTCCACTCATCCTCAGCTTTACATCTTCTCAGCTTTTTCTCTAAATTTCTTTGGGTATAAGTGATCTTATCAGAATACCACTGATATATTTTAGGAAGTCCTCTCCATTCTTTGTTATGGCTAGGCACATACTAGCTTTTAAATGTATCTGAGGAAAGAGCTTTTAATTGTCTGGCAGTCAGGTTTCTCCCTGTTTTGGCATTTAGTCTTGTGTACTGTCTTTAAGAAAAGCATCATCCACCCTGAGCTGTCAGTTGAGTGTGGGCTCACATCATATTTCAAAGGTTTTGGGTTGTGGTGGTCTAAGGTAGAGTTGAAGTAATGTGGCTGAAATGCTGTTGCTATTCCTGTGTGAGGTGCAGGGTTGCTGCCTCACTGGAGTGTACAAGTCATTGGTCTTGTATCTGGGTACACTGGGAGGTGCCTGATATCTTCGGGATATTACACTATAGAATTATTTTGTGAGTTGTGCTACATTGCCTATGCTTAAGTTTCTCCACTGGCTGTTGGTGGTTCCACTGATTTTGGGTGGCCCTGGGGAATACCTTCCATGAGTTCATGTCTGAATGTGCTCCATGTGGTGTCTACTCACAGATCTGAGTCCCATGACTGTGGATCCTCCAAGAGGTGTTATTCATGTAAGGCACCAGAGTCCCTGTCCTGTTTGCTGTGGTTTCTGCACTAGCAGTTAGTAATTCTTGGGCATCAGCCCACAGATTTACATGTGCTTTGTGACAGGGACATCTGTTTCTTTTGGGTGTGGGGGTTCTGGGCACAAGAATTTTGCTGACTGCTCTAAGTCACTGAATATCTGTGCTGCTCAACTTGGGCTTGTTGGAAGTGGCCCATCCCATGCCTGAGTATTTGGTGACTGTTTTTGATGGTGAAGCCTGTTTGTAAAGGTTTTCTCTGGAATGTCTGGACACTGATGTAGCATGACACACTCCACACTGCCTAATGCAGATCATGTGGATTTTTCACACCACCAGGGCAGGATGTTAGTTTGCCCATCTCTTCCCATACTCTAAGGACAGCTACTACTCCAAGCTCTGAAATGCCCTTGTGTTGATTAGTGTACATGTCCCCGTGTTGCACATCATAGTAGGGGATAGGAAAGGTAGCAGAATACAACAATTACTAATAGGGCATTATGTAAAATTGTGGATGTGTAACCGACGTGATTCTGCAATCTGCATTTGGGGTAAAATTGGGGGTTCATAACCCACTTCAATCTAATGTATGAAATATGATATGTCAAGAGCTTTGTAATGTTGTGAACAACCAATAAAAAAAAACAACTTAAAAAAAATAATAACTCTGAATGGATGTGTTTCTAATTCTCCCGTTACATAGTAGACTGACTGAATGGACTATAAAACAAAATCCCACAATATTATGCATACAAGAAACATATATCAGTGGCAAATATTTATCCAGAGGGAAAGTTAAACGTTGGAAAACATTATTTTAAGCAAATGGAATCAGAAAGTAAGTACCTTTATTTTTATCTAAGAAAGTAGATTTTAAGACAAAATCTGAAGAAACAAAGAAGTTCACTATATATTCATACAAGGGAATGAAACATCAGAAAAATAAAACAAATGTGTGTGTGTGTGTGTGTGTGTGTGTGTGTGTGTATATTGCAATATTCAAACTTTATAAAACAAATACAAATATGTCTAGACATAAACAGGAAAATAGGCCACAATAAAATGATAGTGGGTAACTTCAATATTCCAATATCTTATCTTCATCAATAGATAAATCATCCAGAAAAAGTCAACAAAGAAACATCAAAACTACATTAAAATATGCACTTAACAGACCTGAATATTACATCCAATAGGGGCAGAATGTGCACTATTTTAATTAGCACATGGAACTTTTCCCAAAATAAACTACAGATAAAAATACAAAACAAATCTTAGAATTTTTAAAACGAAAATAATTTCTTGATTCTTCTCTGATTAAAACATGCTATATATGAATCAAGGGGTATATTAAAAGGATTATACATGATGATAAAAAATTATTTAAGTAATGCAGAGTTTCTCAACATAATGAAATCTGTCAATCTAATTCCCCACATCAATAGAATAGAATAGATTAGAAAAAAATGAAAAAAAAACTTATAATATCATCAGTTGCAGCAAAATCATTTGATAAACTCTAGCATACTTTCTTGATAATTCTTCCAAAATCAACAAAAACAGATAATTATAATATATTATTCATGAAATGGAATATTATTCAGCTATGGAAAAGAATGAAGGCTTGATGTGTGTTCTAATATAGATCAACTTGAAAACAAGAAGTAGACAGAACAAAAATACCTGCAAATTTTGTACAATTTTATTTATATAAAATGTCCTTAATTGGAAAAGTGATAGAAACGAAAAGCATTTAGTAGTTAACATAGAAACAGAAAGCATTTTTGTAGAATATCATTGACATTTCCTGAATCTTCTGTATCTCTCTTTACTTGTCTCCATGTTCTTACTCATTGAGCAAATTCCAATTTTGAGTTTAATGTAGAAGTATTATTTTACCATTTTTACAGTTTTTATGTTATGCACAACGTATTTAATATATCCTTTAGATGAGTTATTATTTACTTATATAAGCTGAATTAAATTATTAGCCCTCTTTGGAGTCAGGATAGTTTTAGTTAACATTTGTTTCTGAGAGTCACTGATATTTATCAGTGGAGATTTATTTCAATCATTTTAGCTGCTTAAGATTATTAGGTCATATGAACACAAGAAAAATTTCATATTGTTATGTTTTGGTCAGAGTTTGACTTTTTACACTTTTCTGGCTATAATTTATTTAAAAACATTTGCTAAATACCTAACATACTGGATATTTTTAAAGACACTAGGGATATACAATGAATGAAGCAGAAAATGAATGTGTCTAACAAATGATAGAACTTATATTCTATTATGAACAAAGCTGTCATAACACATTATTGCTCATGGATCCAGGAATATCCATGCAGCAATTTCTCTAGGGTATGTTTTTAGACATGGAAATAATAGGTTGGGAGATTTGTTCATGCTCAGTTTTCCTACAAAATGTCAAACTCTGCTGAAAATTAGGAGTAGAAAATGATTAAATATGATTTTATTGAGAAGAATTCTATTAGTTGGTGTTTCTGCATACTGTAAGGAAAGCTTATATAGATAACAGGGAAAATGATGGGAGTGTAGAAAGAAAAAATAAATAGGCAATTTGGAACTTTAGTACATGGAAGTTTAAAATGTTTATTTTTGGAGGTAGGATTTGAGCACTTTATTTGCTTCCTGTTTTTGTAGGTATATGATGTAGTTACCAGAAGGTTGGACATGCCTGCTGAAATTTTGCTGAGAAACACCTTGGTAGTGGATATTTAGTCTTCAGTTCTATTCTTGTCTCTATATTGAAAAAAGGCCATTGCACATGGGGCTATTCCATGAATAAGATTGTGGACATGTATTTTTACTTGTTATTTTTGAAATAATCCTTACATGAAGTCCATTTTAATATATTGAAAACTTAATAATTAGAGTCTTGAAGATTCAGAAAGGATTTCAGAATATATTTTCCCCTTCACTGTTTAGTAGTTATGCCTCAGTCAGCCTAGGATTTTTGCCATATCTATTAACTGTCAATACAGTAGATGAAGGCAAATGGGATATTGAACTGCAAGAATCCTTATTATTACTCAATGGAAATATGTGTCTCAGTGAAGACAATTAGGGACAAAATCTACCACCTGTGAAAGCATCTAAATGTATTGGTTGCTCCTAGAACTTGTGGCAGTGTGAAAGCCTCTTTTTATTTTATTTTTTACATAATTTAACAAAAACAACATTTAAAAACAGAAAATATAATTTCTTATCAGAAGAAATGATTAATATAGGTAAACATACCTAGTGTATGAAGAGTCACAGAGTCAGCTGAGAGGCCTAAGGAAGATGAAGCTGCAAACAACTTTCATAAGAAGCTGAGAGAAGGAAACTCTGGTCAGATGACAATTTCAGTAATATATTCTTCTATTGGTTGAACATAAATATTCTTCAGTGGCATATTCATTTCCACAACAAAGCAAGTCCTACCTCTAATAGTTATGCATTGTTGTTGACAAGGTAAGAAAACTATCTGTCTGGCATAGACAACAATCCAAGAAAATAAATGCCAACATACAATAAAACAATGTTTTATACTAATAAAATAGTGAAATAAAATATGGTAAAATAAATTCAAGATATAGGCATACATGATGACTTCTTGAACAGGGCTCCACTAATATAGGAAAGAATAACATGAATCAACAAATGAGATCGTGTCAAATCAAAAAGATTCTGCACAGCAAAGGAGACAACAGAGTGAAGAGACAACTGATAGAATTGGAAAACAAAGAAAAACCTTTCCTTGATACTTCCCTAACAAATGCTAATATCCAGAATAAAGAATTCAAAAATATTTCAACCTTAAAAGAGCAAAAATCCAATCATTAAATGGGCAAATGAGCTAAACAAATCCTTCTCTGAAGAAGCTCAAATGGCACACAATTACATAAAAAATACAAATGTTCAACATCACTAGTCATCAGGGAAATACAAATCAATTCATTTACCAGTAAATGCCATCATTTCATTCCTCATTATGATTGAATAAAACTCTTGTGTGTGTGTGTGTGTGTGGAATAAAACTCTTGTGTGTGTGTGTGTGTGTATATATATATATATATATATATATATATATATATATATATAATATAATCAGGTATATATATATACCTGATTATATTTATCTATTTGTCTGTTAATGGGAACCTTGGCCATTGTGAATTCTATTACTATAAACATTGGTATGTATTTTATTGGTACATATCATAATAGTGTTATATAGTGATATATAATGTGAAGTATAATTATATTTTGATATATATCATTATGGTGAACCTATTTTAGTCCTTTAGGATAAATACCAAGAAGTGGGAAAACTGGGACATATAGTGATTCCACTCCTAGCTTTTGAGTGATCACCATTCTGTTTTAAAAAGTGATTGAGTTCATTATTTACTCCATATCTTCACAATTATTTTTTTCTATTGTTGTCATTCTAATTCTAATGAGATGAAATTTCTTCTTCTTCTTCTTTTTTTTTTTTTTTGGTACCAGGGATGAAACCTAGGGATGCTTAACCACTGAGTAACAACCCAGATCTTTTATTATTTATTTTGAGACAGGTACTTGCTAAATTGCTTAGGTCCTCACTAATTTGCTAAGGCTCACCTCCAAATTGCCTCAGCCAGGAATATGCCACCACACCTGGCTCAATGTAGTTTTGACTTTTATTTCCCTGATTGCTAAATATATTCAACACTTTTCATGTATTTGTTGACCATTTCTATTTCTTCTTCTGAGAAATGCCTATTTAGATCTTTTGCCCATTTATTGTTTGGGCTATTATTTTTTAGGAGGAGGTTTATATTAATCCTTGGTCTGAAGCATAGCAATGTTTTTTTTCTCCATTCTATAGGTTTTTTTTTCTTCAGGATCTTGTTCATTTGCTGTATAGAAGTCTTTTTTTTTATTTTTTTTTTAATTTTTTATTGATTATTTAAAGCATTACATAGCTCATGATATATCATCTTTCATACATTAGACTCAAATTGTGTTTTGAACTCCCATTTTCACCCCAAATATAGATTGCAGAATCACATCTGTTACATATTCACATTTTTACATAATGCCATATTAGTGTCTGTTGTATTCTGCTACCTTTCCTAACCCCTACTATCACCCCTCCCCTCCCCTCCCCTCCCATCTTCCCTCTCTATCTCCCCTGCTGTTGTTCAATTCTCTCCCTTTTTTTTTCCTCCCCCTTGCCCCTCATAGCCTCTTGTAATTTTATGTATCCTTGAAGGTCTCCTACCATTTCCATATGCTTTCCCTTCTCTCTCCGTTTCTCTCCCCCCATTCGTATTTGTTATCTGTAGTCTTTTCCACATGCTCTTCCTTCCTGTTCTGTTCTTAGTTGTTCTCTTTATATCAAAGCAGACATTTGGCATTTGTTTTTTAGGGCTTGGCTAGCTTCACTTAGCATAATCTGCTCTAATGCCATCCATTTCCCTGCAAATTCTATGATTTTGTCATTTCTTAGTGCTGCATAATATTCCATTGTGTATAGATGCCACATTTTCTTTATCCATTCATCTATTGAAGGGCATCTAGGTTGGTTCCACAGTCTAGCTATTGTGAATTGTGCCGCTATAATCATTGATGCAGCCGTATCCCTATAGTGCGCTCTTTTAAGGTCCTCAGGGAATAGTCCGAGAAGTGCAATAGCTGGGTCAAGAAGTCTTTTAATTTATTTCTTCTAACAGTTTGCAATTTTATGGTCTAATTCCTAGGTGTCTGGTGCATTTTGAGTTGATTTCTGTGTTGAGAAAAAGATAGGATTTTACTTTCATTCTTCTATATATGTTTATCCACTTTTCTTAGCACCATTTGTTTAAAAGGCTATCTTTTCTCCACCATATATTCTTGTCACTTTTGCCAAGAATCAGATGACTGTATCCAGCTGGACTGGTCTCTGTGTCATTTATTCTATTGTTCTTTTATCTCTGTTTTTGTGTAAATGTGATGGTATTTTTTGTGATGAAATTGGAGAACATCATGTTAAGTGAAATAAGCCAAACTCAGAAAATCATAGGTCATATTTTCTCTCCCTTATGTGGAAGCTAGAGAGAATTAAGGAATAAAAAATCAAATGTTCCCTTTATCTAGTGCTGCATTTACATGAATAATTTTGAAGCCTTGCATATCTCGAATGACTTGGTAGATACTTTTTTGATCAAAGAGAGAATAGGGTCTGTAAATGCATATTGAATCATTGTTAATTTGACATTAGTAAGTCAAATGTATTAAAAATGAGTAAGAGTCATACTTCTGTTTTAGAATATTCAGTACAGAGATTTAACTACATATCCATTTGTTAAAGATGTCTTTTTAAAAATTCCCCAGAGTGCTGTGCTGAAGATTAATAAATTTTCACATCAGAGAGGTGAGGGTGGTATGTGGGAAGTCTCTGAATGTCTAAATTTTGATGGTTTAAGTGCTCACAAAGAGAACATTGGGATTGGATTATGTCCCTGAATTTTCATGATTGTTACTGTGAAAGAGAAAATGGCATGCATTTGTTTCTTCATTGTACAATTTTTAAAAGAATTTTGTAAAACACTTTTATAAAATTCACTGTAAAATTTTAAAAAATAAATAAATAAATGGATCTTAAGAAAAATAGAAAGGACTATTACTGCATTCTTTTGGTCTCTATTTGTGTAGAATATCTAATTCAATTCTTTCATCTCCAGCACAAATGCCTTTGACTGTGTGGTGAGTCTCTTGTATAAAATGTATGGTTGGGCTTTTCTTTTTAAATCCAATCTACAAACCTATATCTTTATTGAAGAATTTAAACCATTTACATTCAGGGATATTGTAGAAAGTAAAATTTTATTTGCTTCCATTTTGATTTATTTCTAATGCTTATTTCAGATTTGATTTTTATTCAACTGATTATTACTTTAGCTAGATTCAGTCCTATGTTGCTTTTCATTTTTATTTTTATGCAAAAATATTTAATTAGTTATATCTTTCTTTATTAAAATTTTTATGTTTTTTTTAGTTTTATATGAGAGTAGAATGTATTTGTATTTTGACATACACAAATGGAGTATAACTTCCCATTCTTGTGGTTGTGCATGATGGAGTGTTACACTGGTCGCATATTCATATATGAACATAGAAAAGTTATGTCTGGTTCATTCTACTGTCTTCCTATTCCCAGTCCCCCTCTCTTCCCTTCATTTGCCTTTGTCTAATCGAATGAACTTCTATTCTCCCAACCCCATCCCTTATTGTGTGTTAGCATCCACATATCAGAGATAACATCTGGCCTTTGGATTTTTGGGTTTGGCTTATTTCATTTAGCAGGATAGTTTCCAGTTCCATCCATTTACAAATAAATGCCATAATTTCATTCTTCTTTTTGACTGAGTAATATTCTATTGTGTGTACATATCACATTTTCTTTACCCATTCATCTGTTGAAGGCACCTAGGTTGGAACAATAGCTTAGCTATTGTGAATTGAGTTGCTCTAAACATAGATGTGGTCATTTAGGTGTAGTATGATGATTTTAAGTCCTTTGGGTATAAACTGAAGAGTGGGATAGCTGGGTCAAATAATGGTTCCATTCCAAGTTTTATGAGAAATCTCCATATTGTTTTGCATGGTGGTTACACCAATTTGCAGTCTCACCAGTAATGTCCTTGCCAACATTTATTTTTGCTTGTATTCTTGATAGTTACCATTCTGACTATATTGAGATGAATTCTTAGTGCACTTTTAATTTGCATTTCTCTAATTGCCAGAGATGTTGAACATTTTTTAATATATTTGTTGACCATTCATAATTCTTCTGTGAAGTGTCTATTCAGTTCCTTTGCTCATTTATTTATTGTGTTCTTTTTCTTTTTCTTTCTTTTTTTTGGTGTTAAGCTTTTGGAGTTCTTCATATATCCTGGAGATTAATGTTCTGGAGATTAATCTGAGGTGCAGCTGGCAAAGATTTTCTCCCATTGTGAAGGATCTCTCTTTCTTGTTTCCTTTACTATAAAGAAGCTTTTTCAGTTGATCCTATCTCATTTATTGATTTATTTTTTAGGAAAATAAAAGGATTTTAATTTAATAAAATATATCTTAGAGAAAACTTACAGAAAGATTTTTATTTAACAAGTAAAACCTAGGAAGCATTTCCTTGTTGGTGAGAAAATAGAAGGCTATGTGTTACCATCACTTAAACTTCCAATATTGTAGAAAATGTAATCAAATATATAACTGTTGTGGAAAAATAATTAAAAATGTAAAAACAGCAACACAACAAAATACCATAAATATCACTTTACAACTACCAACTTTGCAGAATTTTAAAGTTGAAAACATAAAATGTTGGTGAAAATGTGATGTAATGAACTCTCATAAGTTAATGATAGTATTTGAAATGGTAATGGCCACTTTGGAAAGCAGCTTGACACTATCTGGAAGACGCTGAAAATATGCATATTATATGATCTAACAATTCCATTTCTACGTGTGCATAAGAACACTAGGAAACATGAATAAGAATATTCATAGTAACTCTGGTCTTTATTACCCCCATTTATTGATTCTTGATTTTACTTCTTGTACTTTAGGAGCCTTGTTGAGTAATTCAGTTCCTGGGCTGACATGATGGACATTTGGGCCTATTTTATCTCTGGTCTAATTCCTAAGTTCTTTTTTTAAAAAAATATTTATTTTTTAGGTATAGATGGACACAACACAATGCCTTTATTTTTATGTGGTGCTGAGGATCAAACCTGGGTCCCACCCATGCAAGGCAAGCGCTCTACCACTGAGCCACAATCCCAGTCCTAGTTTCTAAATTCTTGGTCCACCTTGAGTTGAGTTTTGTGCAGGGTGAGAGATAGGGGTTTAATTTCATTTTGCTACATATGGATTTCCAGTTTTCCCCACACCATTTGTTGAAGAGGCTATCTTTTCTCCAATGCATGTTTATAGCAACTTTTTCTAGTATGATGTAATTGTATTTACGTGGGTTTGTCTCTGTTTCTTCTATTTTGTACCATTGATCCTCATGTCTGTTTTGGTGCCAATACAATGCTATTTTTGTTACTAGAGTTCTGTGGTATAATTTAAGATCTGGTATGGTGATGCCTCCTGCCTCAATGAGGATTGCTTTGGTTATTCTGGGCTTCATTGAAAATGTTTTGTAGTGCAGGCTTACTGGTTATAAATTCTTTTATTTTATGTTTATCCTGAAGACTTTATTTTATATGCTATTATGAGGATCATTTTGCTGAATATAGTAAACTTGGTTGACATATCGTTTCTTTCATACCTTGGTACATATTTCCACACTTTTCCTGGCTTTTACGGTCTGGGTTGAGAAATTAGTTGAGATCCAAATTGGCTTACCTCTAATTATGGTCTAAGTTTATTCCTTACTTCTTCTTTTACCTAATTTAAGATTTTAACTGTAGTCATTCAAAATTAGTTCTCCAACATTTCCTCTACTGTGGTGTCAATGGGATCAGTTTTTGAAGTGTTGTAGGCTGAGGTGCTTTTTTTTCCCCCTTACTTTTTCATACTGTTAAGGGTCCTATGCTGGGCAAATATCCAGATACTGATACTTTCAAGTAACACATGTTCTGTTCGCTTTCCAACATCAGCATCATTTTGGGGGGTGGGGTGGGGAATGGGTATCAGCACCATTTTGAGAGAAGACATTAAACCCCATTTACTACAATCAAGTAACTCTAATCCAGGTATAAAATTGTAGTAATGTTCTCTCTGGTCAGTTGTGCTTTGACTGCTTCTTTCCGTGCTGTGGCAGGGTCGCGGATGCTGCCTAGCTCCACTCTGCCATCTTCTGGTTACCTTATTCAATGCTTTCATCAGTGTCTTTAGTGTTACAGAAATGCCACTGCTTTGGGTAAATTTATTTATTTGTATTTTATTCGTATTTATATATTTTTAATAAAATTGTTTTCTTAATATCCTTTCTGAATAGTTTCTTGTCGGTGCACATAAAAGCAACTGATATTTGAGGTTGATTGTTTAAAATTCTGCAACTTTACTGATTTCATTTATTGTTTCTAACAGCTTTTTTGATGGAGCGTTTATGATTTTCTGTATATGTGATCATAGTTCTTTCTTTTTTTAAAAAGAGAGAGTGAGAGAGGAGAGAGAGAAAGAGAGAGAGAGAATTTTATTTAATATTTATTTTTTAGTTCTCAGCGGACACAACATCCTTGTTGGTATGTGGTGCCGAGGATCGAACCCGGGAGAGCACGCTACCGCTTGAGCCACATCCCCAGCCTAGATCATAGTTCTTTCGATCAGCATCAATTAAACTTGTTTCAATTTAAAGACCCTTATTTTACTTTTTTATCTATTTATTTTTACTTAATTACTCTGCCTTGGACTTTCGTTAAGTGTTCAAAGGATATGGAGTGGGCATCCTTGTAATTTTCCTAATATCAAGGGAAAAGCATTCAGTTTTTTCATTGATTGTTATGTTACCTTTGGATTTTAATGTTGATGAGATTTTCTTCAATTTTTATCATTTTAGTGTTTCTAATATGAATGTGTGTTGAATTTTTCCGAATGATTTTTCCTAATGTTGAGAGAATTATGATTTTAATGTTTCATGTTAATGTAGTGCATCACATTTATTTATTTGCATATGTTGGGCCATAGTTATATCTCAGGTATAAGTCCCACTTAATCATGTTGTATGACCTTGTAATCTGCTATGAATATTCTAATATTTTTTGGTGCTTTTTATATCTATTTCTGATGGATACTGGTGTATAAACTCTTCTCTTAATGTCTTTGTTTCACTTTCCTATCAAAGTAATGCTGGCCTTTTAAAAGTAAGTTTGAAAGTGTTTTTTTTTTCTTCAATTTCTTGGACAAATTTAGGAAATTTCAGTATTCTTCAAATGTTTTGTAGAATTTTCCAGAAAAGTCATATGGTCCTGTAGTCTTTCTTGGTTTGGATTTTTTTTTCCACTATGGATTCTATCTCCTTACTCATCATTGGTCTGTTTTACTTTTCTATTTTTTTCCCTCATTTAGTGTTTGTTAGTTGTATACCTGTAGGAATTTATCTATCAAAACAAATCCAGAATAACCGAACAGACTTCTCTGAAGAAATTGGATAACTTAGTTGTGCTTTACTCCTTAGTCACATCCCCAGCACTTTTAATTTTTGTTAAATTTTCAGGTTATCACTAATTTGCTTAGGGCCTTGCTAAATTGCTGAGGCTGACCTTGAACTTGTAATCTGCCTGTCTCAGTCTCCCTAGTTACTGGAATAATAGGTGAGTGCCACCATGCCCAGTTACTCTGTATTTTTTTTTTTTTTGAATCTGTTGCAATATATCCTCTTGCATTTCTAATTTTGTTTGAATTATCTTTTTTTTTACATAGACGTTTATGACTTTTGTTTATTTTGTCAAAAGGTATCTAGTACTTTCATTGATGTTTAAAATTGTTTTTCTAGTCACCGCTTCATTTATTTTTGCTCTGATGTCATTGTTTTCTTTCTTCTGATAACTTTGTGCTTAGTTTAGTCTTCCTTTTCTAATTCCTTGAACCTTCTTCCTCCTCCTTCTTAAAACTGTTTTAGCTGCATTCCAGAAGTTTTTAATATGTTATGCTTCCATTTTTATTTGTCTCAGTATATTTTATAATTTACCATTTTATTCTTTGACCTCAATTGTTGTTCAAGATACACATTGACTAATTTTCACATATTTTTGTTTACCAATTTTTCTCCTATTACTCAGAGTTTCATAGCATTATGATTAGAAAATATAATGAATATGATTTGTACCCTCTTAACTTTGATAAGACATGCATTATGATCAAATATATGTCCTATTTAGAGAAGATATTTTGTGCTCTTAAAAAGAATGTGCATTATTCTGCTGATAATTGAAATATTTTCATGTCTTTCAAGTCATCTGATCTATAAGTATATTTCAGGTCCAATGTTACTTTACTGATTTTCTGTCTGAATGATTCATCCATTGCTGAAATTGGAGGTACTAAAGACCCATACTATTATTGTATTCTTTCCTATATCTTCCTTCCATTCTTTTAATATTTGATTTGTATATTTAGATATCCTTAATAATGTTTTTTATGTATTTATAATTGATATTTCTCCTTTATTCATTGACCCATTTATTATTATTTAATGACCTTCTTTATCTATTGTGACAATTTTTATTGTCACAAGATGTAATTTTTTCATATATTTATAGCTTCCACTGAATTTCCTTGTTTTTGTTTGCTAGGATATACCTTTCCATATCTTTGTGTTCAGTCTATTAGTGTCTTTAAAGTTAACATGTGTAAATAGTTCCTCTTTTTCTACCCATTTATCTACCTATGTCTTTGATTGATAAATGTAAACCTTTTACATTTAAAATAATTATTGTTAGATAACACTTTCTATACCATTTTGTTAATTGCTTTCTGAATTATTGGTAGTTTTAAACTTTTTCTTCTTTACTTTTCATATCCCCATGTGAATTTACAAAATTTGATAGTGTCATACTTTGACTTTTTAAATCTTTTGTTTATCTCCTAAAGGATTTTGATTTTTGGATACCATGAGGCTTGCATATAACGTCTTAAAGTTATAAATGCTTACTTTGTCTGACAACTTTGATTATATACAAAATTCTACTCTTTTATGCTCCCAGCACAGAATTTATACTGTTGATATATCTTTACCAAAGAGTCTTATATTTCCATGTTAACATCTTTTTTATGCTTGAATAAATCATTTTATAATTATTTTTTTCTTTTTATTTATTTATTTACTTATTTTTGTGGTAGTAGGGTTTGAATTTGGGATGTCCCAAACTTATTTGAAAAAATATTTTGAGAGAATTTGTGGCTGTTTCCCAGGCTGTTTTTGAACTTGGGATTTTGCTGTCTCAGCCTCCCAAGTAGTTTGGATTGTAGGTGTACATCATCATGACTTGCCTTCTTTTATCACCTTTTATAAAGCAGATGGAATCTCAATTAACTCCTTCAGTATTTTTTTTTTGGTAAAATTTTATCTTCTTTTCTAAAAGAAAACTTTTCCACATAAAATATTTTTAGTTTCCATTTTTCTTTTCTGTCAGCATCTGAATATACCATCCCATTCAGTTCTTGCTTGCAAGGTCTCTGATAAGAATAGCACCAGAAGTCTCATCAGCACTCTCTTGTATGTGCTAAGTTGCTTTTCTCCTAATGCTTCTAAAGATTTTCTTTTCTTCTGACATTTCACAGTTTGATTATTGGGTATCATAGTAAAGTCCTCCTTCAATTTAATTTGTTCTGTGGACCTTTGAGTTTCATGTATCTGGTTGCTCATATCTCTTCCAAGATTTTGGAAGTCCTCAGTCATTATTTATTTAAATAATCTTCCTACCTTATTTAATTTTCCTTTGTAATATACATAATGGATGAACTGGTTCACTTTCATGTGATCTTTATCTATGTCTACATATTCAATAGACTTTAACCACTCTTTTTTGGTTATTTCTTTCTCTCTTTTGATTGGATACTTTCAAATCATCTGTTTTCAAATTTGCAGATTTGGTTTGTTATTAAAGGTATTGCGTTTTCTTTTTAATTTAATTCCTGGTATTCCTAAACTTGGGAATTTATTTTGATTCTTTTTACTTATTGTCACCTCTTGGTTGAATGTTTTTGTTTTATTTATGCATTGTTTTCCTGAACTCATTCAGTAGTTTTATCTGTGTTCTCACAGATAAACTCTCTGAGTTTCCTTCAAATGTTTATTTTATATTTTTTTCAGGTAAATAATATGTCTTCATTTCTTAGAGGTCAGTTATTGGAAAATTATTGTGTTACTTTGGTGGAAGCACTTTTTTTTTTTTTTTTTTTTTTTTTTTGCTTTCTGCATTTGTAGTAGTCTTGTGTTAAGGTCTACACATTTGATGGACGAGTCATTTTTCCTAGTCTTTTGTACTGGTTTAAGTTGGGAAATATTTTCACCTCCACATGGCAGTTAAGTCACTGTGTGGGTAATGTTGAGCATTTTGGGTTCCAGAAGTTTTCAGCCACATGGTTCCATGTGGTTTTGTTAGGTGATGACATCATTAAACAGGACTGCCAGGGTTTTTAGTGCCCAAATCTGAGGTGGCTGTTAGAACTGTTGAGATTTTTTAGTGGTAAATGTTACTAGGATTCTTCTGTTATCCTTTTCTATAATGAAGTGAATTCTTGTCAGGGATACACCTCTTGGTTCTTTGTATGGTGGACTTGCCTGTACATATCTGCAGCAGGGTTAAAATTTGGTCAGAGATTCATCTGTGATGGCAGTTTTACCAGTGTTTGTGGGTCCAGGCATTCAGAACAGCAGTGGAGGCAAACTTAATGCTTAGCAGCTTAGCAGGTATTTTCATGGTGCATGGGTCCTGATGTATGGAAAAACTTGATGCTGTAGTCACACCATTTTCATATTCCTAGGTATGTGATGATCACATGTGGAGTTAGGATCCAAGTATTTAAGTCATGCCATGATGAAGTCAGCCTGTTCAAGACTGCATGGACATCACAAACCTTTGAACAGCAGGATGCAGTAGTGGCCTAAGCTCTCAGGCATTGAAGATCAGACTCTAGCTTGGGCAACAGGGAGTAGATTAAAAAGTATTAGTAGTATGGCTCATTTTTGACATGCCAAGGTCGACTTATTACAAATGGATGGGTGGGGTTCAGATCATTGGCTATACATGTGTAACTCAAGATGCCAGGATGGAACTCAGAGAAGCAGCAACAGCATAGCCCAGGGCAAAACCATAAACCAAGATTCTGGAAGTTTGGCATAAAGCAGTGATGATAACACTCCTATAATGATGAATCAATGCCACCACTCAGGACCCTGGAAGTGGAACCGAGAGCAGTGGCAGTGCAGCCCTATTGTTAATGGATCAATGCCATGGTTAAGTATGGAGGGTAGGATGAATGAGATAATCCTAGTGTTGGTCACAGCCAAAATTTTTGACCTAGGGTATGGGATTTAGGAAGATGTAGTTCCAATACTGTAGGTAGTGATAGACTGTGGAGGTTTGAACTATGGAAGTGTATAGCAATATGTCAGGTTACTGGGTGGAAGGCTCACTGGCTCCAAGCCCAAGCAGAGAACACAGCAGTGGCTAATTCTCTAGAAACAGCACTGAATCAAGGATTCTAGACATTTTTTTCAGCTTATCACAGAAATGATCAAGATTGCACATGTTATTGATAGTTAAAGCTGTAGAAGATCTTGGTAGCTGATGAAGAATCCTGAAGTCACCATGTTCTTTTTATGTATAAGGTGGAAAATCTCTTTGTGGGGATCACTCTGAGTTCCAGTATGCTTTATTGTGTGGGATTTGATGATACAAATACATTGCTTTATATTATTTTCTATACACCCTTTGTTCTTGTCCACCACAGGGTTTCTTGTGTTTCTTTGCAATAGTCTGAACTTTCCTGTATCTGTATTCTTTAGTACATATAATTGTTTATTGTTTGTTGTTGTTTCTCTGAGTGAAAGAAGTGCTGGGCCCTCTTGGTCTGCCATTGTACTGTTATTGTTCTCTCATTATTTTATTTGTACAATTTCTGTGTAGTTATTACCTTATGACAGGGATGGTGTCAGGAGAGGACAAAGGTGATATTCCAGGCATATAAGAAATCCCCAAAAAGAGAAAGAAATTTTAAGCACATGAGAAATTGAAAGCTGACCAGTGTTACTGGAACGTAATGAGTGAAGGAAAGAATGGAATAAATATCAACTACAATTTTCTCAATACAAGAAAAAGTGGCCGTAAAATTCATATGGATGAATAAAGGACTAATCACAAGAACTAATTTCAAATATTATTAGAGTAATAGAAATAAAAATAGTGTGGTACTGGCTTAAAAACAAACACATAAGCCAATGAAATAGTACAGAAAGTACAGAGACAAACCCACACTCATGCTGTCATTTGAACCTTGAATAACATGCCAAAAATATATATTGGAGAAAAGACAGCTTTTTCAAGAAATGGTGCTTGGAAAACTGCATATTTTATGTGTAAGAATGAAATTAGATCCCTATATCTCACACTGGACAAAAGTCAAGACAAAATGAACACAAGATATAGAAATTAGACTATAATTATTCTAATTGTTAGAAGAAAACATAAGGGCAAGACTTCAAAACATAGTTGATGGTAACCTTTTTTGTCAATGGGACTCCTAAAGATTGGGATACAAGAAACTGGATGGAACTTGAGATAATTCTGTTCAACATAATAAGCAAAACTCAGAAGGACAAGGGTTCTATGTTTTCTCTCATTTTTGGAAGTTAGAGGAATAAAAAAAAGAAACTAAATTTTGGTAGTAATTGCATGAAAAGCACAGGGAGATGAGTAGAATTTAGGAAAGAGAACAGTGAATGGGAAGAAGGGAGGGAGAGGTGAAGCGCTGGGGAGAGAGATTGACCAAATTATATTGTAATATTGCCCATATGTACTAATATGTAACAACAAATTCCACCTTTATGTACAACTATAATGCAACAATGAAAACATGGAAAAACAGAATTAATAAATAAGATGGCAGCTAACTAAATGCTTATGCACAGAAAAGAAACAACCAAGAGTGCAAAGAGAGACCCTACATATGGGAGAAAAGCTTGGCAAGTTGCACTTCCAAAAGGGGGTTAATATTTCATATATCTAAGGAGTTCAGAAAACTTAACAGTAAAAAACATAAACCAATCAACAAATGGGCACATGAAGTAAAAAGATACTTCTCAAAAGAAGAAATACAAATAACCAAAAAATATAGAAAATATTCAGTATCTTTAACAATCATGAAAATGGTAATCAAAACTATACTTAGATTTTATAATACTCCAGTGAGAGTGGCAATCATCACTACATAAATTAATGATAATAATAATAATAATAATAATAATAATAATAATAAGTGATCCATAGAGTAGAGTAAGCAGATCAGGGGAAGCAGGAGGGAAGGCAAAGAGAAGGTCCTGGGAAATGAAATTGATCAAATTATGCTATATGCATGGGTGAATATGGCATAATTTATCTCATTATTATCTATAATTATAATGTATCAATAAAATAATATAAAGGAGAATACAATTAAAAGTACATGCTGGCAAAAATACAAGGAACATGCATACTCTGATTTTGAGATTGTAAATTAGTGCAAAACTAGGGGAACAAATATGGAAGTTTCTCAAAAATTATGAATAGAACCACACATATGACCCTGCTCTACCAGTCCATAAGTCCATGATGACTGGTATAGTGGGGTCACATGGGTGTAGTAAATATATGTATATACACATTTTATATATGCATACTCTAAGACTTAGCATAATTAAGAGACCAAAGCATATATGAATTGAAAGAAGTCAGACCTCTAGATAGGTCAGATTTACTGAGATATTTCTTTTGTGAGCTCTAAGAACATTGTATTGGTCAGAAAAGGCTCTGTAAAGAAGTTAAAGTGGGTTATACATTATGGAGGTCCCATAAAACCGGAATGAGTTACCCTTGAGAATACATTGTTTGATTATCTATAGGGTCCTGACAAGATCCACATAGATAGAGTGATGAAAACACACACACACACACACACACACACACACACACACACACATTCACACTCACACGTATACACGGATGCACATACTTGGGAATTCTAAAATAAATATGACATGCTTGAAAATTAAAGGAATTTTTATTGTTTAGTGTGACAGCCTGATCATCAAAATATATCTTTCATAAACAATCCCTAAATAAGGAACAACTTCCAGCCTTTTAAGAAACCTTTCTGCCACATTGTCTTAGTAACCAGTTGAAGCTAATATGCAGCACCCGTGATAAGGAGCTGCTCTATAGCAGGCCGTCACTGTTACCTAAAAGCAAACTGAACTGGCATAAATAATTGTGCTGTAGAAAGCCTTTCTGTTGCACCTTGCCGATCACTGACAATTTACATATCTTAGGAAAACCTTTGTTGGCTTCTGTCATTTCTGCACTATTATGTGCCTTTCTGGATAATTACCAGTTAATGTGAAAAAGCAGATGGAAAAAACCTTGAAATTTCTGATAGAGAATCCTCAAACCTCTCCTCTTATCTGTGCATAGCAGCTTCCTGATTTCAAAAGAAGTTTCAAAACCTTTGTTAGAAATGTCCCTGATTCCCAGTTTGAATGAACCAAATGACATTCAGCTAAAATTATTCTGTTTTTTTCCACAATTAAATTCCATTATTGTGAACTGTCAAAGTAAAATGGAAGGCCTTTTAACTAATGTGTCAGTTGTTTGCTTGGTATGTTTTGTGGCATGGACTGTATAAAGCTATGTGAAGTGTTTGTTGGGTGGGGGAAAACAATAACTGTAATTTTGCAACAATGTGCAGGCATTATCAAATAGTCTCCATCTTCCTATTTTCCTCCTCTTTTCAAAAATTGTCCCTTTAGAGAGACATTGACCATTTCATGAAATGTAAGAGGTAGTGGACAGCTTTAATCTGTAGGTCTTCCAAGAGACTTGTCTGATCTGAATTTGCCTATCATTTGTTTTAGACAATAAATGGCCTCAAATGTCACTTCTCTTGTTAATGAAGATATGATTGCAGCATAATTCATGGAAGTTATTATAAAATTGTATTCAAATTTCTATCATCAAGAACACGATGTCAGAATGTATTTATATTTGAGGTAAGGGACAAAAAAGTGATTGCAGTAACTGTGGTGAAATTCATCTCCTTCTTTAAGCTTGTTTTTCTATAAAGAGAACTACACCTCTCTTATTACCACACATTTGGGTGTATGGAATACTTAGCATCATGAAAGACTTATATTCCTATTTTCTTACCTTCCTAAAATGGAATTTGCTATTAATAATGAATTAAGCTTGTAAATTTGTTATTGAATTATTGGCATTATGGAACGTTCATGGATATTTAAGAAAATCCCATTCCAGCTTTTTTATGACTGCCTTTGTACTTTCCATAACCTTCTGGGTATTCTGAGAATATAAACAAAGAAAAATCTCATGAAAAGTTTTCATTCAAACATTAAATTAGTCACGATAGTGTCCCTTTCATATAAATGGTTCCACAAATGGCATTGTTAAGAATGATTGTTGGGCTGGGGATGTGGCTCAAGCGGTAGCACGCTCGCCTGGCATGCGTGTGGCCCGGGTTTGATCCTCAGCACCACATACAAAGAAAGATGTTGTGTCCACCAAAAACTAAAAAAAAGAAAAATAAATATTAAAAATTATCTCTCTCTCCCCCCCCTTGCTCTCTCTTTAAAAAAAAAGAATGATTGTTATAAAAATAATAGTAACAATCTTGGTCATCATTATAATTGTGAACATCATAATAATATCTAATATTTATTTAAGGTTTATTCTGTGCCTGTTTATTTCTAAAATACATGCATTTGTTATCTTTCTTATTTCATTTGGACTTCTTAGCAAAATATTTTATGCTGAGTAATTTATAAATGACAACTATTGTTTCTCACAGTTCTAGAAACTGGGAAATCTCCATATTGTGTCAGTGCATGAAGAAGTGAGAAGGAATTAAAAGCTGCAGGAATAGAGAAAAAAGTGAGAGTCCATGACGGCTTCAACCATCAAAGCCATAAGGGTAGAGCCACACAAGCCCTTTGGAGAGCATATCATGATTCCACTCACCCAAGATGCTGAATGTAGAGCCACAGAACTTGTTTGCCTGGCTGAATTTCTGTCTTGCTTTGATCCTATCCATTCTTTCTATGCGCCTACTTATTTTGGGGAGGTATCAATATATCTACTCTGTAACATTATATGTTGGATATATGCTCCTTTTTTGTTGTTGTTTGTTTTTATAGGGGCTTATGCTGAGAGTTTGTTTTTAGTCATAGACGTTGTACTTGTAATTTTGTGTAATGCTGGGAACTTTTAAGACTATGGGGACTCTTGAAAATGGACTGAATGCATTTTGCATTGTGAGATAGTCATCAGCTATTGGGGGCCAGGGGCAGAATATTATATTTAGATATGAGGTGTCTCCAAAATGTCCCTCTGTGAAACAATACAAGAATGTTCAGAGTAAAATGATGAAGAGAATTTTAACCTAAATCAGTGGATTAATTCACTTATAAGGATTAAATGGATGGTAACTGTATGTAGTTAAGATGTGGTTGGAGGAGATAGGTCACTGCAGACATAGGTTATAGGTTTATATTTTCCTCTTGAGAGGGGTTCTATATCTGCTTCCTGACTGCAGGTTCTGAGCTTCATTCTTCTGACAAGATGTTCTGCCTCACCTGTGGCCCTGAGCTATGAAGTCAGGCAACCATGGACTTAGACCTCTGAAACTCTGAGCCCCAAATAAACTTCTCCTCTTCTACACTGTTCTTGTCAATTTTTTGGTTACAGTGATGCAAAAGCTGAAAGACTACTCTTATCTTTAGTTAAATAAAATTTCATTTTTATATATTAAATTTTAGCTTCAGGAAGATATTACCCAAGCATAATTTTGCTGCCCCTTCTATTTGCTTTCCATACTTCCTTATTAGACATGACACTACACACATTTTCTTCAGTGTATATAAAGAGTTGATCATAGTATGTGAGATATATATGACACTCAGTCTGTAGTAAATAATTGAAAGATTCAATTAATGAATAAAGTCATATAAGATCCTAAAATGACATCAAAGAAATAGGTTATGCTCAAGATGATGAATCAAATTATCAGCCTTAGAGTCTTGAGTCATGTAGCTTTTATTGGACATTTCTATTATTCTATGTTTAATACTTATCACATAAAAAATAGGAGAAATAGTAAATATTTACTTTAATAGTAAATGTAGTAATGATGGACAAAGTATTCCATAAATTTCAAATGTATAAATTACAAATATATAGAATGTCTCAGAAAAAATAGAATTTCATATTTTGGGGGGGGGGGCTTACAAGGGATTGAACTCAGGAACACTTGACCACTGAGCTACAACCCCAGCCCTATTTTGTGTTTTGTTTAGAGACAGGGTCTCACTGAGTTGCTTAGCACCTCGCTTTTGCAGAGGCTGTATTTGAACTCATGATCCTCCTGCCTTAGCTTCCCAAGCCATTGGGATTAAGGGCATGTGCCACCACATACAGCTATGATTTATTTTTAAATTTGAAAATCTATTACTGATGTAGAGATGGTCTAGAATATATTTAATTAATCAAATTTTCCAATTCTCAAAGTATGTTGTATAAATCAATGCTAGATCTTAAGTGTTGAAGAATGTAAATAATAACATCACCAAATATATTGAACACTCTCAAAGATAATACTTTGTAGAACTTATGTATTAATAATTAGGAGTATTTTTCACAAATAGTATCATAAATTTTAATGTACAAGTTAATGAATACTCTTTGCTTTTAAAATTGAAACCATTTCTAATATGAAATGAAAGAGGTATACCAGTTGCATACTAGCCAGTTTCAGAATTGTTCATTTATTGTCAATAACCCCATGAAATATTTAAATTAGAGATTATGTTAGAAACATTTTTTTGGCACAGATATTGAACACAGTGGCACTAAACCACTGAGCCACATCCCTAGTCATTTTTACTTTTATTTATTTATTTATTTTTATTTTGGGACAGGGTCTAGCTAACTTTCCTGGGGCCTTACTAAGTTTCTGGGGCTTGCTTTGATCTTGCAATTCTCCTATGTCAGCTTCTTGAGTTGCTGAGATTACAGGCATGTGCCATAACACCCAGCTAACCTGAATGCTTTTTATCAAATAATAAAACTTATTTTTCATATTTAAGTAGATTTTGATAAAAGTATTCAAAAATTTTGATTAAATTCATATTGATGTTAAGTGGGAAAATAATTTAATAACAATGTAAATTATTGTTAATTTTCTAGTTTCTATACTGGGTGGTGAAATATTAATTCATTGCATAATAAGAAAAATAAATAAAAGAGGATAGATGGATAAATAATGATTGATAATGGGATTATAATACAAAGCTTGGATTATGAATTTGAGTTTATATGAGGACTTCTTAAGGGAGAAAATGCATCATTATATTGGACTAAGAGTTTATGCTGATTTAGGGTCATTGTTATTGTAGTTGAAATCATATGTTCCAACTTTGAAATATTTAATCATGCAACAAACATTTACTGAGTAGCTTATATTCCAGATAGTCTGAATTTTATATTCGGGAAAATAAATAGAACATAAATAATACTGCTGAGGAAAAAAACGTGCAAAATTTGAATGACTTGTGCAGGGAAAATAAACACAATCCAAATAATGAAAGCTTTAATGTACCACACTATGAAGTTTGAAGTTTTATATTTTGATGTTAGGTATTCATTAAAGGATATAACCCTGAGGAATAATATGATCACATTTTATTTTTTAGAAAGTCAGTTTTAGAGTATTACAAAGATGAATTGTATAGAAGCTAGACTAAGGACATGTCATATACAGAAAAAAATTACATATATATATTCCTGTTCATCCCATTGGATCACAATGAAATAAAATTAGAAATCAGCATCAAGAAAAATTATAGAAATTACATAAGCACATTGATATTACAAGATTTTAAGTGAGAAATAGAAAACATGAGAGAAGGGATGGGCTGTGGCTCAATGGTAGAGTGCTTGCCTAGCATGTGTGAGGCAATGGGTTTGATTCTCAGCACCACATAAAAAATAAATGAATAAAATAAAGGAATTATGTCCATCTATGGCTAAAAAATAAATTATTAAAAAGGAAAAGAAAACATAAGAGAATAAATCAATAAATTCTTAGAAATAATTGAGTACAGAGATACAACATATCAAAAGTTTTGTGACACAATGAAGGCAGTTCTAAGAGGAATGTTTATAGCTTTTATTGCCTATATTTAAAAAATAGAAAAATAAGAAAAATACCAAATGCTACATGTCATGACTTTAGAAAAGGAAGAACAAACTAATGCCCAAATCAGTGAAAGACAGGAAATAATTAGGGTCATAGACAAAATTAATGAAACTGAGAATTAATAAAACACAAATTGAAGCAAGAAAGATTTGCTTTTCCCATTAAACAAGATTGATAACAACCTAGCAGAACTAAAACAAAAGAATATCCAAATTAACAAAACTAGAGATGAAAAGTAAACATTAACACAAATACTTCTGAAATTCAGAAAATCATTAAAGCCTATTTCAAAAATTTATATTCCAATAAATTTTAAATTTTTTAGACACATGCAACCTGCTCAAATTGAATTAGAAAGATACAAAAACAATACACAGACCAATATCAAACAACAAAATTTAAACAGCAGTTAAAAGACTGCCAACAAAGAAAAGCTCAGGATCAGGTGGATCTTCAGCTGTATTCTACTGGACAGTAAAAGATGCAGGAACATTAGTCTTTATGAAATTATCCCATGAAATTCAAAGGGAGAGAAAACTCCTGAAAACATTCCATCAAGCAAGTGTAACCCTGATTCCCAATTCAGACAGAACACATCAAGGAAAGAAAAAAGCAGACCACTAACCCTGATGGATACAGAGGGAAAAAATCCTTAATTAAATGTTAGAAAATCACATTCAAAAACTCATGAAGAAGATACTGCACCATGATCAAGTGAGTTTCATCCCAAGGATGAAAGGTTGGTTCAACACATACAGATCAAAAAATTCAATTCAACACATAATTAAAATTAAGGATAAAAATATAATGATGGTCTCAATAGATGAAGAATGGCTTTTGACAAAAATCCATCACCCATTTATATGAAAAAGACTAGAGCAACCAGGGGATAGAAGGAACTTATTTAAACATTATAAAGGTTATATCTGACAAACAAAAAGTCAACATAATATTGAATGGAAAAAGACTGAAAACCATTTCTTCTAAAATCAGGAACAAGATAAGCATGTCCATTCCCACCATTTCTATTTCAGTATAGTCCTTAAAACTCTAGCAGGAGCAATCAGGCAAGATAAGAAAACTAAAGGGAAACAAATAGGAAAGGAAAAAAAAACATTAAATTTGTCTGTTTCCTAATGACATTATCCTGTATCTAGAGGCACCCCCCCAAAAAAAAAAACATGCCAAATTTCATCAGAAGACTTCTAGAGTTAATAAATTAATTCAGTAAAACAGCAAAATAGCAAGGATATCTTAGAATAGTATATACCAAGCTTTGAAATAAAATAGGTATTGACTAAGACTACTATACCCGGAAAAATTAAGCTTCAGAATTGAAAATGAAATAAAACCTTCCATGATAAACAGAAACTAAAATAATTCAGATCCACAAAGCCTGAATTACAAAGCATTCTCAATGAAATATTTAATTCAGAGGAAATTAAAAATTAAAGAAGAACACCAGCATAGAGACACATTACACTAGAAGAATAGTCAATTAAAGGAGAACCACGTCTGAATTAAGAACCAGAAATAAATCAAAATTGTCAGGAAATAAAAGTCACCTCTTAGTAATAACTCTAAATGTAAATGGTCTAAACTCTTCAATCAAAAGACATAGACTGGAACAATAAATTAAAAAGTAGGACCCAACAATGTATTGTTTACAAGAGACTCATTAAGAGGCATTGGCATCCACAGACTGAGAGTGAAAGGATTGAAAAAAGGTGTACCATGAGACCTCATAAACAAGCAGTGTTAACTATTTTCATATCAAACAATGTGGACTTCAAGCCAAAATTAATTAGAATAGACAAAGAAGGTCACTTCATATTGGTTAGACAAATCATCCAACAACAACATATGATGATTTAAAATATTTATTCTCCACCAATGATGCATCTACATACATAAAATATCTCTTCTCAATATTAAAAATCAAGTATATCACAGTATAATAATACTGGGTGACTTCAACATACCTCTCTCACCATGAGATAGATTATCAAGACATAAACTAAGATACCTCAGATCTAAAAAATAAAAATAACAAAGCTGGTGCAGCAGACATCATATAATATTTAATCCATCAATGACTGAATTCACCTTGTTCTCAGCAGCAGATGGAACATTTTCTAAAATTGATCATATTTTAGGTCACAAATCAAATTTTAGCAAATACAAAAGAAAACAAAGATAATTCATTGCATCCTAGCAGAACATAATGGAGTGAAATTAGAAATCAATAACAAGAAACAAAACAGAAAACACTCTTAACACCTACAGACTAAATAGAACACTTTTGAATGAGGAACACATGGCAAAAAAAGGAAGAGAGAAACTTTAAAAATTCTTACAATCAAATGAGTATAGTGATACAATATATCAAAATCTCTTTGACAGTATGAAGGTGGTTCTAACAGGAAAATTTATAACACTGAGTTCATATGTTAAAAATTAGATCATAATGCACACATACATTGTAGAAGAGAACTTGTTTTAAAAGCAGACTAATGAGCCTAAGAGTTTAGCTAGAAATCTTAATAATAATGATAAAGCACCTTCAAGAAAATATGCTATATTTTTGCCTGTTCTTTAGCATTACTTGAAACAGACTGCTAGCACCATAAATTTGTGTGTTAGCACTTCTCCTTCATAACCTGAGATATTTCATTTCTGAATAGTTGAAAATGTTGCTATCAGGACAACACAAGGCTATTAAGTGTAAAGATATCAGAGCATAACACCAAATAGAAAAATTATGAATGACTAATGAATTTCATCATGCATATCACATGTGTTCATGATATCACTATTATATTTAAAGCAATATTATATAATTACTAAGTAGCTATTTAGGTTAATTTAAAAAAAGAACCAGGGGAAGGAGGAGGAAAAGAAAAGGTAACATACTGGGGAACAATATTGGCCAAATTATATTGCTAAATTGCTCTATTTACTAATATGTAACAAGGAAACTCACTATTATGTATAATTATAATGCACCAAAAATATGGGAAAAAAGAACTATATCAAAATAATAATCTAACATTACACCTCAAGGCTCCATAACAAGCCAACATCAAAGTCAGTAAGAGACAATAAATATTTAAAGTCAGAATCAAAATTAATTGAAATATAGAATAAAATATTCTAAGAGATGGTTTTTGTAAGGATAAGCAAGATTGATCAACCCCAGGCCAAATTAACCAAAATAAACAGATAAGACTCAAATTAATAGAATCAGAGATGAAAAAGGAAATAACGAGACATCACTGAAACCCATAAAATTATCAGAAAGCATTTTGAAAGTTTGTACTCCAACATGTTAGGCAATCTTGAGGTTATTGACAGAGTCCCAGAGACTTATGACTTTCAAAAATTGAACCACAAAGATATAAGAAATTTAAACAGTCAATATGAAATAATAAAATTGAAGCAGTTATCAAAAACCTTCTAACAAAAAATGTCCAGAAGTGGATGGATTAACATTTGAGTTTTCTCACACCATTAAAAAGAACTAATACCAATGCTCCTTAAATTATTTTATAAAATAGAAAAGGAGGGGATCATGGACAAATTCATTCCATGCAACTAGTATCACCATAATTCCCAAATCAGAAAGTAACATCAAGTAAATAAAATGTTAGGTCAATATCCTTGATGAATATAGGTACAAAAATTCTTAAAAAATATTGGGAAACTTCATTCAAAAACACATTAAGAAGATAGTGTACTATGATCAAGTGGGCTTCATTTCAGTCATGCAAGGTTGGTTCAATGTACACAAATCAATAAATATAATTCACAACATAAATAGTCATAAGGAAAAAATAACACAATTATCTCAATAAATGCAGAAAAAGTATTTGAGAAAATAAAACACACATTCATTTTTAAGACTTTAGAGGAACTAGAGATAGAAGTAACTTACCTCAGCATTGTAAAGGCTGTATATGACAAACCCAAAGCCAACATCATACTTAATGGAGAAAAATTGAAAACACTGGCAAACTTCATTAAAAAACACATGCTGGAGTCCTCATGATACCAGACCTCAAAATATACTACAGAGCCATTCTAACAAAAACAGCATGGTAATGGCACCAAAACAAATGTGAAGAGTGAAGGAATAGACTAGAGGGTACAGAGATAAAGCCACATAGATACAATTATCTGATGCTTTACAAAGTTTCCAAAGACATATGTTGGAGAAAACATGGTCAATTCAACAAATAGTGCTGAGAAAACTGGAAATCCATATGTAGAAGAATAAAATGTGACCTTTATCATTCAATCTGCCCAAAAGTCAACCAAAAGTGAATCAAAGTCTTAGAAATTAGACCAGAAATTCTGCAAGTGCTAAAAGAAAATGTAGGTCCAACAATGTGACATGTTGGCACAAACCAATTTCCTAAATAAGATTCCTAAAAATGCAAGAAATGAAACAAAAAATCAATAAATATAATATCACCAAATTAAAAAGCTTCTTCAGTCAAGAAGATACTTAATATCATAAATAGAGAGCATACAGACATGGCAGAGTGGGGCACACCTGTAATTTCAACAGTTCAGTAGTCAGATGAGGAGAATTGTGAGTTCAAAGCCAACCTCAACAACATAGAGAGGCCCTAAAAAACTCAGAGAGACCCTGCCTCTAAATAAAATATTTTTAAAAAATGGCTGGGTATGTGTCTTAGTGGTTAAGTGCCCCTGAGTTCAATCCCTGGCATGAAATAAATAAATAAATTGAAAAAATAAAATAGAAAGCATACAGAATAAAAGATTTTTTGCCCCTTGTTCCTAAGATAGGGCATTTATATCTACAATATAAATAACTCAAAAAATTTTGACACCAAATAAAAAATGCCCAATTAATAAATGGGCAACAGAATTATTGTTGCTGAAGAATAAATAATTTGGCCAATAAATTCATGAGAAAATGTCCAACGTATCTAGCAATTAGGGAAATGCAAATCAAAATGACATTCATCTCACTCCAGTCAGAAAGGCAGTTTACCAAGAATTCAATAATAATATATATTAGGGAGGATGTGGAGAAAAGTTACCCTCATATAATGTTGATGGGACTGCAAAGTGTTGCAACCACTTTGGAAAGCAGTATGGAGATTTCTCAAAAAAATTAGTAATGGAACCTTCAATTGATCCAGCTGTCTTACTCCTCAATATATAAACGAAACTTCTATAGTCGGCATACTATAGTGATACAGCCAAATCACCATTGTTTATACCAGTGCAAGTCACAACAATGATGGTATGGAAGCAGCCCTTCAATAGGTGACTGGTTTAAGAAAATATGGTTTATATGCATATGTAGCTTTACTCAGCCAAAAAAGAAAGAAAGAAAGAAAAAGATAAAAAAGAATAAAATTATGCAATTTGCCTGGAAATGGATAGAACTGAAGTATATCATACGTGGAAGCTTTCTCATATTTGGAAGCTTCAGAACATAAGAGGAAAAACGGGATGTGAATAACATAAAGGAGGTGATGAGAAAAGGGAGAAAATGTAGAAAGGGGTTACAAAATTACACTACATACAGGAATAAATATACCATAGTTAATTCTATCTTTATAAAGCACAAAATAAAAATATACATCATGGACTATAAGCTAGTAGAGCAGAAGAAGGAGAGTATTTCTATCGGGGGGCAATAAAAGAGGAGGCACTGCTTAAAATTACCTAAGAAGTCTCTCCCGTCTGCTTTTATTTGAGATATTTAAAAAGGCAATGCAGGGGCTGGAGTTGTGGCTCAGTGGTAGAGCGCTTGCCTAGCATATGAGAGTCACTGGGTTCGGTTCTCAGCACCACACATAAATAAGTAAAAAAAAAGATCCATCAACATCTAAAAAATATTTTTTTAAAAAAGATGCAAAGAAGACTTTTTGGGGAAAAAAAGGCAGTGCAGCTTCTTCTGGTCATTTGTGTGGTAAATTTCATGTTATAACGTTTACCAAGGTTATCAATATCCAACACCTGAGATTTTATCTCGGATGATTTAGTTATCTTTATCATACAATTTGGTCACCAGATTGTCAAACAGTAATTCCATAAGATAGTCTACATCTGTAAAATTTATACAGAAGCAAGTTACCCTAAAGGAGTATACAGTAACAAAGACTGAAAACAATGCAAGAGTGCATATATGAAGGCTTTTCAAAGTAAGAAACATATATTGAAAGAAATTGAGGTTCAAGAAGAGGTATTCATTTACTCGTGAATTATAAAATAAATATAGGGACCCTTGATAGGAATAATATTATGGGCAGAATTTTGGAATATGAATCTCAATTATAAAGTAGATATGACATAAATGAGCTTCAAAATATTTAACAAACCATGTGAATTAAATGCCATGAGTATAATTAAACTGGTTACTAGAGACTTGAATTTTGTCTGTTTAGTGGCTATATCATGGAGAATGGATAAGGGCCAGGATGGTAGGTACAGAGTAGACAGAATTATCATGATGGGAGGATTAGGAAGGCAGCAGCCTCACAACAACTGGCATAGAAATATTTTAATTATATTTTTGTTGTTGATAGACCTTTAATTAATTAATTAATTAATTAATTAATATGCAGTGCTGAGAATCAAACCCAGTGCTAGGCAAGCACTCTACCACTGAGCTACAACTCAATCCCCAGAAATATTTTAACATATTTTATAACCACACTTATAGAATTTCAGCAAAAGAGCAGTCCTTGATACATGATTTAGATGAGATTATAAAGAGGTCAATCAGGCAGAACTACCAAGGTAGTTTATCTAGAGCTGAATACCTAAATACTGAATACCTAATACTTTTCAAGGACTATAGATGGATTGTGGTGATTTATTACTGCTCTTGATTCTGTATCAACTAGGCTGTCAACTCAGTGCAAAGCAGAAACTGGACCAATTTTGTTTAACATTTAGATCTATCACCTATGAAAGTGCTCAGTAAATATACACTCAGGGAATGAAAAGTCAGACAGTTTTTTCCTAGTAGTTGTAATATTCTGAAAATATGTCTCCATGGATAACAGGAAAGTCTAATTACTCATTCTAGTTTTGAAATTCTGTTTCAGATTGATGTTGGTCACATAACCATTAGAAATTTTATATATCACTTCCTAAGCTTCTCCTAAGAAGAAATCTATAAGGGCATTCTATAATGATTTTTGATTCCCTATACTAGAGTTAAATTCTAAAAAGAAAGGAGAAGAACCACAGAAGTTCCTGGTATCCTAATATGCTCCGTAAACTTTTTCAATTCTATTAAAATTTATTTGGATCTCAATCACTCTTGGATAAAAAAAGATATTTGACAATTTATATTTCTCATGAAATTCCGTTGAAAAAGTTAAAATCAGAACTCTACTGCAATTTTGTTAAGTACAAATTCCTCAGCTTTAGATAGAAACAGAAAACAATTCAGAGTTAACCACCCATAACAATGATTCAGTATTTTTTTAAGTTCAAATATTTGGTTTTCATAATTTTACAGAAATGTTAATTAAATAGTTATTTATTTAAAGTCAGGCTCATAAAATTATAACAAGTTCACATTTACACCATCAACATTCTAAATCTAGATATTATAATATGACCATTTTTGAATTGGAGGTATTGCTCTAGGGTGGAGTGCTTGCCTAGAATGCAGAAAGCCCAGCGTTCAATTTCAGCAGTGAAAAACAAAGCAAAGCAAAACAAACAAATAAACAAAATTTGAAAAACTACATTATTTGAAATCAAAGTTCATAAATTATCCCTAAGAACTTTTAAAATAACAATTAACAATTCAAAGTGGAATAAACACCTATGATTAGATGAGAAAATTTGCAACCGCTAGAAGAAAAATTAGGCTGAACCCTCCAAATTATTGTTGCAGGCACAAACTTTTTAAAAAAGATGCCTAAAACTCGCTGTACAAATAAAATGAAGAATCAAATGTTGGGATGGAATTGAATTTAAAAGCTTCTGCACAGCAAGGAAAACAAGAGCATGAATAGTGAGCCTACATAATAGCAGAAAATCTTTGCTAGCTATTTTTCTGAGAATTAGCATGTAGAATATATAAAAACGCAAAAAGTTAACATCAAAAAGACAGATAGCCTAATAAATACAAGGAAAAAAGAACTAAACAGTTTTGAAAAAAATACAAATGGCAAAGAATATGTAAAACAATTCTCAAAATCCCTAATAATCAGGGAAATGCAAATCCAACCTACACTGAAATTTCATCTCACTACAGTTAGAATAGCAATCATGAAGAGAAAATAATAATAAATGCTGGTGGGGAAAACTGTAGTCTTATAAGTTGTTTGTGGAAGTAAAAATTAATACAATCACTGTGGAAAGCCATGTGAAGATTCTTCAAAAGACTAGGAATAGAACCACGCTATGATCTAGCTATCCCCCTACTTTGTATTTGTCTAAAAAGCTACATTCAGCATAAAATAATGGTACATCCCCATCAATGTTTATAGCAGCACAACTCACAAAAGTCAGGTTATAAAACCAGCCCAGGTTCCTGTAAAGAGACAAATGCATTAAGAATATGTGGTATATATCCATGTTAGAATTTTATTCAGGTGTAAAGAAGAATGAAATTATAGATTTGGCTAATAAATGGATGGAACTGGAGAATACTATACTAAGTCAAATAAGCTAGACTCAGAAAGTAAAGGGTCAAATGTCTTCTCACATATGTGGAAACTTTAGCAAAATTAGGATAAAACGAGGTTTCATAAAAATAAAATTGAGATCAGTGGTGTTTTCAATGTTGAGTAAATTTGGGGGACATAGAAAGGTGTGTGGTAGTGATACTTTATGATATGAAGAAGGTTGTTGATGAGATAACTTGTGATACATATGAACTTGGGAAATAACTGGTTTTAGAAAACAGGAAAGGTTTTGTATACTAGTATTTTGAGTCACAGGGAAGTAAGAGGGTTAAGAAGTTTCAGAAGTATATAATAATATCTTTAAAAATAAACCCTATTCAGAGCAATCAGGCAAGAAAAGGAAGGTATGCAAATTGGAAAAACTATCATCTCTTTACTAATGACGTGTTTCTATATATAAAGCACCCAAGATTCCTCCAGAAGACTTTCATATCTGATAAAAAAAATCATCAAGGTAGTAGGATACAAGAACAACATTAAAAAATCAATAGCTTTCTTAAACATCAGTAATGAAACTGTGGATAAAAAATCAACAATATTACTCCATTCACAATAACCTCAAATATATTCCCTGGAATAAAGGTAACATGGAAGGTGAAAAATCTCTACAATAAAAATTATAAAATACTGGCAGAAAGAGGAAGATGGCGGCGAAGGGAGTGCAGCACACCAGTACGCTGCTGCGCCACTGTGCGGGAGAAACATGAGGTGAAATGGCTGAAGGCTACCTTGGTGGGAATCCCCAGTGAAATTGAGGTGCTCCAGAATCTAGAGGACAGAATTCCAGCGCGCGGGATTCGGCTGCAGGGGCTTGGTCGCGGGCGATTTCTCCGCACGGAGGGAAGCAGTACCTGGTCGGCGGACCGCCCCGTGGATGGAGTCTGGGACGCGCCCGAGTTAATCAGCCTCGAGGTACCAGAGCGGGATTACAGCGAAGCGGATTCTGCAGGCTCCTGCCAGTGGCACACTGGCCGCGCTGAGTGCTGAGTTCCAGCTTTGAAATAGAGGAGAGAATCGGTCCAGTTCGATTCCCGACACCGGTCGGAACACGGAGGAGGACAGCAGCCGCCATCATGGAGAGCTGATGCAATCATCCCTGTTTTCTACTGATCTCAGCCCATTCAACTACAGAACAGGTGATTCCAGGCTGGTATTTGCCTGCGTTGCGCAGACAGATCGCTCAGGTTCGGGACTGGAAACTCTGAGGAGAATACTCTTCAGGCCTCACCCCTGGCAAGGCGGGTGCCAGGCTTTGAGCAGCCAGATTCTAGTTCCCCGGGTTGCTTTGGCCCAGGGCGGGAGATCCTTCGGGGACTCCGGGCGGAGGCCAGGTACAAGTGGATTGTGCGCTGAGGGGCGGCGTGGCTCTAACTCCCGGAACAGTTTTGGCCCGGGGCTAGGGAACCCACGGCGACTGCGTCTTTGACCCTGCCCCTGTCTGAGCGTACACTGAGCTGGGAGAGGTTGGAGCTGCCAGGCTCGGGCTCCCGGGGCTGCCTGGGCCTGAGGCTGGGGTACCTCTGTGGAGCCTGCTCCGAGCAGAGTGTGGCAGGGATCGGAGAGGCTGGGTTCTGGCTCTCGTGGCTGCTTGAACCCAGGGCCGCGGAGCCTGCGGGGACTGCGAGCTGAGGCCAGCCACAAGTGAAACTTGTGACGAGGGGCAGCGGGACTCTGTCTCCTGGAACAGTTTTGGCCTGGAGCTGGGGAGCCCGCGGGAAGTGCATCTTAGATTCTGCTCCCAGCGGAGTGTGCACCGAGCAGGGAGAGTCTGGTGCGGCCAGGCTTGGGCACCGAGCAGGGAGAGTCTGGTGCGGCCAGGCTTGGGCTCCCGGGGCGGCTTTGGCCTGGGATTGGGGAACCGGTGGCGGTTGCCCTGAGGAGCCTGCTCCTAGCAGAACGTCGCGGGGATCGGAGAGACCGGCTCCTGGCTCCCGAAGCGGCTCTGGCTCAGGGTTGGGGATCCTACAGGGACTGCTTCTTGGTCCGGGTCCTGCTGGGTGCTGCGGGGGCCTGGGGGGCAGAGTGGAGCTGCCTCCTGTGCCCAGAGCAGGCTAAGGGTCCCGCCGGTGTGGTATCGCGACACCCCAACTGCAGCTGGGGCCGAGGAGAGTAGCCGCCCACGCCTGGAACAGGACCAGCGACCCGATGGCAGGGTAGCCAAGTCAACCCACTTGGAGTGGAGGCCGTGAAGAGCGGCTGTCTGACCCTGCAAGGTAGGCAGTCCTGCGTCCCACTGGCAGGACAGGCTCGGCAGCCTGCCAGTGTGGTGGACGAGTAGCATCGAGGCAGTCACGTCACATTGGTTGGAGTGGGGGTTGAACAGAGCCGCCGCCAGTGTCCAGAAGGAGAACTCAGACCCGTTGGAGAGGCAGTTAGGTACCCCCACTGGGAGTGGGGGTTGAGCAGAACTGCCGCCCAGGCCCGCAGGGTGGGCAGATCTGAGACTGCCCAACATACAGAATAAGGAGAGAATTTTAAAAGCTACAAGAGAAAGAAAGCAGATTACATTTAGGGGCAAACCAATCAGGATAACAGCTGATCTCTCAACACAGACTCTGAAAGCTAGAAGATCCTGGAATAACATTTTTCAAACACTGAAAGAAAATGGGCTCCAACCAAGAATCATGTATCCGGCGAAATTAAGCTTCAGGATGGAAGATGAAATTAAAACCTTTCACGATAAACAAAAGTTAAAAGAATTCGCAGCTAGAAAACCATCTCTTCAAAAAATCCTTGGCAAAACATTACAGGAAGAGGAAACTGAAAATAACATTGAAAACCATCAGTGGGAGGTAGGACAATAAAGGGGGGAAAGTAATCAAAGAGGAAAACTAATCAGGTTTAGTAACATAAATAAACAAATATGGGTGGAAGAACAAACCATATCTCAATAATAACCCTAAATGTTAATGGCTTAAACTCACCAATTAAGAGACACAGGCTAGTCAAATGGATCACAAAACAAGATCCAACAATATGTTGCCTACAGGAGACGCATTTGATAGGAAAAGATATACATAGACTGAAGGTGAAAGGCTGGGAAAAATCATTCCACTCATATGGACTGCGGAAAAAAGCAGGAGTGTCCATACTAATATCAAACAAAATAGATTTCAAGCCAAAGTTAATCAAAAAGGATAAAGAGGGACACTGCATACTGCTCAAGGGAACCATACACCAACAAGACATAACAATCATAAATATATATGCCCCAAACAATAGTGCAGCTACGTTCATCAAGCAAACTATTCTCAAGCACAAGAGTCTAATAGACCACCATACAATAATCATGGGAGACTTCAACACACCTCTCTCACCACTGGACAGATCTTCCAAACAAAAGTTAAATAAGGAAACTATAGAACTCAACAACACAATTAACAACCTAGACTTAATTGACATATATAGAATATACCACCCAACATCAAGTAGTCACACTTTTTTCTCAGCAGCACATGGATCCTTCACAAAAATAGATGATATATTATGTCACAGGACAACTCTTAGACAATATAAAGGAGTAGAAATAATACCATGCATCTTATCTGACCATAATGGAATGAAACTGAAAATCAACGATAAAAGAAGGAAGGAAAAATCATGCATCACATGGAGAATGAACAATAGGTTACTGAATGATCAATGGGTCATAGAAGACATCAAGGAGGAAATTAAAAAATTCTTAGAGATAAATGAAAACACTGACACAACATATCGGAATCTATGGGACACATTGAAAGCAGTTTTTAGAGGAAAATTCATTGCTTGGAGCGCATACCTTAAAAAAAGAAAAAACCAACAAATAAACGATCTCATATATCATCTCAAAATCCTAGAAAAAGAAGAGCAAAATAACAGCAAAAGAAGTAGAAGGCAAGAAATAATTAAAATCAGAGCTGAAATTAATGAAATCGAAACAAAAGAAACAATCAAAAAAATTGACAAAACCAAAAGTTGGTTCTTTGAAAAAATAAATAAAATTGACAGACCCTTAGCCATGCTAACGAAGAGAAGAAGAGAGAGAACCCAAATTACTAGCACACGGGATGAAAAAGGCAATATCACAACAGACACTTCAGAAATACAGAAGATAATCAGAAATTACTTTGAATCCTTATACTCCAATAAAATAGAAGATAGTGAAGGCATCGATAAATTTCTTAAGTCATATGATCTGCCCAGATTGAGTCAGGAAGATATAGACAGCCTAAACAGACCAATAACAATAGAGGAAATAGAAGAAACCATCAAAAGACTACCAACTAAGAAAAGCCCAGGACCGGACGGGTATACAGCAGAGTTTTACAAAACCTTTAAAGAGGAACTAACACCAATACTTTTCAAGCTATTTCAGAAAAATAGAAAAAGAGGGAGAACTTCCAAAGACATTCTACGAGGCCAACATCACCCTGATACCTAAACCAGACAGAGACACTTCAAAGAAAGAAAACTACAGACCAATATCTCTAATGAACCTAGATGCAAAAATCCTCAATAAAATCCTGGCGAATCAGATTCAAAATCGTATCAAAAAAATTATACACCATGATCAAGTAGGATTCATCCCTGGGATGCAAGGCTGGTTCAATATACGGAAATCAATAAATGTTATTCACCACATCAATAGACTTAAAAATAAGAACCATATGATCATCTCGATAGATGCAGAAAAGGCATTCGACAAAGTACAGCATTCCTTTATGTTCAAAACTCTAGAAAAATTAGGGATAACAGGATCATACCTCAACATTGTTAAAGCAATCTATGATAAGCCACAGGCCAGCATCATTCTGAATGGAGAAAAATTGAAGGCATTCCCTCTAAGATCTGGTACAAGACAGGGATGTCCTCTCTCACCACTTCTGTTCAACATAGTTCTCGAAACACTGGCCAGAGCAATTAGACAGACGAAAGAAATTAAAGGCATAAAAATAGGAAAAGAAGAACTTAAATTATCACTATTCGCAGACGATATGATTCTATACCTAACAGACCCAAAAGGGTCTACAAAGAAACTATTAGAGTTAATAAATGAATTCAGCAAAGTGGCGGGATATAAAATCAACATGTATAAATCAAATGCATTCCTGTATATCAGCGACAAATCCTCTGAAACGGAAATTAGGACAACTACTCCATTCACAATATCCCCCCAAAAAATAAAATACCTGGGAATCAACCTAACAAAAGAGGTGAAAGACCTATACAATGAAAACTACAGAACCCTAAAAAGAGACATAGAGGAAGACCTCAGAAGATGGAAAAATATACCCTGTTCATGGATAGGCAGAACTAACATCATCAAAATGGCGATATTACCAAAAGTTCTCTATAAGTTTAATGCTATGCCAATAAAAATCCCAACAGCATTTCTTGTAGAAATAGATAAAACAATCAGGAAATTCATATGGAATAATAAAAGACCCAGAATAGCAAAAACAATGCTAAGCAGGAAGTGTGAATCAGGCGGTATAGTGATACCAGACTTCAAACTATACTACAGAGCAATAGTAACAAAAACAGCATGGTACTGGTACCAAAACAGGCGAGTGGACCAATGGTACAGAATAGAAGACACAGTAACCAATCCGCAAAACTACAACTATCTTATATTTGATAAAGGGGCGAAAAGCATGCAATGGAGGAAGGATAGCATCTTCAACAAATGGTGCTGGGAAAACTGGAAATCCATTTGTATCAAAATGAAACTGAATCCCTTTCTCTCGCCATGCACAAAAGTTAACTCAAAATGGATCAAGGAGCTCGATATTAAATCAGAGACACAGCGTCTGATAGAAGAAAAAGTCGGCTATGATCTACATACTGTGGGGTCAGGCTCCAAATTCCTCAATAGGACACCCTTAGCGCAAGAGTTAACAACCAGAATCAACAAATGGGACTTACTCAAACTAAAAAGTTTTCTCTCAACAAAAGAAACAATAAGAGAGATAAACAGGGAGCCTACATCCTGGGAACAAATCTTTACCCCACACACTTCAGATAGAGCCCTAATATCCAGAGTATACAAAGAACTCAAAAAATTAGATAATAAGATAACAAATAACCCAATCAACAAATGGGCCAAGGACCTGAACAGACACTTCTCAGAGGAGGACATACAATCAATCAACAAGTACATGAAAAAATGCTCAACATCGCTAGCAGTCAGAGAAATGCAAATCAAAACCACCTTAAGATACCATCTCACTCCAGTAAGATTGGCAGCCATTAAGAAGTCCAACAACAACAAGTGCTGGCGAGGATGCGGGGAAATGGGTACACTTGTTCATTGTTGGTGGGACTGCAAAATGGTGCAGCCAATTTGGAAAGCAGTATGGAGATTTCTTGGAAAGCTGGGAATAGAACCACCATTTGACCCAGCTATTCCCCTTCTTGGTCTATTCCCTAAAGACCTAACAAGAGCATGCTACAGGGGCACTGCTATATCGATGTTCATAGCAGCACAATTCACGATAGCAAGATTGTGGAACCAACCTAGAAGCCCTTCAATAGATGAATGGATTAAAAAATGTGGCATTTATACACAATGGAGTATTACTCTGCAATAAGAAATGACAAAATCATAGAATTTGGAGGGAAATGGATGGCATTAGAGCAGATTATGCTAAGTGAAGCTAGCCAATCCTTAAAAAACAAATGTCAAATGTCTTCTTTGATATAAGGGGAGTAACCAAGGACAGGGTAGAGACGAAGAGCTTGAGAAGAAGATTAACATTAAACAGGGATGATAGGCGGGAGGGAAAGTGAGAGTTAAGGGAAATTGCATGGAATTGGAAGGTGAGCCTCAGGGTTATACACAACTACATATAAGAGGAAAGGAGGAGTAGGAGAAAAATTATATAAGTGGAAGAAACGATTTATAGTAGAGGGGATGGAGAGAGAGAAGGGGAGGGGAGGGGAGGGGAGGGGAGGGGGGACAGTGGAGAATGGGATAGACAGCAGAATACATCATTCACCAGAAAGGCAATTTGTAAATCAATGGAAATGTAACTGATGTGACACAGCAATCTGTATACGGGGTAAAAATGGGAGTTCATAACCCACTTGAATCAATCTGTGAAATATGGTATATTAAGAACAATGTAATGTTTTGAACAACCAACAATAAAATAATTTTAAAAAATTATAAAATACTGAAGAAATTGAAGGAAACCTTAGAAGATGAGATGACCTAACATGATCATGGATAGGTAGAAATAATACAGTCAATCTGGCCATATTATTAAATCAATCTACATATTCAATGAAATCCCCATCACAATATTAATGACAAATTCACAGAAGTAGCAAAAACAGTCCTAAAATTAATATAATTTAATAAAATTTGATTGAACATAAAAGACCCAGAATACATATAGCTATTCTAGGCACCAAGACTGAGGCTGGTGGCATCACAATACCTGACTTGAAATAATACTACAGAGCTATAGTTAAAAATATGGTATTGGTATAAAAACAGACACGAAAACCCATGGAATAGACTAGAGGACACAAAGACTAATGGACATAAATATAATCATCTGATCTTTGACAAAGTTTCCAGAAACACATATTGGAGAAAAGATAGTCGGTGCTGGGAAAGTTGGATATCCATATATGGAAGAATGTATACATTTCACCCTGCAAAAAATCAACATAAATTGGATCAATAACTAGGAATTATAATAGAAAGAGTGAAACTACTAAAAGAAAATATAGGGGTAATAATCTAATATACTGGCCTAGGCATCATATCACTATTTCACACTACAGTTTGTTATATATCACTGTACATATGTATGTATCTATATATGTATATGTATAGGATATATGTAACATACATGTGTATCACTATACATATGATAACATACTATGCATCACTAAAGCACACAATAGTGACACATGTATACTGATATTTATAGCACCACAACCCACAATAACCAAATAATTGAACCAGTCTATGTGCCCATTGATAACTGAATAAATAAAGAATATATGGTAAATACACACAATGGATTTCTAGCCAAACATAAAGGAAGACATCATGTCATTTTCCTGAAAATGGATGGAACTGGAGACCATAATTCCAAGAGAAATAAACCAGACTGATAAAGTAAAGTGTTGCATGAATGTTTTCTTTTACATGCAGATGCCAGAGAAAAGAAAGAAATGTTAATAGGTGATCTCATGAAAACAACAGAGATCAGAAGAGTAGAAGTGGGGAACTCAGTAAACATGAAGAGAGGAGGCAAAGGTGAAGAACAGGGGATTAAATTGACCAAATTATACTACATGAATGTATGAATATACCACAATTCATTTAAATTTTATAAATAACAATAAGGCATCATTGAAAAATCATTTAAAAAGAAAAAAATAGGAACATTAATATAGATAGAATTCCATATAAGGAGTGTTTTTCAAGAGTCATATCAGTTTCAGGGACCAGAATATCATATGGCCATTTCATCATAGATTTCTATTGATGTTTTTTAGACACATAATAAACATTATTTTTTTTGGAATATACTCTTCAGTTTCCTGCTACTTTTAAATAATTGATTTTTCCTCTATATTTCCAGTTATAAATAACAGACATAGGATGGATGAATTTAATTAATGATTTTCATTCATTAATGAAGTTTTTTCCCCACCATACCAATTCGTAATCATTTCGATATCTTGATCCAATTTTACATAATAAAGGTTGGATTCCATAAAGAATATAATAATCTAAGATAAATGTATTAGATATACCAATAATAATAACTACCACTCCCTCAGTTTCATCTTAAAATACCAACATTCATCATCCAAATTTTCCTGGAGAGACAGAAGCTCTAGGTTATTATAGACTACCAGAACTATGGAATCCAAAAGCAAGTGTAGCTGATTTTAACATTTTGCTCAGTGATACTGTGTTTAGTGTTACTTGGTGTGCATAGCTGAATTTCAGCCACATGTTTCATGGAAGTTTCATACATTTATGCTGATAGTGATAGATAGATAAAAATGTAGATACAGATAGATAAAGATATAGACATATCTATACATCTGTCTCACTCAGCATAAGTATATACGTAATATATGTCATAAGAATAGATGCAAAATTGATCACTGCCTACAAGGGATTATTTAAGTATTTTTTTAGAATATAAGACAAATAATTTTCATTCTGGCCAGATAAAAATAATTTCAGTATTATCAAGTTTTTAAAAATTAACATGAAATTTTATAATCTGGTTCTATTCAAATGAAATTAACAAATTTTAGATAATCCAGTGATTTTTAGGCTTACATATGAGATGATTTTTAACTGTCTACAACATAATAAAAAGCTGTTGCCATCTTTTAAGTCAAAAGTGTTGTTAAGTTCCTGATGTAGTTTCTTGTTTTATTTTCTAGTAAGACTTTCTTAATGAAGTAAAATCATTCACAATTTTATTCTGATTAAAGTTCTAAGTTTTATGACAGATCTGAATTTCCAATGGCACTCATTAAGTTTGAAATTAAAAGAGAACACACTATTTTTTGATTGATTTACAACTTTGGAATAGCTTTTCTTAAAAGTGGAAATGTTGGACTGGGATTGTTGCTCAGTGAAAGAGCACTTGCCTGGCGTGTGTGAGGCCCTGGCTTCGATCCTCAGCACCACATATAAATAAACAAATAAAGTAAAAATTCCATTTTCAACTAAAAAATGTCTTTTAAAAAAGTGGAAATGTCACCTTTGTTTGGGGTATCTTTTATTCCCCCAGATTTGTACCTCATTTATGGGATTAGAAGTGAAGAGGGATTATATAAGAGCAATACACCATTATGTATGATTCTCTTTTAGCATCTATTACAAACTACAGGTATAATGTGAGTACCATTCTACACTTAATTTCGCAGTGCTGGAAATTTACAAATTTTCTGAAACTTTTCTATTATATATTCTGCCTAGATAGTATATAAAAATATTTCTTACTTTAGGATTTGACATTTTCCTGAGACTCTGCACAGAAATGGAAGAGCTATTCTTCTCTGTTCCTATATTTCCTTAAACTTAATCAAGGAATTCATCTACACCACCACCACCATCCCCAGCAGTTTATCTAGGAAATATTACATCACATGGCATATAAAACCCTTTCCTGAAGACTTTCACTATCCATTGATTTTATTTTCCTTTCCTTTGACTATATTTCTCATGCAGTAAGAAAATTTAAATAGCTCATGTTTAAGAAGCTGACATATTATAATAGATATCCAACCTGAATGATTCAATGTTAGTTTGTCTTTTATAATTTGTTCTTTTTAGTTACACATGACAGTAGGATGTATTTGGGTACAATAGATAAACATAATGTATAACTTATTCTGCTTAGTATCCAACTCTTGTGCTTATAAATGATGCATTGTTACCCTGGCCATACATTCAATTACAAGGCTAGGAGAGTTATGTCCAATTAATTCTACTGCGTTTACTATTCCCCTTCCCCATTCCTTCCCTTCATTTTCCTTTGTCTAATACAAGGGGTTTCTATATTCCCCTCCCTAAACTCCATTGATTTGGATTAGCATCCACAAATCAGACAGACCATTCAGCCATTGTTTTTTTTTTTTTTTTTGGAACTGGCTTATTTCACTTTGCATAATATTCTCCAGTTTCATAAATTTACCAGAAAATTGCAATGTTTCATTCTTCTTTATAGCTGGGTAATATTCCATTGTGTATTTACACCACATTTTCATTATTGATTCATTCAATGAAGGGCACCGAGTTTATTTCCAGATAGCCAAACTAGGCTATTGTGAGTTAAACTACTATAAAATTAATGTGGCTGCATCATTGCAGTATGCTGTTTTTAATAACTTTGGGTATAGACCAAGGAGTGAGAAAACTGGGTAAGTGGTAGTTTCATTCCAAGTTTTATAAAGAATCTCAATATTGCTTTCCATAGTGGTTGTTCCAATTTGTAGTCCCACCAATAGTGTATGAGAGTAATTTCTGCCTACATCCTGGCAAAAATTTATTGTTATTTGTATTCTTAATACTTGCCATTCTTACTGGAGTAAGATGGAATCTCAGAATTGTTTTACATTACATTTCTATAATTGCTAGAGTTGTTGAATTTTTTCATATTTTAAAAATATTTTTATTTGTTTTAATTAGTAATACATGAAAATGGAATGAATTTTGGCACATTGTACATAAATGGAGTATAACTTCTCATTTTTGTGGTTGTACAAGATGTATAATTATGTCATAGTTGTAAATTATATATGCACATAGGGTTATAATATCCAATTCAGTGTATTATATTTCCTAAACTCATAATGCCTCTCTTCCCTTCACTTCCTTCTGTCAAATCCAAAGTTCCTCTACCCTTCCCTAGTCCTTACCCCCTTATTATAAATTAGCATCTGCATATAAGATAAAAACATTCAGCTTTTGGTTCTTTGGGTTTGTCTAATTTCCATTAGCATCATGTTCTTTAGTTCTATCCATTTAATGGCAAATGCCATAATTTAATTATTCTTTAAGGCTGAGTAATATTCTATTGTGTGTATATGCCACATTTTTAATCCATTCAAACATTGAATGGCACCTAGATTGGTTTCACTATTTAGACACTGTGAATTGAGTTGCTATAAACATTAGACAAAGGTGCCAAAAACATGCACTGGAGAAAAGATAGTACCTTCAACAAATTGTGCTGGAAAAACTGGAAATCCATATGCAACAAAATGAAATTGAGCCCCTATCTCTCACTATGCACAAAACTTAACTCAAAATGTATTAAGGACCTAAGAATAAGACCAGAGAATCTGTGTCTAATAGAAGAAAAAGTAGGCCCTAATCTTTATCATGTGGGATTAGTCACCAACTTCCTAATTAAGACTCCTATAGTGCAAGTATTAAAATCAAGAATCAATAAATGGGATGGAATCTAACTAAAAAAATTTCTTCACAGAAAAAGAAACAATCTGTGAGGTGAACAGAGAGAGCCCACATCCTGGGAGCAAATTTTTATCCCTCACAAATCAGATGGAGCACTAATCTCTAGGACATAAAAAGAACTCAAAAAGCTAAGCACCAAAACAAACAAACAAACAAAAAATCCCAATCAACAAAGGACCAGAATAGACACTTCTTATCAGAGGATATACAATCAATCAACAAATATATGAAAAAATGGTCATCATCTCTAGCAATCAGAGAAATGCAAATTAAAACCACTCTAAGATATCATCTCACTCCCATCAGAATGGCAGCTATTATGAAGACAAACAACTATAAAAATGTTGGCGAGGATGTGGGGAAAAAGGTACACTCATACACTGCTGGTGGGACTGCAAATTGGTACAGCCAATATGGAAAGCAGTATGGAGCTTCCTTGGAAATTTGGGAATGGAACTACCATTTGACCCAGCTATCCCTCTCCTCAGACTATACCCAAAGGAGTTAAAAACAGCATACTACAGGGACACAGCCACATCAAAGTTTATAGCAGCACAATTCACAATAGCTAAACTGTGGAGCCAACCTAGACCCTTAAGTGAATGAATGGATAAAAAATAATGTGGCATGTATACACAATGGGATTTTACTTAGCATTAAAAGAGAATAATATCATGACATTTACAGGTAAATGGGTGGCATTGGAGAAGATAATGCTAAGCAAAGTTAGCCAATCTCACAAAACAAATGCCAAATGTTTTCTCTGATATAAGGAGGCTGACTTATAGTATGGTTGGGAGGGGAAGCATGGGAGGAATAGAGGAATTCTAGATAGGGAAGAGGGGTGGGAGGGAAAAGGATGGGTCAGGGGATTAGCAAGGGGGGTGGAATGTGATGGACATCATTATCCAAAGTACATGTATGAAGACTCAAATTGGGTGTCAACATACTTTATATATAAACAAATATGAAAAACATTGGTATAATTCATTTCTCCCCCTTGTATTATTTTTCCCTTTCCCCTCACTTCCTCTTGCATGTAATTTTGTATAACCCTAAGGGTCTCCTTCCATTTCCAAGCAATTTCCCTTCCCTCTCCCTGTCCCTCCCACCTCTCATCCCTGTTTAATGTTAGTCATCTTCTCATGCTCTTCTTCCCTACTCTGTTCTTAGTTACTCTCCTTATATCAAAGAAGATATTTGGCATTTGTTTTTTAGGGATTGGCTAGCTTCACTTAGCATAATCTGCTCTAATGCCACCCATTTCCCTCCAAATTCTATAATTTTGTCATTTTTTAATGCAGAGTAATACTCCATTGTGTATAAATGCCACATTTTTTTATCCATTTGTCTATTGTAGGGCATCTAGGTTGCTTCCACAGTCTTGCTATTGTGAATTGTACTGCTATGAATATCGATGTAGCAGTGTCCCTGTAGCATGCTGTTTTTAGGTCTTTAGGGAATAGACCCAGAAGGGGAATAGCTGGATCAAATGGTGGTTCCATTCCCAGCTTTCCAAGAAATCTCCATACTGCTTTCCAAATTGGTTGCACCAATTTGCAGTCCTACCAACAATGTACAAGTGTACCCTTTTCCCAACATCCTCGCCAGCACTTGTTGTTGTTGGACTTCTTAATGGCTGCCAATCTTACTGGAGTGAGATGGTATCTTAGGGTGGTTTTGATTTGCATTTCTCTGACTGCTAGAGATGGTGAGCATTTTTTCATGTACTTGTTGATTGATTGTATGTCCTCCTCTGAGAAATGTCTGTTTAGGTCCTTGGCCCATTTGTTGATTGGGTTATTTGTTATCTTATTGTCTAATTTTTTGAGTTCTTTATATACTCTGGATATTAGGGCTCTATCTGAAGTGTGAGGAGTAAAGATTTGTTCCCATGATGTAGGCTCCCTATTTACCTCTCTTATTGTTTCTTTTGCTGAGAAAAAAAACTTTTTAGTTTGAGCAAGTCCCATTTGTTGATTCTAGATATTAATTCTTGTGCTATGGGTGTCCTATTGAGGAATTTGGAGCGCGACCCCACAGTATGTAGGCCATAGCCAACTTTTTCTTCTATCAGATGCCTTGTCTCTGGTTTGATATCAAGCTCCTTGATCCATTTTGAGTTAACTTTTGTGCATGGCGAGAGAAAGGGATTCAGCTTCATTTTGTTGCATATGGATTTCCAGTTTTCCCAGCACCATTTGTTGAAGATGCTATCCTTCCTCCATTGCATGCTTTTAGCCCCTTTATCAAATATAAGAAAGTTGTAGTTTTGTGGGTTGGTTTCTGTGTCCTCTATTCTGTAGCATTGGTCCACCCGCCTGTTTTGGTACCAATACCATGCTGTTTTTGTTACTATTGCTCTGTAGTATAGTTTGAAGTCTGGTATCACTATACCACCTGATTCACACTTCCTGCTTAGCATTGTTTTTGCTATTCTGGGTCTTTTGTTTTTCCATATGAATTTCATGATTGCTTTCTCTATTTCTACAAGAAATGCCATTGGGATTTTGATTGGCATTGCATTAAACCTATAGAGAACTTTTGGTAATATCGCCATTTTGATGATGTTAGTTCTGCCTATCCATGACCAGGGTATATTTTTCCATCTTCTAAGATCTTCTTCAATTTCTCTCTTTAGGGTTCTGTAGTTTTTATTGTATAAGTCATCTACCTCTTTTGTTAGGTTGATTCCCAAGTGTTTTATTATTTTTGAGGATATTGTGAATGGAGTGGTTGTCCTCATTTCCATTTCAGAGGATTTGTCACTGATATACAGGAATGCCTTTGATTTATGCGTGTTGATTTTATATCCTGCCACTTTGCTGAATTCATTTATTAGCTCTAATAGTTTCTTTGTAGACCCTTTTGGGTCTGCTAGGTATAGAATTATGTCATCTGCAAATACTGATAATTTAAGTTCTTCTTTTCCAATTTTTATGCCTTTAATTTCTTTCGTCTGTCTAATTGCTCTGGCCAGTGTTTCGAGAACTATGTTGAACAGAAGTGGTGAGAGAGGGCATCCCTGTCTTGTTCCAGATTTTAGAGGGAATGCCTTCAATTTTTCTCCATTCAGAATGATGCTAGCCTGGGGCTTAGCGTAGATTGCTTTTACAATGTTGAGGTATGTTCCTGTTATCCCTATTTTTTCGAGAGTTTTGAACAAAAAAGGGATGCTCTACTTTGTCGATTGCTTTTTCCGCATCTATCGAGATGATCATATGGTTCTTATTTTTAAGTCTATTGATGTGGTGAATAACATTTATTGATTTCCGTATATTGAACCAGCCTTGCATCCCAGGGATGAATCCTACTTGATCATGGTGTACAATTTTTTTGATATGATTTTGTATGCGATTCGCCAGAATTTTATTGAGGATTTTTGCATCTAGGTTCATTAGAGATATAGGTCTGTAGTTTTCTTTCTTTGAAGTGTCTTTGTCTGGTTTAGGAATCAGGGTGATGTTAGCCTCGTAGAATGAATTTGGAAGTTCTCCCTCTTTTTCTATTTCCTGAAATAGTTTGAAAAGTATTGGTATTAGTTCCTCTTTAAAGTTTTGTAAAACTCTGCTGTATACCCATCCGGTCCTGGGCTTTTCTTAGTTGGTAATCTTTTGATGGTTTCTTCTATTTCCTCAATTGATATTGGTCTGTTTAGGTTGTGTATATCCTCCTGTCTCAATCTGGGTAGATCATATGACTTAAGAAATTTATCGATGCCTTCACTATCTTCTATTTTATTGGAGTATAAGGATTCAAAGTAATTTCTGATTATCTTCTGTATTTCTGAAGTGTCTGTTGTGATATTGCCTTTTTCATCCCGTATGCTAGTAATTTGGGTTCTCTCTCTTCTTCTCTTCGTTAGCATGGCTAAGGGTCTGTCAATTATATTTATTTTTTCAAAGAACCAACTTTTGGTTTTGTCAATTTTTTCGATTGTTTCTTTTGTTTCGATTTCATTAATTTCAGCTCTGATTTTAATTATTTCTTGCCTTCTACTTCTTTTGCTGTTATTTTGCTCTTCTTTTTCTGGGATTTTGAGATGATATATGAGATCATTTATTTGTTGGTTTTTTCTTTTTTTAAGGAATGAACTCCATGCAATGAATTTTCCTCTTAGAACTGCTTTCAATGTGTCCCATAGATTCCGATATGTTGTGTCAGTGTTTTCATTTATCTCTAAGAATTTTTTAATTTCCTCCTTAATGTCTTCTATGACCCATTGATCATTCAGTAACCTATTGTTCATTCTCCAAGTGATGCATGATTTTTCCTTCCTTCTTTTACATTGATTTTCAGTTTCATTCCATTATGGTCAGATCAGATGCATATTATCTCTACTCCTTTATATTGTCTAAGAGTTGCCCTGTGACATAATATATGATCTATTTTTGAGAAGGATCCATGTGCTGCTGAGAAAAAAAGTGTAACTGCTTGATGTTGGGTGGTATATTCTATATATGTCAATTAAGTCTAGGTTGTTAATTGTGTTATGGAGTTCTATAGTTTCCTTATTCAACATTTGTTTGGAAGATCTGTCCAGTGGTGAGAGAGGTGTGTTGAAGTCTCCCATGATTATTGTATGGTGGTCTATTAGACTCTTGAACTTGAGAAGAGTTTGTTTGATGAACATAGCTGCACCATTGTTTGGGGCATATATATTTATGATTGTTATGTCTTGTTGGTGTATGGTTCCCTTGAGCAGTATGTATTGTCCCCCTTTATCCCTTTTGATTAACTTTGGCTTGAAATATATTTTATTTGATATGAGTATGGACACTCCTGCTTGTTTCCGAAGTCCATATGAGTGATATGATTTTTCCGAACCTTTCACCTTCAGTCTATGTATGTCTTTTCCTATCAAATGCATCTCCTGTAGGCAGCATATTGTTGGGTCATGTTTTGTGATCCATTCTACTAGCCTGTGTCTCTTAATTGGTGAGTTTAAGCCATTAATATTTAGGGTTATTATTGAGATATGGGTTATCCTTCCAGCCATATTTGTTTATTAATGTTACTGAATATGGTTTGTTTTCCTCTTTGATTATTTTACCCCCTTTACTTTCCTACCTCCCACTGTTTGTTTTCATTGTTATTTTCCAATTCCTCTTCTTGTAATGTTTTGCTGAGGATTTTTTGGAGAGATGGTTTTCTAGCTGCAAATTCTTTTAACTTTTGTTTATCGTGGAAGGTTTTAATTTCATCTTCCATCTTGAAGCTTAATTTTGCTGGATACACAATTCTTGGTTGGAACCCATTTTTTTCAGTGTTTGAAATATGTTATTCCAGGATCTTCTAGCTTTCAAAGTCTGTGTTGAGAGATCAACTGTTATCCTGATTGGTTTACCCCTAAATGTAATCTGCTTCCTTTCTCTTGTAGCTTTTAAAATTCTCTCCTTATTCTGTATGTTGGGCATCTTCATTATAATGTGTCTAGGTGTGGATCTCTTATGATTATGCACATTCGGCGTCCTGTAGGCTTCTAGGATTTGGGATTCTGTCTCATTCTTCAAGTCTGGGAAGTTTTCTCCAATTATTTCATTGAATAGATTGCTCATTCCTTTGGTTTGGAGTTCTGTGCCTTCCTGTATCCCAATGACTCTTAAGTTTGGTCTTTTAATGTTATCCCATATTTCTTGGATGTTCTGTTCATGGTTTCTTAACAGTCTTGCTGAGCTGTCTATGTTCTTTTCAAGTTGAAATACTTTGACTTCATTGTATGATGTTCTATCTTCTAAGTGTTCTACTCTGCTGGTAGTATTCTCAATTGAGTTTTTAGGTTGGTTTATTGCTTCCTGCCTTTCTAGGATTTCTGTTTGTTTGTTTTGTATAACCTCTATCTCCCTGTATAGTTGATCTTTTGCTTCCTAGATTTGTTTATGTATTTCATTGTTGAAGAGAGCTTTCATTGTCTGATTTTGCTGTCTAATGTCTTCCTTGAGACTCCAGATCATCTGAAGCATGTATCTCCTGAATTCTTTATCTGACATTCCATCTGCTGCAGATATTACCTCTTCTAACGTTGAGTTGACCTGCATTGCTTGTGGTCCTTTCTTTCCTTGTCTCTTCATAGTGTTCGCGTTTCTTTCTGCTTACTCAGACTGTTGTGTTGTTGAATTTCCCCCCTATATATTTGTATTACTCTTGTATAGTTGCAAAGTCTCCCACGCAGGTGCGGGCAGGGCCTCTGCTCCTCCTCCAATTGGGGCACTGTCCCTACCACATCGGCAGGCCACTGGGCCTGTTCTGCTGGTTGGTAGTAGGTGCGCCTACCTTGCAGGCGCGTGGGGCGGCTCTGCCACTCCCAGGTTGCTGGGCCTGACCTGCTGGTGGGTTGCAGGTCCAGCTACCTTGCAGGTGCGGGGGGAGGGCACACACCTATTTGTATTTAGACAGTTACGTGAAATGGAGGACGTAATGCTTGGGATGAAAGTTGGGGGGAAGGGGAAGGTAGGTGCTCTTGAAAAGAAAGAAGGAGAGGGAGATTGATAGCATAGAGGAGAATAGAAAGAGCAGTAAAACTTGGAAGGGGAGAGAGAGAGGGAAATGGAGAGAAAAAATTAAAATGAAATAGGAAATAAAATTAGGTCTTAGAGATCCATTTTCTTCTCTTCCCGTAGGCAAAGCTGTGCCCTCTGGGCTGAGTTTTGCCCTCAATGTGTTAACAGCAATCCCTGTAAGGCGGTTCCTGGGAGTCTCTCAATCCTGTTGTTCCAGAGCCGTTTCACTTCTACGGCCCCTCCTCCCCTTCCTCCTGCCAGCTAGCCAGGTCCTGCTCACCGGAGGCTGTTCCCCAAGGATTTGGTTACACTTTCAGCCCCACCGAGTGCTCTGTTTCCCTAACTACTGAGCACTCTCGCTGTCATTCATGTAAGCCCAAGTGCTGTGGAGCTGTGGTCTGGGAGTCAATTGTTTAATTTTTCCGGACCCCTTTGGTGGGCACACCTTTGGAATCTGGCAGCTAAGACCATTGGTGTCGCTGCTGGTGGTAATAGGAGTTGGGGGTTGAGGATCCCCTCTACTTCCCTCAGCCCCTACAGTCACAACCACTCCGCTGGCGGTAGGAGGAGTTGGGGGTCTGGAGTGTCCTCTGTTTCCCTCCGGCCCTACCGTCACACCCTCTCAGTTCCTGGTTGGGGGATTTGGGGGTGGGGAGTCTTCTCTGCTTCCCTCTGCCCCTACAGTCACGCCCTCGTCACTGGCAGTAGGGGCAGTTGGGGGTCGAGAGTCCTTTGGCCCTTACGGTCACGCCCACGGAGAGATTTTGAAGTTTCCCGGTTGTTTGTATCTGGTGTGGGTGGGAGTCACACACCTGCTAAAGTAGATTCCGCTGGGAAGGAATCTCTTTGGCCGAACTTTGGTGACTTCCCCTCTCTGCTATGGCGGGCCCCTGGCTCCTTGCCGGAGTGTCCGAAGGGAGGGGTGGAACTGGCTTTTCTCTGGTCTGACACAATCTCTGGTTTTAGTTCCCAGTTCGCTATTTCGTAAAGGGTTGGTTAGATTCCCTTTATGCTGTCTGGGGGGGGGAGCCGTTCGCCGGGTGGGCGGGGCTGTTAGTAGAGCCGGGAGGGCACGGGCTGTCTGCTGGGCCAGGCGGGGACACTTCTCGCTGCGCCGGGCTGCCGGGGGCTGCCTGTAGAGCTGGGCAGCTGCGGCCGCGTGGCTAAGTTCCGGGCGGGCGGGGGTGGCCATTCGCTGATCGAGAGCGGGGCCTCCCGGGACGGCGGGACGGCGGGTGCCCTCTGCCGGTTCGGGCGGGCCCGTGCTGCTCGGGGCCGCCGGCCGCTTTCTGAAGCGGCTGGTGGCCGCGGGATTGTACCTCTGCACCCGCCGGGGGGCTGCTTGTAGAGCCGGGCAGCTGCGGCCGCGTGGCTACAAGCCTGGCAGGCGTGGTGGCCGTTCGCAGAGAGCAGGGCCTCCCCGGGACGGCGGGATGGCGGGTGCCGTCTGCGGGTTCGGGCGGGCGGCACCGCTCTGGGCCGCTGGCCGCTTGCAGAAGCGGCTGGTGGCTGCGGGACTGGACCTCCGCGCCTGCGTGGCCGGCCAAGATCCACTTGTCTGGGACAAACTGACACTTCTAATAAACCTACCAATTCCCGGCAGGTCCCCTCTTAACGGAATTTTGCTAGAAGTTCCTCAGTAGGTAGACTGCCGCTGTTCCAATGGGTCTTTCTGATCCCGTTAATGTGGAGACAGTATGATAGTTACTTCTCTAATTACATGTATTTTGCCACGTAACCCAATGATGCTATTACTAACTATTTATCCAAGTGAAATTTCAGAATGAATGTTCACATAAATTCTTATACAAAGATATCAGAACAGCTATGTATAATAGCCAATAACTAGACAAAACTCAAATTTCCATCAAGAGAAGAATAAATAAGAGGATTGTTGTACTGATTCAATGGAATATATTACTCATGAAGAAAAGGTATGATATGCCAAAAATATGATTGAATATCAAAAGGATTATGCTAGTTGAAAATAGTCAGATACAACAAGCTATTTAATACATGATTCTATTTACATAATATTCTAAATTAATCAAAATTATGAAGATATAAATCTATTTAGTGACTGCCAGAGACTGGATTTTGAGAGAAGGATTTCACTTCAAAGAAATAAAGGAAATTTTTATGCTTGAAATGCTTTATGCATTACAGGTCAGCAAGCTTTTTCTATAAAAAAAATCAGACAGTAAATCTGTTAGGTTTGGTGAGTCACGTTATCTCTTTTTCAAATATTCTAATTGGTCAATGTTCCACAAGATCAGCCATAGAAATATATAAATAACTGACCATTACTATCCAATTACATTTTTTTAAAAATAGTTTTGTATTTGTAGATGGACACGGTACCTTTATTTTATTTATTTACTTTTATGTGGTGCTGAGGATTGAACCCAGGACCTCACATGTGCTAGGCAAGCACTCTACCACTGAGTTACCACCCCAGGCCCTCCAATTACATTTTATTTTTCAAAACAGGCAATGAACAGTATTTAGTCCATGGGTTTTAGTTTGCCAATCCCTATTCTACCTCATCAATGTAATGGTGGTTCCCTGATTCTATACAATTGTTAAAATGCATAAATACACACACTCATAATAATAAGTAAAATTTTATTATGATTCACTCCATGTAACTTTCATCTTAATAAAATTTATTTAGAATAAACATAAAAAATTAAAACTGAGGGAACATTATGATTATCTTTTGCAGTTACATAATATTTTGTAGTTCACAGAGCACTTTTACATGCATGATCTCATTTTGCCTTGATCAGGCAGGCTTTCAGAAGCATGCCATTTAGAAAAATTTCTGAAATAGATAAAAATATTTTAAATAGTTTGCTTTTAAATCTGAGCCCCATATTCTTTGAATATACAAAATTAAAGTGATTCTCACTGTATCATTCAGTTTCATAGCAAGAATTAGATAGAATATTCAAAAGTATTTCATTTAAAATAATTCATGGAGATACTCCTCACCGAGGTGTGAGTGAGGTTAAGGACCCAAAATTGATGGTGAAATATCTAGAGTCTGGTAAGAACAGTAAGTTATTACTATCTGTAGTTTTGAAGGTATCAGAGAAATAACTGTGTTACTAGAATATGGCAAAAGCTAGAGCTTAGAAGAAGAGCTTTTCCAAGACGAATTCTGGTCACTTAGCTGTTGCAGAGATGGGTTATAAAACCATGCATTTTTCTCCTCCTATCTCTTGTCTCCTATTACTGAATCCAACTGGAAATCAAAGGACAAAGAACTCTTGGTGATATGGATTGTAGAAATCAGCCTCCTATGTTACAAAGGAAGACAGAGGAGGATGTATAATATATCTTAGGATCAGAAACAAATGTAAAACATATAAAATATTCATCATTTTTAAAGAGATTTGTCCCTATATAATGCCTTCATTTTAAATAATCAATTAAGTTAAGAAAAACTTACCTGATGGTACGACTGAGAAGATACTGAGACATGATCTAAGAATTTATTATATAAGAGCCCTTCTCATGGGCTGAGATTGCAGCACAGTAGTAGGGTGCTTGCCTAGTATGTGTGAGGCACTGGGTTCAATCCTCAGCACCTCATAAAATAAATAAAATTTAGGTCCATCATCAACTTAAAAAAAGAGCCCTGTTTAGATTTTATGGATTTATTTTCATATTTTCATCTGTAAAAAATTCTTTTTCTTTTAATTTTTAAACAAATAGCTCTAGAATTGGTAAGTTACTTTATGGTATAACTTTAAGTAGAAAAAAATCAGACTATTTTCTATCAAATCTAGGAAGGATGGTGTTGATGCCCTCCAGAATAAGAAATGACATCTTGCGATAAGACACAAGATGATTGTAGAGATGAACTTTGCTTCTAACCCACCACTGCCTAAAACAGGCATGAGTTGTCTATGATTTTTGGACCATAACCAGAATAATAGACTGGTGGAAGACCCAGTTTGATAAAATGCAAAACATATTTTATAATTCTCATGCTATTTTCAACACACCTTTTCTCTCTCACATGTTGAAAAAACTGGTGAAACATTTACATGATACATGGAAGGTTTTCAAAGCCAGAGGATATCATGAGCATTCCTGCTTGAAATTTAAAATACAACCTCTGTCACTATTTCTAACATACAGGACCCTTTTACTCCTAAACAGTAAGCAATAATTGGTTGCTCTTGAATGCTTAAAATAGACCTGAGAGCTCTTTCTTTGTATCTGATATCTCATTGTTAATTGCCCTGAGGGAAACAGTTTATCTCTTAGCTCACAGCCTGTAATTTAGGTTGTATTAAGAATATAATTAATATTAGGGTAAATATAAACTATAAGTAACTTATATGTTCAAATGAAATATATGTACTATTTCTCACCCTATCCCTTTAATCTCAATCTCCAGTAAAGTGAAAATATTTTTCTTTTGAACATACCCTTTATGTTTGGTAATAAACAAGTTTGATTTTTAAAATATATTCATTCATTTAATGGTTTCCTTATTTAGAAATTACCAGCTTCCAGACACCATGGTAGCTATCTTACAAGAATCATCCAATTCATCCTTATAATGACCATATGAACTATTATTATATTAATTTTAATAATCTGATAAGTAAAGCATAAAGAGATTAAGTATCCAATTTCCACTTACCTAGTAATTGACAAAGCCAGAATTTTAACTCTTTAGTATCTGCTGCAAGAGTCCCTTCCCTGATAGATTACTTGTTATTCTATTCTGCTTTCTTATTTTATCATTTTTGTAGTTTTCCCCAGACTGTTCCCACAACCTTGATTATCCATTGTCCAGTATCGTAATAGGGAAGATCTGTCTCCAAGAACAAGCATCCACCTGAAGTCTTATCTTCCATTTCTAAACTATTTGTTTTAGTTAGCTTTTTCTTGTTGTGACCAAATTCATGACAAGAGCAGTGCAGAGGAGGAAAAGTTTATTTTGGCTCATGGTTTCATAGGTCTCAGTCTATACAAGACAGATTCCATAGGTATGGATCCAAGATGAGGAAGAACATAATGGCACAAACACATGACAAAGGAAAGCAGCTCAAGAACTGGAAATCAGGAAGATGAGAGAATATTCTGATCACCAGAGACAAGATATAAACCCCAAATTCATGTCTCTAGTGACCTACTTCTTCAAGCTATAGCTCAGCTACCCACAGTTAGGACCCATTTAATCCATATGAGTGGATGAATGCACTGATTAGATGAAGGCTCTCAGAAATCAAACATTTTACCCCTAATCTCATTTGCATTGTTTCACATATGAGATTTTGGGGGACTTTGCATATCTAAACCATAACACCATGCTTTAAAAATAATAGATATTTTATAATGGCATAAATTGTAAAATTTCCCATATAAATATCCTAGAAACTGTGTTTCAGGATCTCTTCCTTGAATTTATCCTCCCAAGAATGCACAGACCTACAGGTGTGTTTGTCCTTAGGACTGAGGGGTGGACAAGAAGCAGATGCTTGTGACTTGAGTGAATGCATAGAGTTGAAAGGATGAGACATAAATGTATGCAACAGGTCTTTGAGGTGCATGACAGAATTAAAGGTGGAAGAAGGAGGGTTGACTGAGTAGATCCTCTATTTAAACTATTTCTCTGGGCATGGAAAATGTTAAAGGTGAGTCTGCAGGAGCCAGTGTAGTTTAGTTAACCAATCAGGAGAAGTAGAATGGCTCTGGTTTAACTGCAAAGTATTTCTCACCCTGCTCTTTTCTCAAGGGACCTAAATTTGTTTGTCTTTGCTCCTCCTTGGTTGCCATTTTATATTCCCTAGATTTCTGAATTCTGCTAAGCAGGAGAAAAGAAATTGAAGTCAGAAAAACTACATTTGTGTTTAGTTTGGTAGTCATTTATAATGTTAAATAAGTTATTTTACCTCTCTAAGAGATAGCTTAATATTTCTAGTAGTTTGAGATATGTTATCTATTGTATATACCCAATGGGAATAATATTAATATCTTCCTATCAAGATTATTACTGAAGAAAAATATAAATATGACAGAGAAAAAATTAAAAATTATTAAGCCATATACTGTTTAGAATGTATTATTTTCATTATATATTTTTTGAAAATCAACAAAATTAATATTATTAGTGTTCCATTTTACAAATGAATAAACTGAGGTATAGAAAAGTTATGAACTTTGTTCAGAATCATCAGTTAGGTAAGTGGTAGATCTTAAAATGTAATTTATTTTTATCCTGCAGCTCAAACTCTTAGCCATATAGGATAAAATACATGCATTGGTTAGGTATTATAATTATATAAATAGATTGTTACTCAGTGCTTAGTGAACTTTCTCATTGCAGTGACCAAAAGACCTGGTAAAAACAACCTAGAAGAAAAGTGTTTTAGTCATTTTTTTGCTGTTGTGACTAAAAGATCTGACCAGAAGAACTATAGAGGAGAAAAAGTTTATTCGGAGGCCTATGGTTTTAGAGACCTCAGTCCTTAGATAGCCAGATCAATTTCTCAGGGCTCAAGAAGAGGCTGAACGTCATGACGGAAGAGTATGGCAGAGGGAAGCAGTTCACATGGTGATTAGAAGACAGAAGGAGAGGTCTCCACTTGCCAGATCCAAATATGTACCCCAAAGCTATGCCCCCAATTTTCATCTCCTCCAGTCACAGCCAGGTAGAAGTTAGTGGGATGACATAATCATTTCTCCTTTGAAACTTCTTGCATTGTCTCACACATGAGCTTTTGGAGGACACCTCACATTCAAACCATAACAAAAAGTTTATGTTGGCTTGCAATTTCAGATGCTTCAGTCTGAAGATGGACTACTTTTCATTGCTTTGCCCCAAGGTGAGGTAGAACATCATGGAAGAGAATGGCAGAGGAAAGCAGCTCAGGACACGGCAACATGGAAGCTGACAGAGAGTTCTGCTCAACAAGGACAAAATATCAACTCCAAACTACACCCTCAGTGACCCACTTTTTCCAGCCACACACTACCTACCTTCAGTTGCTGCCCAATTGATCCATATTAGTGGATTAATCCACTGTTAATGTCACAACTCTCACAATTTAATCTTTACCTCTGTAAACAGTCACATTGTCCTACACATGAGATTTTCAGGAACTTCTCATATCTAGATCATAACATTGCTAATAACCACATTGAGCTTAATTTGTTGAGACTCCAATGTGTTTCTGTGCCGTCAAAGAGGTCTACCATTGAAGCAATGCTTTATTATAAAGAAAGGCATCTCTAGTGGTGGAGTTTAAGGTATTAGGTCAGGGGAATAGAGAAAATAAAATTTTCTATTTGCACTGTGTAAATTTATAGATCTCAAACATGGGATATTTGGCATATCTGGAAATATTTACTATAATTGTGTGCTAGTCGACCCTTGTAGGTATAAGTTAGTGGGATACTATAAAACATGCTACAATGCATATGACAGCCACCTACAACAAAAATCATCCAGTACAAAGTGTTTGTAGTGTTGAAGTTGAAAAATCCTCTTAGAGATGACATCCTTTCCCAAGAATTTCCAGCTAGGAATATTTAATTCATTTTCTTTCCCATACTTTTAACTTATAGTTCACTTTTCTGGAGATGTTTATCAATATTCATGTTGCATTTGGTTTGCAAATTTATGTCTGTTTCAAACATTAACTTAGGCTTAGGTATATTTAGAGAACTAATTTACAGAAATGATATTTTCCATTTCTAAAGATTAATAACACATTTGTGTCAGTACAAAGCTGAGAAGACAGCGGGACTCTAAATGTTTTAAAAATTGGCTTCATAAACTGCAGAATAGCATAAATCCAAGAGAATTAGGTGCCCCAGGGTATTGGTCTCAATCAAAGCTTCAACAGCATATGAGTTATGAGACTGCTCAAGATAACATTTTTGGATTTTAAATAGAATCCATCTGGGCTTGAGTTTCCTCCATGAGATCATTAAAATATTTCACATATAGAACATCCTTAACAATGAAGAGTCTCAATGTACTTTATAAAATCATGCACTAACCCCTCACAACATTCATGACAAAGTAGATGCATAGTAGTTATTGTTAATTTAGAGAAATAGAAAGAAAGGTGGTCATTAAGAAGCAATCCCAGATTCTACCAATAAGGGCTACAGATTTTAGTTTTAGATTACTCAGTTAAATTTCTAAATCTTCAATTATGGTTTGTTGATTATTTAAAGTAATTGATCACAATAACTGGCTTTTGACTTATAGAGAAATAAGTGTTAAAGACACTGACACCTAAAACTGGAGACAGAGGTTGACTCACTATTATATCTTTTGACTTTCAAAGAAGATGAACACCAAAGACACTATTTGGAGGAGATCCATTGAGAAGATGGAGAAATGAAAAGTTCACTTTTATATTTCTTCCCTATTCAAATTAAATGGTAACAAACTACAAATCACCACTTTTAGATATACTAACTTCATCCCCTAAAACATCATGATGCTGGAGTATTAAATGAGATCAATTTACAATAACAAAGCTATTGAACCAATCTAGCTTCCTCCTTCAATAGATGAATGGATATAGAATATGTGGTATATATACACAATAGAATATTATTCAGCTATAAAGAAGAATGATATTATGGTACTTGCTGATAAATGGATGGATCTGGAGACTATCATGCTAAATGAAATAAGCTAGTCCCAAAAATCCAAAAGTCAAATGTTCTCTCTGATATGTGGATGATAACCCATAACGAGAGAGGGTAGGAAGGGCAAGTACAAAAGTTAATTAGATTAGACAAAGGGGAATGGATAAAAAGGAGGGAGGATACCAATAGAAAAGACAGTAGAATGAATCACACACACCTGTGAGGCAATCAGTTTGATACGCAGCACCAAATAAAAATAAACAAATAAAATAGAGGCATGCTGTACATCCACAACTATAAAAAAATGTTAAGTATATAAACAAAATAAAGTTATTGTGTCCATCTCCAACTAAAAAAAATATATTGAAAAAAAAAGATTGGGGTCAACATTGTAATGGGTTGCACGACATGTATGTATATGTCAAAATATACGTGCATATCTTAAAACAACAAAAAAAAGAAAAAGAAAAAAAACTTAATGAGATCAATAATATTACTAAGATTCCATATCAAAGTGTAATATATGTTATTACCTGATTCTTTGGGAAGCAACATGTTGTTACTAGATTCCTTGAGCAACTGTCCTTTCAGGAGGAGAGGAAGGCAGTTTGACAACCTTTGCCTCAAATTTCATCTGGCTTGGATGATTGTGGTTGAGGTGGGTGCTTTGATGTTAAGCATAAAAAGCAATCATTTCTTTTAGGGAGTGCCCTGCACTAAACCTGGCCAGAGAAGCTGAATTGAATTAGCAACTCAGAATCAGTGCTGAGTTAATGACAGAAGTATGCAAGCAATTGCAACTGGAGGAAGAAAACAGCATCCAAAAGCTAGAATTCTATTATGCCTATTTTACCTGAAATTTGTAGACTAAGTTTTCACTTTAAAAGATGGTTATTTCATCTTCAGAAAATTAAAAGTGCTGGGAAGTCGTGTATGAATCAAACAATTTAAATTCCCTTTGAATGAATTACAGTAGAGGGGGTAGAGAGAGAAGAGGGGAGGGGAGGGGAGGGGAGGGGAGGGGAGGGGGATAGTAGAGGATAGGAAAGGCAGCAGAATACAACAGACATGAGTATGTCAATATGTAAATCAGTGGAAGTGTAACTGATGTGACTCTGCAATCTGTATACGGGGTAAAAATGGGAGTTCATAACCCATTTGAATCAAAGTGTGAAATATGATATATCAAGAACTATGTAATGTTTTGAACAACCAATTAAAAAAAGAAAAAAAAAGAAAAACATTGGTGTATATATATATATATATGTGTGTGTGTGTGTGTGTGTGTGTGTGTGTATGTTTGTGTAATAAGAATTTTAATGCAAAAAACAAAGTACATTTATAAAAGCATGAATTGGTGTGAACATACTCTATATACAAAGATAGGAAAAACTGTATATGCGTAATAAGAACTGTAATGCATTCTGCATTCTGCTGTCATGTATTTAAAAATATATAAAATAAATAAAACTAAAAAAAATTTTTAAAAGTAAAAATAAACACTGATATGGCTGTGTCACTGTAGTATGCTGATTTTAAGTCCTTTGGGTATAAATTCTGGAGTGAGATAGCTCTGTCAAATTGTGGTTCTATTCCAAGTTTTCTGAGGAATCTCCATACTGCTTACCATAGTGATTAAACCAATTTCAGGTCCCACCACAAGTGTATGAGTGTGCCTTTTCCCCCACTTCCTTACCAATATTTATTGAAGCTTGTATTCTTGATAATTGGCATTCTAACTGAAGCAAGATGAAATCCTAGAGTAGTTTGGTTTGCATTTCTCTAATTGCTAAAAATGTTAAACATTTCTATATACGTTTTAATTGATTGTATTTCTTCTTCTTTGAAGTGCCTGTTCATTTTCTTTGCCCATTTATTAATTGGATTATATATTTTTTTGTTGTTGAGTTTTTTGTATTAGTTATATATTCTAGAGATTAGTGCTCTATCTGAGGTGCATGAGCTAAAGATTTTCTCCCATTCCATAAACTCTCTCTTCACATTAGTAACTGTTTCCTTTGCTGAGAGAAGTCTTTTAGTTTGACTCTATCCCATTTATTGAGTCTTGATTTTTACTTCTTGCGCTTCAAGAGTCTTGTTAAAGAAGTCAGTTCCTAAGCCAACATGGTGAAGATTTGGGCCTCCTTTTATTTTTCTTTCTTTCTTTCTTTCTTTCTTTCTTTCTTTCTTTCTTTCTTTCTTTCTTTCTTTCTTCTTTCTTTCTTTCTTTCTTTGTTTCATTCTTTCTTTTTTAAATTTTTTTAATTGATTGTTCAAAACATTACAGAGCTCATGATATATCATCTTTCATACATTAGACTCAATTGGGTTTTGAACTCCCATTTTTACCCCAAATACAGATTGCAGAATCACAACTGTTACATACTCACATTATTACATAATGGCATATTAGTGACTGTTGTATTCTGCTACCTTTCCTATCCCCTACTATCCCCCCTCCCCTCCCCTCCCCTCTCCTCCCCCTCCCCTCTTCCCTCTCTACCTCCTCTGCTGTTGTTCAATTCTCTCCCCTTTCCCCCCCCTCCCCCTTGCCCCTCATAACCTCTTATAATTTTGTGTATCATTGAAGGTCTCCTACCATTTCCATATGCTTTCCCTTCTCTCTCCCTTTCTCTCCCCCCATTCGTCTTTGTTTACTATTAGTCTTTTCCTCATGCTCTTCCTTCCTGTTCTGTTCTTAGTTGCTCTCTTTATATCAAAGAAGACATTTGGCATTTGTTTTTTAGGGCTTGGCTAGCTTCACTTAGCATAATCTGCTCTAATGCCACCCATTTCCCTGAAAATTCTATGATTTTGTCATTTCTTAGTGCTGCATAATACTCCATTGTGTATAGATGCCACATTTTTTTATCCATTCATCTATTGAAGGGCATCTAGGTTGGTTCCACAGTCTAGCTATTGTGAATTGTGCCGCTATAATCATTGATGTGGCCGTATCCCTATAGTGCGCTCTTTTAAGGTCCTCAGGGAATAGTCCGAGAAGGGCGATAGCTGGGTCAAATGGTGGATCCATTCCCAGCTTTCCCAGGAATCTCCATACTGCTTTCCAAATTGGCCTCACCATTTTGCAGTCCCACCAGCAGTGTACAAGTGTACCCTTTTCCCCATATCCTCGCCAACACTTATTGTTGTTTGACTTCATAATGGCTGCCAATCTTACTGGAGTGAGATGGTATCTTAGGGTGGTTTTGATTTGCATTTCTCTGATTGCTAGAGATGGTGAGCATTTTTTTCATGTACTTGTTGATTGATTGTATGTCCTCCTCTGAAAAGTGTCTGTTCAGGTCCTTGGCCCATTTGTTGATTGGGTTGTTTGTTATCTTATTGTTTAATTTTTTGAGTTCTTTGTACATTCTGGATATTAGGGCTCTATCTGAGGTGTGAGGGGTAAAAGTTTGTTCCCATGATGTAGGCTCTCTATTTACCTCTTTTATTGTTTCTCTTGCTGAGAAAAAAACTTTTTAGTTTAAGTAAGTCCCATTTGTTCTTTCTTTCTTTCTTTCTTTCTTTCTTTCTTTCTTTCTTTCTTTCTTTCTTTTTCTTTCTTTCTTTCTTTCTTTTTAAATTAGGCACACGTTCTCTGTTCTGGTGCCTAAGTTTTTGATCCACTTTGAGTTGAGTGTCATGCAAAGTGAGAGATAAGTGTTTAAGTTAATTTTGCTACACATGGATTTCCAGTTTTCCCAACATCATTTGTTGAAGAGGCTACCTTTTCTCCAATGAATGTTTCTAGTGCCTTTGTCTAGTACGATATGACTGTTTCTCCCTATACATAATCTGGTACTTTTCTCTTGTGGCATTTAAAAGTCTATCCTCATTCTGTATGTTACACTTTTTTATTATAATGTGCCTTGGTGTGGTTCTGTTGTAATTTTGTACATTTGGGATCCTGTAAGCCTCTTATGTTTTATTTTCCATTTCATTCTTCAGGTTTGGGAAATTTTCTGGTATTATATCATTAAAAAGATTGTGCATTCCTTTGGTTTGTATCTCTGCACCTTCCTCTCTCACAATAAATCTTTAATTTGGTCTTTTCATGTTATTCTATGATTCTTGGAAGTTGTATTCATGTTTTCTTACCATCTTCTCTGTGTGATCAACTTTATTTTCAAGATTGTATTTTGTCTTCATTGCCTGAAGCTCTGTATTCTAAGTGGTCTAGTCTGTTGGTGATGCTTTCTATTGAATTTTTAATCTGGCTTATTGATTCCTTCATTTTGAGGATTTCTTTTTGAGTTCTTTTCATAATCTCTATATATTGAAGTGATCTTTCATCTCCTGATATTTATCAATGATTTCACTCCTTACATCATCTTTATGTCATGGATCAGTTTAATTATGTACAGTTTAAACTCTTTCTCTGACATTTCTTTTATTGTGTTGTCAATGGATTTGATTATGGGAACATATTGGTATGTTTTGGATGCTTTGTTCCCTTGTTTTTTTCATTTTGTTTGTGTGTCTTCCCATCTAGCAGAGTGGATCTAATGCAGTACACTTTCTACCCTGTAAACTTATAGTGTCTCTGAGTGTTTCTAGTACCTCACCTTCCCAGGGGAGACCAATATTAACAGCACCCAATGCAGAAAATATGCAACTTTATACAAAATATCTCCTATTAAGATGTCTACAGTTTTGTCTCAATGAACAGAAATGGTGTGTTTAATTATTGTCTACCAGTAAATTTGCAAAAGTTTATAATTTAAAACGGTGGACAAAGAGAATGAAAGTGGTGTAGGATGTGATATTTATGAGGCAGAAAGAGAGAAGATATAAGTACAAAAATCTGGAAGAGTGAAAGAGGAATTAATAGAGCTTGGCTGTTAGCAGGTGAAAAGAGAGAATGCAAATCCAGGAAAACAGATTAGTGAGAGGAAAAGTATATATAATGTGAAAGAAATAAAAAGAAAAAGCAAATATTAAAGAATAAGAACAGAACTATAATATACTGTTTGGAAATCCCAGTCTTCAATAAACTGGTGCATGAATACTTGGCTTCAAAAATGGTAGAGATGTGAGAGAGAAAAGAATAAATAAATAAAAGAATATCAATGGAAAGTTCAATAATCATTTCCATTGGTATTCAAAAGTTTCTCAACTTCCCTCCTCAGCCAATAGTTGGGGTTGTCTTGGATTTGATGCTAGCTCAGGATGATTGTGGTTGCTATGGTGAGAAGATTAGTCCTTGAGATAGAAATGCTGGAGGCAGGATGTAGGCTTAGAAATGCTCTTGGTTGGGAGTCTGGGAATTTTAAGTCAGTGCATTTCCAAGGACCTGCAGTTTCCAGTCTACTTGAAAAGACAGCACCCCAGGAATTTATTTTGGGATCCACTGTGTGGTGTATGAGCTTATTCTTAGCCCACTTTTTTGCCTTGGACCCCAGAATTCTTGCATCTGATTCAGTCTCTGAACTTGTTCTCTCCTGCCACTGCCCTTTCAAACTCCTGGTCAGGCACTTGTCTCCTAGTTGGTGCTACAAGCAGCAGAGTTGGAGGAGGATGGGGATGCCAGGTGGGTTTCCACGACCAGAATTCCACTGTGTAAACCTCTTTCCATGCTTGATTTCCTCCTCTTAGGCACACTCTCTGTCCTGTAGCATGGCTTTGCTGGCTTGTTTTTTGGGTGAGACTTGGCTCTGCCAGTAAATGGCTTCGAAAGCTACCAACACCCAGGGTGCAGCTGCAAAATGGTTTCTTCCACTGTCCTCCATGCATGAAGTGAGAGAGATGGTGGCTTCCTCCTGAACACAGATACTGTGCAGCAAAGTTTATTGTTTTTTTTTTTTTTGAGCAGTGTCTCTGATCTCTATGCTTTCTGTACCCTAATGTGCATCAGTCTTCTCAAGAATAGTGATTCCATTGATTCCTTTATTGCTTTGTTGCATTCACAAGGGGTTATTATGGTTTGTGCCTCCATCTGCTACTACAACTGTAGAGCTGTTGATCTTTTCCCCTTATTTTATTATATAAGATCTCCTGAGACCCTGATCTGTTTTGGGTGTCCAGTATTAAATTCCAGTAAAGTCCCCCTTAAATTTCCCCCTAAATTTTGATTACTCGCCCACCTTGTCAAAAAGCTGCCTGCCTGATTTTCTTGGTTCAGTGCTCAGATCCACCAAGGAAGTGACCCCTCTATCCCACCATCTTCCCAGAATTTCATATATATATATGTGTGTGTGTGTGTGTGTGTGTGTGTATATATATATATATATATATATATATATATATATATATATATATTTGCCATTCATATTTCTTCTTCTTTGAAGCATTTGTTCAGTTCTTTTGAGCATTTGTTGATGAGGTTATTTATTTTTCTGGTGTTTTATGAGTTCTTTGTATCTCATGGAAATTAATGCTCTATCTGAGGTACTATTATGTTCTTGATTGTTCCCTTTGCTGTGAAGAAGCTTTTCAGTTTGATACATCCCATTTATTGATTCTTGATTTTACTTCTTGTTCCTTATTGAAGAAGTCTTTTTCTCAGCTGACATGTTGTAGAGTTGTGCCTACATTTTCTTCTGGTAAGTTCAGTGTTTCTGGTCTAATGCCTAGGTCCTTGATTCGATTGCCACAGTCTGGCTGGGCACAATTCAGGAGCCACTTGTCACAAGAAACGAACTTTATTTTTAGAACCACACAGGCCAAACAAACAGCTCCTCAGGAAAAACCCTCAGAGCCCAACTGCCACCACCGGCTTCCCACAAGCCTCTCACCCAAACACAAGCCTCACCACCTCCCACAATCCTCCTGCTCTTGAGGCCGATTGGCTGGTCGCATGGGCAGAGCCAAAGAAGTCCCCCAATGAGCATCACCCAGAGGAGCCAATCAGCTAGATGTTGCTGGGGCCGCTGTGAGCCAATCATCAGCTGGCAGTCTGAAAGGGCAGGGAAACAGCCCAATGAGCATCACCACAGAGGAGCCAATCAGCTAGATGTTGCTGGGCCGCTGTGAGCCAATCATCAGCTGGCAGTCTGAAAGTTTGCTGGCAGCTGGAAGTTTGCTGGGGCCCCTTCGGCTGTGGCTCTCAACACAATTAGAGTTGAGTATTGTGCAGGGTGAAAGATAGGGGTTCAATTTCATTCTTTTACATATGGATTTCCAGTTTTCTCAGCACCATTTTTTGAAAAGGCTATCTTTTCTCCAATGTATGTTTATGGTACCTTTGTCTAGTATGAGATAACTGTTTTTATGTGGGTGTGTCTCTGTGTCTTCTGTTCTGTTACATTGATCTTCATGTCTGTTTTGATGCTAATACTATGCACTTTTTGTTGTTATAGCTATGTAGTATAATTTAAGGTCTAGTATTGTTATGCCTCCTGCATCACTTTTCATGCTAAGTTTTGGCTATTCTGGGTTTCCTATTTTCTAATAGTTTCTTGGGTTTTCTATATATAGAGAATCATGTTGTCAATAAGTAGGGATTGTTTGAGCTCTTCTTTCCCTATGTGTATACTTTAATTTCTTTTCTTTTTTCTAATTGCTCTAATTAGGGATTCGAAGACTGTTGAATAGGAGTGGTAAAGAGGACATCCCTGTCTTGTTCCCATTTTTAGAGGGAATACTTTTAGTTTTTCTCATTCAGAATGATGTTGGCCTTAGGTTTAGAATACATAGCTTTTACAATGTTCAGGTACAGTCCTACTATCCCTAGTTTTTCTCGTGTTTTGAGCATGAATGATTAGTTAATTTTGCCAAATGCTTTTTCTGCATCTATTGAGAATATCATGTGATTCTTGTCTTTAAGTCTATTGATGCAAAAAATTATGTTTCTTGATTTCCACATGTTGATCCAATTTTGCATCCCTGGAATTAACCCCGCTTGATCATGGTGCACTATCTTTTAAAATATTATTTTGTATGTAATTTGCCAGTATTTTACTGAGAATTTTTGTGTCAGGATTCATCAGGGATATTGGTCCAAAGTTTTCTTTCTTTGATGTGTCTTTGGTTTTGGTATCAGGGAGATACTAGCTTCATTGAATGAGTTTGGAAGGATAATTTTCTATTGTATTGGTGTTAGTTCTTCTTTGAAGGTCTTATAGAATTTGGTCCTGAGCTTTTTTTGTTGGTAGGCTTAAGACAGAGTCTTCAATTCCATCACTTGAAATTAATCTGTTCAACATTTCTATGTCCTATATTTTCAACTGGAGTAGGTCATAGATCTCTAGAAATTTATCGATGCTTTTAAGAATTTTTATTTTATTAAAGTACAGATTTTCAAAATAACTTTCTGATTATTATCTGCATTTCAGTGGCGTCCATGGTGATAATTTTTTTTTCATCACAGATTTTAGTAAGTTGTTTTTTTCTCTCTCTCTCTATGTTAGTGTGACTAAGGGTTTATCAATTTTGTTTATTTTTTCAAAGAACCAACTTTTTGTTTCATCAATTTGATTTTTTTGGTTTCAATTTCATTAATTCTAGCTCTGATTTTTTATTTTTTCCTGCCTTCTGAATTTGGTGCTGGTTTGTGCTTTTTCTAGGTCTTTGAGATTTAGTTAGGTTATTTGGTGATTTTCTACTCTTTTAATGAATGAGTTCACTGCAATGAACTTTTCTCTTAGAACTACGTTCACAGTGTCCCAGAGATTTTAATATGTTGTTTCACTAGTCTGATTTACCTCTGATATGTTTTTATTATTTTTTAAAATTTTATCCCTGATTTATTCAGCTATCATTGCTATTTGTTATTTGATAGCATTATTTAGTCTCTATGTGTTAGAGTAGCTTCTATTTTTTTCTTTTAATTGATTTCCAATTTCACTCCATTATGGTCAGACAGAATGCAAGTTATTATCTCTTTTGTTTGTAGTTGCTAAGAATTGTTTTGTGGACTAAAATGTTGTCTATTTTAGAGAATGTTTCATGTGCTGCTGAAAATACAGTGTATTCATTCATTGATGGAGGAAATATTCTATATACATCTGAAATGATTATGCTGTCCTTTGCTTTGTATCTCTGAAACTTTGTCTATCCTAATAAATCTTATGTTTGATCTTTTCATGTAACCCATATTTCTTGGAAGTTCTGTTCATGGTCTCAAAGTTTTTTTCTCCATGGTCAACTTTATTTTAAAGATTATATATTTTGTTTTCTTTGCCAGAGACTGTTTTCCAAATACAATATTAATTGTATTTTTTATTTCTGTGGTTTTTATTTAGATTTTATTTTTTATTTGTTTTAATCAGTTATACATGATATTATAATGCACTTTGATACATCATATATAATTTAGTTTTAGATTTGAAGATCTATAAGTTAATGAAAGAGGTATATTGAAGTCACCCAGTATTATTGTGTTATGACTTATTTGACTCTTGAGTTTGTGAAGTATTTGTTTTATGTATGAATTTGCTCCATTATTTGGGGCATAAATATTTAAGATTTTTATGTCTTCTATACATGCAGTTCCCTTAAGCAGTATTCAGTAGCCTTCTTTGTCCTTTCTGAATAGTTTATACTTGAAGTCACTTCATCAGATATAAGAATAGAAACTCTTGCTGTTGCACGATCCATGGCAATGATGTTTTTTCCCCCATCCTTTTACCTTCACTCTGTCTTTGGCTATGAGGTGAGTCTTTTGAAAATAGCATATTGTTTGGTCTTGTTTTTTAATCCAGTCTGGCAGTCTATTTCTTTTGATTGATGAATTTAGGCCATCTAAATTAAATGTTATTATTGAACAATTATTCTTATTCCCTAACATTTTGAATTATTTCTGGATTTTAATTTGAAAATAGCTTCTTTTTTATTGACTATACTTCTAGTGTAGCTTCTCCATTTGCTGGATTTCATTTTTATTTTTTATTTCTTCTTCATGAATTATTTTATTGAGAAAGTGGAAAGTTTTTATTTCACCATTGAATCTGAAGATTAGTTTTGTAGGATATAGTATTCTTGGCTGGTAACCATTTTCTTTCAGAGCCTGGTATATGTTGTTCCAAGACATTCTAGCTTTAGGGGGTCTAGGTTAAAAAATCAACTGAGATCTGATCTGTTTTCCTCTAAATGTTACTTGGAATATTTTTCCCTCCCTCTGGAAGCTGTTAAATTCTATACTTATTCTGTATGTTAGGCATCTTAATAATAATTCGCTTTGATATGGGTCTGTTGTAATTGTGTATATTTGGGCTCCTGTATGCTTCCTGTATTTGATTTTTCCATTTCCTTCTTAACGTTCGGGAAATTTTCAGACATTATTTCATTGAAAATATTATGCCATCCTTTGCTTTGTCTATCCTAATAAATCTTATGTTTGATCTTTTTATGTAACCCATATTTCTTAAAAGTTCTGTTCATGGTCTCAACATTTTTTTTCTCCATGGTCAACTTTATTTTCAAAATTATATATTTTGTTTTCTTTGCCTGAGACTGTTTTCCAGGTGGTCTTTCTGCTGGTGATCCTTTCCATTGAATTTTTTATTTGATTTATTAATTTCTTCATTTTATGAATCTTTTTTTTCAGAATCTCTATCTCTTTATTGAAGTGATATTTTTGACCTGTATTTGCCCCCTTACATCATTCTTTACCTCACTGATTAGTTTAATTATGTACATTCTGAATTCTTTCTCTGATATTTCTTCCACTGTGGTGTCGAGGGATTCTGTTTTTGATGCATTTTTGTTTAAGGTGATTTGTTCTCTTGCTTTTTCATGTTGGTTGTATGTTTATCCATCTAATAGTTAATTTTGAGGCAATAGGGTTTCTATTTTGTAAAATTATAGTGTCCCTGAAGGTTTATGGTATCTCACAGGTTAGGGGGAGACAGACAGTACAATAATCAATGCAAATTATTTATGGCATTAAACCAAATATCTATTGTAATACAATATACAATGTTGATTATTACAATACACAGAAATTATGTGATTAGTTATTGCCCATGGTGAAAACAGTAAATTGACATAAGCATTTACAATTTCACATGATAACCAGGGACATAAGAGAAGTAATATGTGATGTGAAAATTATGAGGCAGAAGGAGCAAAACAAGAGGTAAAAAATTAAAGAAAGAATGGAAGAGAGAACATTAAAGGTGGCTATTAGTGGAAGCAAAGGAGAGAAAGATGATCAAAGGAAATTTATAAATGAGACAAAGAAAGAATAAAATAAAAAGAATTAAAGCAAAGAAGAAAAATAAAATATACAGAAAAGAAATAAACATTTACAAGTACAGAATTGACATATACTAGTTAAATATCTTAGTCTTCAAAATATTAATCCACAAAAATAACTGCCTTCAAATACTGTAAACTCAGGTGAAGCAGGCAGCGACCAAAGGATGCAGATTTAAAAAGGCCGCCAAACGAGGCTTTATTTGAGATATCACTCCCGGGTGGATCTCAATCAGACTAACAGAGTGGACAGAAGAAGGGTCTGAGGAGAAACTGCGTGAGAGCTTGACTGGACTGGGATTTTATGGGGCTTAGTCAGGAAGGGAAGAGCTTGGGACAGGAAAAGGTGTATTTAGAGTCCCTTGTCCCTCTGGATTTGGTTGGGGTAGCTGGCTTAAACCAATCAGTTCAAACAAATCCCCCTCTTGTACTAATCAATCACTCCTACTCAACTTTGTTTCCACCAGTGAATGTGCTAATCAATGCTAAGAGTTGTTGTGATTTGCTGTGTGATGTTTTGACACATAGAGTATCCCCCAAAACCTATAAAATCTCACTGAACAAAGGACCAGGACTCACTTCTCCTCCTCGGTCTGCCGAGTCCGGGCTCCAGCTTGCAATGAAGACTCTTGTGTGATTGCATGGGATTCGGCTCTTGGAGGTCTTTTGGGGTCCTACGAATCTGGCATTACATGGGATCATTGCAATGAGTTGCTACAAGTGAATCTCCCTGGGGCGGGGATTTAGTTTGTTATTTCTCCAGGTGTTTTTTTATGAGGGAGGTTTCAGGCATTAATACATCAACAGGATTCTAGGACTGTGTTCCTCTGCTCTCCACAAGTCACCACCTATGAGAAGAGAAAATTGGTTCTTCACAGGTTTTGTTTTTCAGGGATAATGAGGGTGTTTGTTTGTTTGTTTTTGTATTTTTTGCTTCTCAAGGGGGTTTTTTGAGCACTGTACTCAGTCACTCCACCTCATTTAGTTTCTGCCTAGTGCTGGTTCTTTGTATTACTGTTGGGTAGTTTAATGGAGGAGGTAGGGGTTTGTAGGCTTTCTCTGGCTTCTCTGATCTGTATTACACCGCTCCTCCCTGCAAGCTGTTTCAGAGCACTGAGCCACTGAGCTCTCTTTCTCTCTGCCTTTTCCCAGCTGCTGGTCTGGCTCACAGCTGATTAAGTGGGGTGGGGGAGGGGGCAGGGGCTTTTTTTTTGGCCTCTCTTGTCTGTAATTCCCCCAGGCAAAATGATCTGTGAGCCAGAAAATCTCCATACCAAAGATTCTTCTGATTTGCTGGGATCACTTTAGATCTTTTGGGATTCATGTGCTGGTTTTAACTGGAATTCATGGATTTATCACCCAGTCTGAGTTTGTACCACATTTTCATAGAGGTCTTTAATTCTAGGTTCCCTGTGCCTGTTTGGCATATGGTGTCTTTTGCATACCAGCTTATTGAGCTGAGTAGCCTCTGGATCTGCCCAGAATATTCTGCCCTGCTGACCCCCTGGGGTTCCCCATGAAAAGTCTTTTTTTTTTCCCCACCTCCAGCTTCTGCCTGGAGCTCAGCTCCAATTCAGTTGCTTAGCCTTATCTAATGTAAGCCAACTTTTCCAGTGTTCAAGGCTTTATGTCCAATATTGTCCTTTGACTCACCTAACAGAGAAGTAGTTTCCTACCTAAGGTAGGAGAACCACCACTTCTCCCTAACCCGCCATCTTTCCTCTCCCTGCTAATTTGTTTATAATCTAAATTCTTTCAGTTTTTCCATTGATAATTTTGAAAAAACAAAGCCAAGAAAATTTTCCTTTATTCTGCTTTACTGCATAATTAAACTCTTGAGACACACAACTTTTTTTTTGTTAACAATTTGCATTGATTTATTTATTCAGTTGTACAACTTGTAACAGTTTCACCAGCTGACCAAGGAAAGGGCAGCAGCCTGTTCCTATCTGTAGATAATGTGAGAAAGTAGAAACATGTTGATTTCTCTTGTAACCAACTTATGCCAATTCCAGACACTTCTCTAAGCCTGCATCTTGGCCACATCCAGAATGTTGAGATGTGTGGCTTCAAATGGGGGTGGGGGAACCCACTTCGTTTTTTTTTTTATTGGTTGTTCAAAATATTACAAAGCTCATGACATATCATCTTTCATACATTTGATTCAAGTGAGTTATGAACTCCCATTTTTACCCCAAATACAAATTGCAGAATCACATCAGTTACACATTCACATTTTTACATAATGCCATATTAGTGACTGTTGTATTCTTCTGCCTTTCCTATCCCCTACTATCCTCCCTCCCCTCCCCTCCCATCTTCCCTCTCTACCTCATCTGTTGTTGTTCAGTTCTCTCCCTTGTCCCCCCCCCCCTTTCCCCTCACAACCTCTTATATGGAGACACACAACTTTAATTTTGTTATAAAAAACTTTATTTCAAAACAAAAATTTTCTATGTATATAATTAGTTCTTGTATAATATTAATAGCCTATGTAATAGATTCTTTACCACTTGAAAATATCAACTGAAATGATTGTCAATGAATAATAATTTGTACCATTTTTTTGGTTTAGAAAGACATTTAAATATATTGTTACATAATTCAACACTTTCAAAAGTGTGAAGCAGACATATTATCAATATTATTTATAATGAGGAAACTGAGACTCACAAAATAAGCTATCAATTCGAGTTTAATGTACCTATATTCATCAAGTTATGAAAATTAAGTTTGCAGTAACCAATTACCACAAAACAAAAAATGGTTGAAATCATGCACTGTGTGTCCCTCCAACCACAATGTACTGCAATTAAACATGAATAACAGAAGAAAATCAAGGATAATAATAAAAGTGTGGAATTAAAATAACATACTCCTAAATAACTAGTGGATCAAGGATTAAATTTCAAGAAAAATTATAAAACAGTTTGAGTAAAGGCATAATGCACCTCAACATAGCAATATTTTACAATGGAAACCAAAGCAGTGTTTTGAGAAAATCTGTAGCTATGAATGTTTATATATTTTAAAAAGAATATGTCAAGTCAGTAACATAGGCTTTCATCTTACAAAATGTAAAAATTTTAAACTAAATACACTGACTTCATAGAAACAAATTTTATTATTATTTTTATATTAATTAACATGTATAAATTGCAAATACCATTGGGGTGTGATATTTCAACATGTATATATCCTTCATTGATCAAATCAAAGTAACTAGCATTCCTTATTATATTTATGGTGGTGCCATTAATCTTTTTTATTTAGAGTCCCATAAAATACATAATAGTACATTGTGAATTTGAGCTATCCAACTATATCATGGAGTACCATAACATGTGTCTTTGACCTAAATGTGTTTTGGTATCCAGTATTCAAACTCCTTTTACCCACTATGATTCCCCCCTCTTCCAACTCTTAAGAATATTATGATAAAAGTCATTTCAATGAATTAGATAATCTACTATACAAAATATTTAGGAGTATAGGAAGGTAATGATCCCTGACCCCTCTACAGCACAGAAAGGAGGCAGTATGAAGGAACAGCTTACCAGAGAGGCAAGTGACAGAATAAATGCCTAAGACCCTGTATTAGAATTAATATGCAGAATAAATGTTCTATGACCTACATTAGTTCTGAGGCTTGAAAAGAATTGAAATTCAGTTATCAGAGCAGAAAATAAGGACAGCATTCCTTAATCTTGAACCTGGACCAGGGTGTGATGAAGGAAAATGGGAAACAGAAAGAGGGAAAAGAAAACCAGAAAATCCCACTCTTTTTAAAACAGCCTGAAAGAAAAGCAAGCCAAACTAAAATGTGACAGGAGTAGTGGGTTTATTGAAGGAGATCAAGTTAACCCAAATAGTGAACAGAAAACAATGTCAGGCATGATTGCCATTTTTTTGGAGCCCACAGCTGGCCAGCTACCCTAGATGAAATCAAGTCAACAAAGCACCTCCACAACTACAGTGAACAGCAAATAAAACCAGAGGGAGTACCCATGCAGTGAAATGTCTCAATAATTCATCCAGAAGGTACGTATACAGGATTGCTAATAGTCAAAATTTTCTGAAACCCCATTCCCTTCATGGGCAAAAGGAAGGAGCACTTCTAAATTCATTCTATAAAGTCAGTATCACCCTAACAACAAAATCAGAGAAAGACACATCAAGGAAAGAAAACTTCAGACCAATATCACTTATGAATATACATGCAAAAATTCTTAAAAATAATACTGGGAAACCACATTCAAAAACACATTAAGAAGTTAGTGCATCATGATAAGTGGATTTTTATCCTAGGAATGCAAGGTTGATTCAATATACTTAAATCAATAAACATATTTCATCACATAAATAAAGTTTAGGATAAGAATCATATAATTATCTCAATAGATGCAGGACAAAAAAAATTTGACAAAGTCTAACCATGTATTCATGTTTAAAATACTAGAGAAACTAGAAATAAAAACAACTTTCCTCAACACTGTAAAGACTGTGTATGACAAACCCTAGGCCAACATCTTGCTAAACAAAGAATAATTGAAAACATTTTCTCTAAAAACAGAATCAAGGCAAGAGTGTTCACTTGCAAATTCTTTTTTTATTGATTTTTTAAAAAATAAATGACAACAGAATTCTTATTGCACATCAACATCATCCTTCGAACTCTAGACAGAGAAATCAGGCAAAAGAAGGAAATAAAATGGATACAAATAGGAAAATAACAATAAAATTATCTATCTTTATTTTTATGATATGATCCTTTATTTAAAAAACCCCAGAAACTTCACTAGAAGACTTCTTAAACTGGTTAAAAATTTTATAAAAGTAGCAGGATACAAGATCAAAATACACAAATCAATCACTTTTGTAATATCCAATAATGAATCTCCTAAAACGAAATTAGGAGAACTATGTCATTCATAATAACCTTAAAAATAATTATGAATAACTATACCATGGAGGTGAAAGTTATATACAATAAAAACTATAGTACACTGAGAAAGAAATTTAAGACCTTTAGAGATGGATTGACCTCCCATGTTACTGGATGGGCAAAATTAATATTATTTAAATGGCTATACTACTAAAAGTGTTGTAGAGATTCAGGAAAGTCCCTATAAAAATACCCATTAAATTGTTCATTGTTCTAAATTTTTCCAAAAAAAGAACAGTTCTAAAATTAATTTCAAAATATAAGAGACCCAGAACAGCCAAAGCAATCCTGAGCAAGAAACACAATTCTGGAAGCATCAAAATATTTGGCTTAAAATTACATTACAGAGCTATATAAGAAAAATAGCATGGCATTGACACAAAAGCAGATGTGAAGACTAATGAAATCAAGTAGAAGGCATAGAGACAAAACAGCATAGTTACAGTCATTTGACACTCAACAAAGTTCCCCAAAACTTGAAGTAAAGATAGCCTTTTAACCAGTTAATCTAAGAAAACTGGATATCTATGTGTACAAAAATGAAACTTGATCCATTTCACCCTCCATAAAAGTCAACTCAAAATGTATCAAAGACCTCTGAATTACACCAGAAAATCTGCAACTGCTAGAAGATCGTGTAGGCTTATCACTCCAACATATTGACACAGACATCATCTTCCTTAGCAAGGTTACTATATGGCAAGCAATAAAGCCACAAATCAGTAAGTGGTTCTACATCAAATTAATGTTTCTTTACATCAAACAAAACAAGAACACAAAGAGAGAGCCTAAAGAATGAGAGAAGATCTTCGTCACCTGCTTCTCAAATAGTAAATTAATATACAGAATATATAAAGAGTTAAAAAATTTAACATGGGAAAAAAAACTCAAATAGCCCAACTCATTCATATCCAAAAGCACTAAAGGGACACATCTGAAGTGATGAAATACAATGGTCAATAAATATATGAAAAATGTTTAAGATCTCCATCAATCAGGAAAATGAAAATAAAAACTATATTAAAACTTAATCAAACTCAAGTCACAATGTGAATTATTAAAAATACAAATAGCAATAAATGTTGGGGAGTATATGGGAAAAATGATACTCTCATATATTGTTGGTTGGACCTCAGATTAATACAACCACTTTGGTAAACACTGTGGAGATTCCTCAACAACTAGGAATGAAACCATCATATGACCTAGCTATCTCACTCCTTGGTATACATCATAAATTTCTAAAATCAGTGTACTGTATGAATACAGCCACACCAAAATTTATAACAGCACATTTCATAGTAGCCAAGCAATGCTAACAGCCTAGGTGCCCATCATCAGACTAATGGGTAAAGAATTATATATACACAATGGATCTTTACCCAGGCATAAAAATGAATGAAATTGTGTCATTCATTGTTAAGTAAATGAAACTGAAGTACATCATGCTGATGAAATATGCTATATGCAGAAACTCAATAGTCATGTCTTTTCTCATATGAAAAGCTAGATCAAAATAAATGGTGAAAAAGAGGTGAGAGTCACCTGAAAATAAAAGAGAGATCAGTGGATTGGAGGAATGAGAATGAGGGTGAGGGAGAAAGGACAGAAAAAGGGAGAAACACATGACCAAATTTCTTAGGTACATATACAAATATACCACAATGAATTTCACCATTATGTGTATCCATAATACACCAGTCACGATAAGTGTAAATAAGTAGAAGAGCAGTATAGTAGAGGAAAGGGAACCAGGGGAAGCAGGAGGGAGAGGAAAGGAGAAAAAATGAGCAATGAATTATAGCCAATTATGTTGCATTCTTGTATAATTATGTCAAAATGAACCCCAATATTATGTATAACTATAATAAATTAATTAAATAACAAATTAGAGGGCTTGGGTTGTAGCTCAATTGTTGAGTGCTTGCCTAGCATGAGTGAGGCCCTAAGTTTGATCCTCAGCTCTACATAAAAACAAATCAAGAAAATAAAGGCTAAATTCTACAAAACAAAAACAAAAACAAAAAACAACAACAAAAAAACAATAGAGAAAATTAGATAGTTTGGATTTAGTAGACAATTTCCTTCAAAGACATAAATTACCAAAATAAATTTAAGAAATGATAGAAAATATAAACAGACTTTTAAAAAGGAACAGGCTGAATTGGTAAATAAAAGAAAGCTTCTCACAAAAATGTCCAGGTGTACTGGGTTTCATTAATATATTCTACCAAATAATTAAAGAAAGATAAGCATCCATCTCTCTCTCTCTTTATCTCTCTCTCTCTCTCTCTCTCACACACACACACACACACAAATCCTGAAATCAAAGAGAAGGAAATAGTTTTTGAAAACAAAAAAGAATATAAAAAACAAACCATATGCCAATACACCTTATAAATATAGACAGAGAAATCTTTATCAAAATATTAGAAAATAAACCCAACAAGATATTAAAAAGAAACATGCACCTAAAGCAAGTTTAAAATGCAACCTGCCTTAACATCTGAAAATTAACTCATGTATCACACCATATCAAAAAACTAAATTAAAAAACTAAATGATAATTATAAAAATCGACATACAAAAAAGATATTTTAGATAACAACTTTTCATACTAAAAGCTTTCAACAAACTATTGCTATCAGGGACATTCCTCAGGTAAAGGATATCTTTAAACAAATGGCAGTTAACATCATAATCAATGGTGAAAATTTGGGAAATATCCCCTTAGGACTAGCAACAAGATTAAGATATCTTATCTCAGTTTTCATTTAGCATTTTCCTGGAAGTAAGCAAATAAACTTTAAAAATCAGGTAAAGAAAAGAGTAAAGATGTTTCTATTGTAGATCATGATCTTAGACACAGAAAAACCTAAGAAACTTATATGTGCACACACACATCTATACACATGAACAATTAGACTAAGTTTAGGAAGTTTACAAAGAACAAAATTGATATACAGAAATCAATTTTATTTCTGCATAACAATGAAAAATACATAATTAAAAATAAGAAAAAGTCAAGAAGGAGACCTTATTTAGAATAAGTTATACTCTGTGAATGTATTATATGATGAAATGCACTTTACTGTAAAGTATATCTAAAAAAATCAAATAAAAGGTAAAAATGAATTTTACAAAATCTGTTTTCTTATGTGTATGATCTTTGTTTATGTGTCAAGTATTAATGATTATATCTGTTGTGATTAACAGTTTTACTAGTAACAATAGTGCACATGTCAACAAGAAATGTCAATAGCAGTATGAATTTCATCTATAAAATATTTTGTAGGCTGGCTTAAAAAAGCACTGACTTAGATATCACTCATGTATAATGTAGGAGGTATAATGAAGTCTACATCATTATAATCTTTGCCTTCAGAAAATAATTTAGAGGAACTAAGTGAAAAGATTAGTCTAAAGAAAGAAAAAGTCTACTTATATTAATGTTAGAAAAGCACAAATTTTAAAAATGTGAAACGTCATTTAAAAAATAAAATATCTTGTCAGAAAATTATTTTTCCTATTAATAGATTCATACATCCTTATAGAAATTTTATATAACTTCTTTATAAAAACAAACTGACTTAGAATAATGTACAATGAAAAATAAGCTATAAAAATAGTATTTTGGTATGCCATATTGATTTAGTATAGAAAACTAAAATTCACATATATTCATATATAGTATTTCATTACATTATTAGGATGAAGAAAAAAAATATATATATATATAAAATTCCAAAAGCTGTAGGTAAATCATTTTATAAATTGAACATCTAAACATGGTAAAGTATATCTGAAAATATTAAGAATAGACGGAATTTTCATCAACAAGATGATGGTAAGCGAGTTAAAGTATACTGCTAACATCATACATAATTGTGAAAGACAGAATGCATTTTCTTTAAGATTAGCAACAAGATAAGGATGTTTCTTCTTACCATTTCATAGTGTGCTGTGCTGCAGATCGAAACCATGGACAAAATATGAAGAAAAATGAATCTTAAAAGTTGGAAAATCATTAGAATCATGTTTCTAGATAATAATAGGAATATGTACAGTTATTATCAAATATGCACATACATCTGAATGTATATACATAAATAATTACACTACAAAACAGCTAGACTAGTAAGTCAGTGTAGTAAGATTGTATTATATAAGGTCAATAAAAATTCAATTGTAATCCTTTTTACTAGAATGGAACAATGGAAATGGAAATTTAAAAAAAATCATAACATTCAGTATGACCCTATGATCAGTTAATTTTCTTTTTACATTGAGGAATCAAATGAATGGAAAAGTACTCTCTGTTCATGGAATATTTAATATTGTGAAGATACTAGTATTCTCTGAATTGACTGCCACATTCAAAGAAAGTAGTATCTCACCTCTCTTCATAGAAATTCAACTAATGTTTTACTTTGTTACAGATGGTAATGTTTAATTAATTGAAAAGTGCAGTTCATAAAATTTATATGAAAATATAAGGTACAAAGATAGACAATACAATATTGAAAAGAACAACATTGGGATATTCACACTAATCTCAAACATAATGAAAAACTACAGAAATCAAGATATTGAGATACAGCATAATGGTAGACATGTATTTCAATTGGCTAGAATTTAATGTCTAGAAATAAACCCTCACATGCATTGTCAATTGATTTTCAACAACAGTACCAAGATAATTCAATGTGGACACAATAATACTTCTCCCTGAAAATGCTTCTGGAATACTGCATTTTTATATGCGTAAGAATGAAACTGAATTCTTTTCTCATGTCATACATAAAAGTAAACTGAAGATAGATAATAGACTTAAATATTAAACACACAACTTCACAAGTTTTAGAAGAAACACATACTGTTAATATTTAAACTTTGAGTGCTGGAGTTGTAGCTCTGTGGTATAATGCTTACTTAGCATGTGTGAAGCACTGGGTTTGATTCTAAGCACCACATAAAAATAAAGGTATTGTGTTCATCTCCAACTAAAACTGTATATTTAGAAAAATATTTAAGGCTGGGGTTGTGACTCAGTGGTAGAGCACTTGCCTAGCATATGTGATGCACTGGGTTTGATTCTCAGCACTGCATATAAATAAATAACTGAATAAATTAAAGGTTCATCAATAGCTAAATTTTTTAATAAAAATATTTAAACTTTGGATCTTAATTTGACTCTAAATGTACAAATATCAAAGTAAGAATAATTGAATAAATAGTACTTCATCATTACATCATTATTCAAAACTCTTATTCTTCCAAAGACAAGGTCAAAAGGCAAAAAAAAATGATATGGGATAACATACTTGCCCATAATTTATCAATTTGTCACATAAGTATTTGTTATTTCGAACATATAAATAACAACTCTAGAGCAAATTTCATACAGCACAATTAAAAATTGATAAATAAGCTAGATGCCTTTGTCCATGCTTGTAATCCCAGTGACTCAGGAGGCTGAGGCAAGAGGGTCACAAATTTGAGGGTAGCCTCAGAAATTTAGCAAGACCATAAGAAACTTAGGAAGACTCTGTCTCAAAATAATAAATAAATAAACAAACAAACAAACAAATAAATAAATAGGGCTGGGGACTTAGCTCAGTGATAAGACACTCCTGGGTTCAATCCCCAGCACAAAAAAAAAATTGATGGATAAAAAGACATTCACTGTCACTTTAAAGATAAGCAAATGAAATTGACAATGTGATATTATTCAAGCTTGGGTATAATCTATATGTATTATATTGTACTGCATGTGTGTGCATATAATTGCTGGGATAGATATTATCTATCGGTCTTAGAATTTCTATAATATAAAGTAATGGAAATTGTATGGAGAAATTTGATTCTTCCACTCTGTGGGAATATAAAACATTGCAGCACCATTGGAAAATAATCTAGAATTTCTTGAAATTGTTTAGCACAGAGTTATCATATGACCAAGCAATTCTCCTCTTAGATGTATGCTTAAATACAGTGTCTTCTCGAAATGAAAACATATCCACAAAAATCTTACATTTGAGTGTTCATAGCAGAGCTCTTATTCATAATAGATCAAAGTGGACCCAATCACAATGTGTATGAACAGATGAATTTATAAACAAATGTGATTATATACATGAGCTATAATATTAATTGGTATTAAAAGAAATAAAATGATGCATACTACAACATGAATTAACTTTGAACCCATGCTCAGCAAAAGAAGCCATACACTAAACACCACATATGGTATGACTCCATTTATATGAAATATCTGGAATGGGTAATTCTTCTTATTGAAGAATAGATTACTGATTTCTTGGGTTGGTTGGAGGAATTGAATGGGTATGAATAGTGATGAATTTCTTTTGGGTGGTTAAAATGTTCAGAAATTAAATAGGGGTGATGGTTGCACAATTGTTTGAATATACTAACATCCACTGAATTGGACTGAATATAATAACATCCACTGAATTCATCCTTATATTTATTTTGAAACCATGCTATATATTTATAAGGATGAATTGTGAGATATGTGAATTCAAGTACAATATATTATTATTTTAAAATATACAATGTTGGGTATATACACATGAGACACAATTTATATAATTTTAACACACTACAAATATGCAAATCTTTGCTGTTATAGCTATATACGAAAGAGGAAGTGGTTAACTTGAGTGTAAAGCATGTTAGCCTGCTTAGTTTTTGGATGAGGGCTTAATGTAGGTAATTGTTGTAACCATGATCCTAATGTCATACTATTAAATAATGAACAGGAAAATGAGGGACTTACAATGTTCTGTGTATGGTTCTAAACAGTAGTGCAGTAAATTTTCATAGAAATCATAAATCTAAGGTTAGTAAATTCGGAAAAATAACACAGAAAATATTATGTATCTCTATGCTACAGATTTTCTGGATATAGAAGTATTAATGGGCATCCATTAGCAGTACTATAAATTGTGGCACTTGTTTTTTTCCTTACCTGACAAGCTTCTATTTCTTTATAGCCTTTTACTTCACACTTCACTACCTGAGATAAAGCTGCATTTACATAAGCAATGAAAACCATCAATCACATTTAAACTTAAAATGCCCATTTGCCAGACTAGAATTGCATGTTGCCTTAATAATTGAGAATGAGGACCAGTCATTCAAGAGCTTGCGAGGGGAACCATGGAATTGGTTTACTATATTGGAGGTCATCTTATACATTGTCTTAGAACCAGGGCTACATCCACCAAAAAGGCTTTGAAAATTCATGGAGTTGGGCTACTGCACTAACAGGGTACAATGATTCAGTGTCACAGAGAACCTTGAGTTTGGGAATAATTTAGCAAATGACAACTGAAAGCTTAGAATATCTCATTAAGAAAAAGCATTATGAGGTAAGGGTGATAGATTAGGATTAAAAACATCTTGGTTCTAGCCTAGGTTCTGTCAATTATTGGTTGTATGACTTGGATACTTCCTTTCTCTCCAGCAGCTTACTCATCTATAATAGGTGAGTATTCAACTAAATAACTTCTGAATTATTTTCCAGTTAAACATGAAAAAAGCATTTTAAAATATTCTATCACTTTCTGAAAAGCGCTGCTTATAACAATGCCATATGATATTCAGCAAAGCTTATGAAGATTATCAGAGAAAAAATTGCTTTCCTATAAAACCAAGATGGGCCTAATGATTGATAAAGAATGTGTTTCAAGGAATGGTATGCTTAAACCACAATATATTTCCCTTTGCCCTTCTTAATTTTTAAACTTTAGGTTCTATTAAATTTTAGGTTTTATTGAGCTTCTTCTGAAAAGAAGGAAAAAGTGAGAAAGACATGCTTATGGTAATATTGTAACTGATATGTGATATTTGTCTCTGCTCTTTACATCTTCCCTTTCTGGGACTATTTTATCACATCTCATCTTTTGTATTTTTTTCCTGATGTATCATTCTTATCCAAAACCATTGCTAGTAAAAGCTGAGTCTATTTTTCCCCTCAACTTCTAAGCTAGACTATTTTACATGATAAGCCTGAATTCTCATCATGGAATAAAAGGCACTGACTTTCACAATAGACAGAGATGGTATTCAGGCAGCACTCATGGGTTTAGTTATAAAATTTGCTAAAATAATTTAAAATATTTCTCTACTAATTGGAAAATACCTATTTCCCTGAGCTCTTTTCTGCTCTCCAGACCAGCTAGGCTCTTCTCCTGGGCCAAAGAAACTCCGCAGGGTATAGTGATATCCAGTCCTGACCCATGCAGGTAGTGAATGGGGTTCCCTTGGTGCAATGGGTTGGCTATGAGAAAAAGCTAAAAAAAAAAAATAGAATGACAAAGGAAAAAAAAACGCAGGACACAGAAAATATTTTGAGAAAGCAGAGACAGGATGGGCTAGCCAATCTTACAGATTGAGCTTCAATACTAAAAAGGCTAAATGGATGGGGCTGGGATTGTGGATCAGTGGTAGTGTGCGAGGCGCTGGGTTCCAGCCCCAGCACCACATAAAAATAAATAAATAAATAAATAAATAAATAAAGTTTAAAAAAAGAGTGAAATGGAACCTGTGCTTGTTTTATCTATATTGGGGAACATCAAAGGCCTTCCATAGAATGTTCTTCACCAAAAAAGGTTATAGGTGGGCTGTTCAGTTACCAAAGGGTTACTCCCATCTCTAGAACTACTATGAGGGATCTTCTTAGTAGAGGGGAGATAATTTGTACCTTGAGCAATCTATTGTGTGGGAGAGCTTTGGATAGTTCTCAAGGTTAAACCTATAATTTCCCTGGCTGCCATACTTAGAGAAGACCCTCAAGTAATTCACAGGTGGCTTCCCACTGTGACAAAAGGAAAATGCGGCCAGGGTTGCTCCAGGATCTAGTTCTAGATCTTTTCTTTTTGTTAGGTTTCTCCACCTTATATGTTGTTCAACACATTTTTAATATAAAATTTGAGTATAGACATTAGGAATGAGACAGAATGAAGGAAAGATTACTTAGTAATTAAATATACAGAGCCCCAAAGTACAGTATATATAAATATTACTTCACCTGCTTGTAGTCCCTGTTCAGAGCAGGGATAAATTTCTTTTTTTTTTAATTTTTTTTTTAATTTTTATTTTTTTTATTGGTTGTTCACAACATTACAAAGCTCTTGACATATCATATTTCATACATTAGATTCAAGTGGGTTATGAACCCCCAATTTTACCCCAAATGCAGATTGCAGAATCACGTCGGTTACACTAACATCTATCCCATAAGCAATCATCTAAAATTTATTAATATTTATTAACTATAGAAACTTCAGACACACTTTCAAATTATGTATCCTTTCATCTCATCACACACTTATTTATCCATCTAAGATTACTATGTTGGTAATAGGTATTTGAATATTCTACTTTTTTATAGGATCATGAGTAGATTTTCTTATCTATAAATCCTAGGTTGTTTCTCTATTATGTTGGAATAAATGTATCAGCTTCATTGAAATTTCAAAGTCATTTATATAAAATAAATTACATAGTCACTGGAGTTTAAGAATGCTCAATAAATGGTTTATTATTATTATTTCCATAGAATCTTAAAATAGCAAAATATTTTCCATGTACATTTCCTTGTCTTGATTTATCCAGGAAAATTGTTTGCTACAAAATATATTTATAATAATTGGCAGAGAATATTTATAACCTGAGAATAAAATGATACCAAATTTTTTTCACTTTTTATAGGTGAAAATCCTAAATTAAAGTAATTTTACCATATTGTAGAAATTCTATTGTATTGAAAGAGCTGCTGCCAGGAAGTCCAGAATCATGCATTTTGGTTCTAGGTTTAAGAAAAACGTTTGACTTTCAGAAAACTATTCAGACTTTCTAAGTCTCAGTTTTTTTTTTAAATCTAAAAATAAGTGTTAAATATAGTCATGTGCTATACAATTTAGATCAACATTTGATTGCATATACTTTGGTACTTCTTCAAGATTATATGGAGCTGAAAATTTCCTATTACCTGGTGACACTGTAACATTAGTAACATCATAGCACAACATGTTATGCATATGTTTATGGTGATGCTGCTATAAATAAAACTACTATACCTTTTGTCATATAAAGATACAGCACTTAAAATTATGTCAGCCCATAATATTTTATGATTAAAACAAAAATCATATTACTGGTGTGAGTACTTACTATACCATACTTATATCACTAATTTAGAGTAATTTTTAACTTATTAAAATGCTTACTCTAAAACAGCCTTAGAAAGATCTTTTATGAGATATCCAGAAGAATGCAATATTATCATAATGTATGATAGATTTTTATGACTAATTGCCTTTTAAGACCTTCCAGTTAGACAAGATACACAGGTAGATGGCATTGATATTGATGTTACAAAACAGGCAAAAAAGTTTAAAAAATTATTAAGTAAAAAGTTATGGCAAGCTAATGTTAATTTATTATTAAAAATATTTTTTATTATATTCTAAGTGTATAGTGTTTTTAGAGTGTACAGTAGTATATAGTAATGTGATAGTTTTTTTATACTTACTGTTCACTAACAACAACATCTAATTTTGCAAACTTCATTTATATGGCAAGTATTCTAAATAGGTGTACCACTTCTTTATTTTTATACTATATTATGATATTTTTACTGTATCTTTACAATGTTAGTTATGCTTACATACCCAAATATTTATCATTATATTACTATTGCCTACAGTATTCAGTACAGTAACATGCTGTACAGATTTGTAGTCCAGGATAAATAGTGTCTATAATATAGCTTAGGTGTTCAGTCAAGCATTCCATAGAGATTTGTGTAGCACACACTATAGTTTTTACACAATGTTGGAATTTCCTAAAAAGAATTCCTGTCAATGGGTGGCGTATTATTGTATTGGTATATGTGTCTCTTCCAGTACTGAAATGTATTGAACAACATGATCTATGTACATGTATATCATGCTATTTCTACTGAATAGTACACAAAACTATTTGTATAATATTCTGGAGTATGAAAAGAATTTTTAATTCTGTGAGTTGGTAGATGTTATTGAATTTGATGCCATCTTCTCATTTCTTTCTTTTTTTAATAATTTTTAGTTGTAGATGGGCACTATTTATTTATTTATTTATTTATTTATTTTTTATGTGGTGCTGAGGATAGAACCCAGTGCCTAACCCATAGGAGGCAAGCTTTCTGTTCAGAGTCACAGCTCCAGCCCCCATCTTCTTATGTCAATTAGGCATGAGCTAAGGTTTTCTCATGGTTGAAATTCTTGGAAGGAAATGAGTCATTCCCACAGCTGGTTTCTGAATGTCACTAAGTTCAGTGACCTACCAGAAATGCATAAGTGTATCTTTTCTTCTACATCCTCACCAACAATTATTATTGCTTGTATTTTTGATAATTGTAATTCGGACTGGAGTGAGATGAAATTTTAGTTTTGATTTGCATTTCTCTAATTGCTAGAGATGTTGAACATTTTTTCATGTATTTGTTCATCAGTTGTATTTCTTCTTCTGTGAAGTGTCTGTTTAGTTCTTTAACCTAATTTTTGATTGGGTTATTTATTTATTTTTATTTGTTTATTTATTGGCTGTTAAGTTTTTTTTTAGTTCTTTACATATCCTGGACATTAGTGCTCTATCTGAGGTACATGTGGTAAAGATTTTTTCCCCATTGTGTAGATTCTCTCTTCATGTTATTGTTTCCTTTGCTGAGAAGAAGCTTTTTAATTTATTGATTCTTTTCTTGTGTGTGGTGCTGGGGCTTGAACCCAGGGCCTTATGTATGCAAGGCAAGCACTCTACCAACTGATCTATAGCCCCAGCCCTCCATTTATAAATTCTTGATTTTACTTTTTGTGCTTTAGGAGTCCTGTTAAGGAAGTTCTATCCTAAGTTGACATGACGAACATTTGAGCCTACTTTTTGTTCTATTAGTCACAGAGTCTTTGTTCTAGTGCTTAAGTCTTTGATTAACTTTGTGTTGAGTTTTTTGCAGGGTGAAAGATAGAGGTTAATTTTATTTTGCTATATATGGATTTCCAACACCTTGATTTATACCCAAAGGACTTAAAATCAGAATACTCTGGTGACACAGCCACATCAATATATACAGCAGTTCAATTCACAATATCTAAGCTATAAAAGCAAACTGGATGCCCATCAACAGATGAATAGGTAAAAAACCACTGTGGTATATATACACAAAGGAATATTACTCAGTCTTAAAGAAGAATTATATTTTGGCATTTGCAGGTAAATGGATGAAAATGGAGAATAATATGCTAAGTGAAATAAGCCAAACCCCCCAAACCAAAGGCTGAATGTTTTCTCTGATAATCAGATGCTAATCCATAGCATGGAGAAATTTTGGATAGTGCAGAAGTGAGCATGGGGTGGGGTTGGGGTGTGGGGATTAGAAGGATGATGGAATGAGATGGATGTCATCATACATGTATGACTACACTACTGGTGTGACTCTGCACTAAGTACAGCCAGAAGAATGAGAAATTGTGCTCCATTTGTGCACAATGTGTCAAAATGCATTCTACTGTCATGTATAACTAATTAGAACAAACTATAAAAAATAATAAGGCCTATTTAGAAGGCATGTGTAAAACAATAAAATCTTTAGAAAAGTAAAGGTCTAATTTATTCAGATTATTCACATAATGGTGCTTGTTGTTTACATTTTTTCATATATATTATCTTATTTTGACACCTGTTCAACAAGCTTAGGCTCATGAATTATTACACAGGACAAAATTAATGGCAATGAGGTAGCAAAACCTGCCCAATGTTATCATGTTAAGGTGCAGTTATACTAAGATTGAAGCTTCATTTTTGAAGACAATTTTACTTTTATGTATATTTTGGCTTTGGTTATACTGATGTGATGTCTTAGGGAACAAAGGAAGGCTTTCTGAGGCCAGGCACTATTGATACAACATGTTTTTAAGACAATTTGGCTTATAGTTTCTGTATATTGAAAATCCTTAAATTTTCTTAAGTACATTTTTTGCCTTTGGAGAACTGCATTTGGTGAGTCAATCACACCATCTTTCTAAGCAAAGCACAGAATTAGGAAGAGGGCTCATTTGAAAACTCCATTCTCCAATGCAAAAAAAAAAAAAAAAAAAAAAAAGAATAGAGTGAAGTCTCTGAGACCTAAACTGAGCCCATTTTTCTCTCTTTTTATGCCCTCAATTAGTTTTGTAAGCACCTAATTAAACTCTCAAAACAAGGTACAAGTGGGTAATTTTGCCCTCAAACCTCCTAGCAGATGCTGATAACCACTTGTGGGTGCAATTAGTCCTATACACCAATAATTGCAGTCATAAACAGGACAAGCTTAAAAAAATTCTGTTTGCCAAAATTTTAGTGAAATGGGGTTCTTTATGACTAAATTGAAGCAAACCACAGATTGACAAGAATAATAGGCAACATTTACATAGAACTTATCACTTTACAGAGTGATTTTAAACAAATTGACTTATAGGATTTTTATAACTAATTTGTGAGGTGGGCTGTTTTATCATCACTACTTTTGAAAAGGGAAAACTCATTTGATTCAATTTGTTTTATTGATTTTATACACTTTATTCAACTGACATGGATAGAAGTGTGTATGAAAGACCTAGTCTCCTCCCTAAGCATCGGCTTCAAATCTTGGCTTCATTTAAAAAAAAAAAAAAGTTGCTGCTGTTAGTTTTCCTTAAGAATATCTCAGATGAGCCTTTTAAAATTGTACTTTGTGTTTTATTGATTTATTTTACTCCAAAAAAATTTACTAAATTTGAAGCGTAGATAAAAGTTCTGGACTGAAAATTAAGATTTGATATTCATTTATATATAAACAGTATTTGAAATTATCCTACTGAATTACATTGCCCCCAAACAACAGTTTTTATGCAGAATATTTTTAGTATATATTTTGTTTGTTCTAATTAGTTATACATGACAGTAGAATGCATTTGACACATCATACATAAATGGAGTATAACTTTATGTAAAATATTAACCACTAAGGAATAGATACATTTAAAATATTACATAATTATGATATAATTGTCAATACCAAGGAATTAACATTGATATAACACCAATAAGAGAACAACAGAGTTGATTTTGATTGCAGTTTGATTATTATTTGTTTGTTGTTATTGTTCTTTCTCTGTCTCAGGAAGCAATCCAGGAATATCCAGCATGGCACTTTTGTGAGGCTTTTAATTTCTTTTTTTTTTTTACAGTTTTTCTATCTTTCCTTGTTTATCATGACATTGAAACTTTTAAAAAGTTGTTTGTGTATTGTTTCCCAGCTCACATTTAGCTAATGTTTATTCATGATTGTGTTGTGGTTATGGGTTATTGGGAAAATGCAACAAAGGTAAAGTGCCATTGTACTGTGTAATATCAGTGATTGCATGATATTAACACGAGTAACCACTTACCATATAACATTCATTGACAATTTGATGAAGGTAATATACTCCAAATTTCTCCACTGTAAAATTAGCAATATTCCTTCCAATACATTATTTTTTGAACTCAAGTAAATAAGTAATCTCACACTCAAATGAGAGGAATAATGCTCATATACAATAGAGAGGAGAATCACAACAAAAAGACAATTAAACTATTTGTGGACATATACAATGATAGTAATTACCAAATATTTTGAGGGAGTTATTTGAGGTTATACAAATACCTGTTCTCATTAAAATATGTCAAACATAGATTTAACATTCTTTAATGGATCTTGACAGTAACAAATATTGTTGTAGTGTTTTAAAGGTGTTTTCTAATTCCCTCATTCATTTTACATTTATTTATTTATTTATGAATTTTTTTGTTTAATGAGACCAGGGAATTAACTCAGAGGCACTCAACCTCTGAGCCACATTCCCAGCCTTATTTTGTATTTTATTTTTGTATTTTATTTAGAGACGGGGTCTCAATGAGTTTCTTAGTACCTTGCTTTTGCTGATCATTTTACATTTATTATTTTAAAATTTTATGTATGGAATATTTGCTTGATTAATTTAGTTAATCACCTACTTACATTATGGACCCAAAGATACTTATTTTAATTTTTGGATATCCAACCAATGTTACTGTTATTTCTTTAGACCAAATTGTTCTATCTCTGATCACTAGGTGCTATTTCAATTTTAGTCCTGTGACTTTTTGAGAAAACATACCATTTAAGGGATGTTATCTAAGGAAAAACTGTCTGTGGTAAGTAAATAAGAAAGAAATGAGAGTACCCAAGGGAGACTCATGCCATAGAAATAAAGGTAAAAATGTTTCATTAATCAGTGATTGACTTACAGAGCCAATTAAAGGAATATGCCCTGTACAATATTATGTAATATGACTAAATCAGGACCCAATGGTGACTTTTGTGAATAAACTAATGAACATGGAAACAATTTGGATTTGTTATGATGTTAATAGTGTAGAAACAACAAAAATAAAATATGTTAAGATGAGGAGAAAGATGCAACTAAACATGGTCTTTAGAAGTACTTAAAGAAAGAGACATAGGGTTAATAGAGATGGTGTGACAGTTTGGATCTGGAATGTTGCTCTAAACATGCACCATTCTGAGTCCTTTTTTTCCTTTGCTTAGGGCCTCATTAAGTTGCTAAATCTGATCTTGAACTTGCAATCCTCTTGTCTCAGCCTCCCTAATCACTGGGATTACAGGCATGCATCATCATAGTACCCAGCTTGTGAGAGATTTTTAGGTCACTGAGGCATATATTTGATGAGGATTTTGAGACAAAAATCCTCTCTCTCTCTCTCTCTCTCTCTCTCTCTCTCTCTCTCTCTCTGTGTGTGTGTGTCTCAATTTCCTCTTGATTTCCAGATTTACAACCATTAATTGACTGGTTTTGATCCACCACACATCCCTCTCACAAAAATATGTTGCCCTACTAGAGTCCCAAAACAATGGTGCCAATTGAACATGGACTGAAATTTCCAAGAGTGTAAACCACAACATGTTGATAATTGTCGGGATAAGTGCTTGGAGTACTGCATACGTGGCATACATTAAGGGCATCTGAGCTTGTTCTGTGGCCTACTCCTTGACTGGTCACTGCAAGGAAAGTTAGCAGAAATTGCATTAGTGGCTGCCTGTAATCTGTTTAGCTACTGCCTGAGTATATATACATGGTAACTGCACAATAAAATCAGACCTGCTTCCTGCTTGGTCTCAGCAGTCTTGATTAGTGACTCTGCATACACACTCTCCTCTACCCTATTCTGTGGACCTCCTTGCTGGAGAGATCCCATGCAGATAATTTCAGTTATTTTGTAATAGTAATACAAAATTGACTAACACATAAATTTGGAATAATTGCTGTGAATATACATAAAAATATCATTTGGAAGTCTTTGAAATTGGTTTTCAGGAGAAGTTTATAAAATTTTGTAAGAGTGAGGTACAGAAAACCTGGAATACTGTAACTGGAGCTAAATAGGCATTTCTGGTGGGGTTCAGAAGAACAGGATGTTGGTAGGAAAGTGGACAGTAATTATTATGCTCCTGAGATTATTCTCCTGGAATGAGGAATTTATTAAAAATTAGACTAAGGGGCACTTTTGTTACACTATAGAGAATAATCTGAATGTATTTTTTTATTTCTTCAGATTTTGTGTAAAGCTGTTTAAAGGAGATAAGTCCTTTAATTGATGGAGAAAATTTCAAGGCAGCTTAACATTCAGGCAGTAACATGGTTGTTGCTGTTTTTTTTTTTTTTTTTTTTTTAGCTGAATTTACAGTGAGAATCAGGAGTAAATATTTGGAACAGATAAATCTGGTGAGAGAAGAAATATGTTTGGAACTGCTACCAAGGTACATTTGGTTATTATCACAGTTTAAAAAAATCCAAGTATTTTGCACCAGGACAATAAAAAAAACCTGTAGAGAATCTCAGGAACTAGTAAGAATACAGCCATCAGAGAAACAAACAAGTAGAAGTGCAAATTTGTTTCAAAGTCTTTCCAGGACACAGTATTTTGAGAAGAGAGCACTGGGCTCCCTGAATACCCGAAAGTGCCTAGCTTTTTTCCCCTGTGTCAAGCCAGCATGACACTGCTGCAGCCATGGTTCCAGAGCACCCAGTATTGTAAGCAGACCTCAAATTATTTTCATAATTTTGTAAGTATGCAGCAAGCAAGAGTTATGGGCATCCTGTGTCAAGATCAGAATCCATGCAAATACCTCTTAGAATTAATGTATGAAGGTGTAAGATAAAACTGCAATGGAGACCTCAAGAAAAAAGAAAGAGGTTACAGGAAGGAAGAGTGCATATTGTGAGAAGCTTCAAAAAATATACAAAACCAACCACAGTGAGTGAACATGTGGTTTGATGAAGTCAGCAAAGCCATAGTATATTGAAGTTGTCTACTCGCTGGAACTCACATCTTACCATAACTTGTCCTGTGCACTGGATATGGAGGTATAGGATTTAATGTTTTTCTTGTTGGTTTTTAGTCTTATTTTGCCCCAATCTCTCCTTTTTATTCCTAGATTTGTCTCTTTGGGAATGGGAATGATACACCTGTGTTATTAAAGCTAAGAAATATGCAACTTTTTATTTTTATTCTTATAGGGACTCAGAGTCAAGAATATACTTTAGGTTCTCAGAGGAGCTGAACCATTTAAGAAACTAGGGACTATTGGAGACGTGCTGAATGCATTTTTCACTGTAAGATAGACATGAGCTTTTGTGGTTCAATATTGCAATGTTATATTTTGGATATGGAATGTTCCCCAAAACCGAGGTATTAAAAGCTAGGTACCAAGCCTGTGCCACTATAAGAATGTAATGAAACTTTAAGAGATGGAGCCTTGTGAGAGGTTTTAAATTATTGATGACATTACCTCAAAGGAAATTTGGGAATGTTGTCTCTTCCTTCTCTTTTTTGGTTCCCTGCCAAGAGGCTAGTGGCTTTGCTACATCACGTGCTCCTTGCCACAATGTGCTGGCATGCCACAGGCCCAAATGTAAAGCAGTCAATTGATGAAGAACAAAAATTCCCAAAAGTATGAATCCCCCCAATTCTTATTTTATGAGTTTATTTTGACAGTTATTCATTATAGTAATGGAAAACTAATATTCAGGGATTATGAGATGGTCTATAGTTAAATAAATTCATAACTGAAACAGTACTAGGGGGAAATAAGTTTAATGTGTGAGGAAAATTTATTTGTTTGAATGAGGTCTAAGTATATGGGATAATTATGGTCAAAGATATAGATGAAAGGATGAACTTTAGAAAGAGGATATTAAAGTCATCTTCTGAGATGTTAAATAAATGAGGGCTAAAACTGGACATTGATCCATGGAGATTTAGCAATTTTCAATGAAGAGGCTGAGGATGATCATATCTGGTGACATGTATTTTTAGTGAAATTGGAGACATATACTGAGAAGGAGAAGGACCAGTGTTAGGTGGATTTATCTTGAGTGTTAAATGAAAAAAAAAAGAAAAACTAACATAAGTGATTTTGAAAAGCAAATCTTTCCCTGGTTGGGACATCTGATAAGATCATAGTCCTGAAAAAAATTTTGATAGATGCCTTATGAAAAATCCTGAAGCAAAGGAATCAACTAAGCCTTGACTAGTTTCATGGATCATAGAAAAGATAAATGTGCATTTTTTTATACGAATAAACTTCAAAGTTAACTTGTTATGTAGCAAAAGATAAATCATGCACTTTGATAGTGCTGGTTCCTTTGGCCCAAGGACAATTTCTGGAGAGTAATGCAGCTGTAATTTGTCAATAGGAAACAGACACAGAAGAAGATGGAATTAATACCATCTTATTGAGAAAAGATCTGGGCAAAGCACCACAATCTCTCCTATAATATTGTATATTAGAAATTATGATTTGTGAAGTATAGCAAGCATGCAAAAATTGAGAGTACATTATGAAGTGGATGGGAAGGAAGTTTCCCACACATTAGAGAATGCATTGAACTGAGATTTCAGTATTGCATGTCAGGCATGTTATTGTTTTGGAATACAGCATTATTTGACTAGAGATAAAACTTATTAATTAGACCTTGTAAACATTAGTGCATCAATGAAAGTGGCCATGAAGAGTAAGAGATGATTTGTTAGCCCTTCATCACTGTGACAAAATACCTGAGTTAAACAAAGGAAGAAATATTTGTTTTGGCTCATAATTTCAGAGGTTTAAGTTTATGATTGGTTGATTCCATTGTGTTGGGTCTTTGGCAAGGCAAAAACATCATAGAAGAAGTATGTGACAGAAGAAAGCTCTTCACCCTGGGTGGCCAGGAAGCAGGGAGAGGAGGAAGCATGGACAAGATGTACTTTTCAAGTACTCACATCCAAAGATGTACTTCTTCCATCTAGACTGCACCATTATTAAATCTCAATAATGTAATGAAATTATGAATCCATCAGTGGATTGATCCACTCATGATCTAATATCCTTACAAAGGCTCCATGTCTGGACACTGATGTGCTGAAGACAAAGCCTTTAACGCAGGAGCAACAATAACAAATGATAAAATAGAAGATTGTATAGTCAATCAGTATGTCTCAGAAAATGAAAAGCCTTTAAAATAGTGCAGTAATAGATTCCTGATTTCTAAGTATTCCTCAGGCCAGAAGAAAGTATCAATTTCCTTCCTGGATCCATATTACAAAGGAAAAAATGGACTCATACTACATTACATTCAGAAAATATGGTAAAGAGAGCTACAACCATCAAATTTTCATTTAAGATAGGAAATTAATTGCTATGCATAAAGAATGGAACACAGACATTTTTACAGTAGTGGAATGAGTGTGTGTGTGTGTTTTCAGGGAAGCTCAAGACTGATTTTGAAATGCTCTTGGAAAAGTGAGAACCACTTTTATTGAAAGATAGGCAGAGAACACCTGGATGAAATGAGCTTTTCTTGAAAAATTACAACTTACCACAATTGGGGGGGGGGGTTCTTTCAGTACTTTGATACTATTGCAAACTAAGATATCTGACATATACAGAGGAAATTCTCAGAAGACATTCTCTGGAGTTGAATCAAATGGAGCCCTACATTTTGAATCAGCAACATTCTTAATAATTTTATAAAACTTAAGGAAGGGACATAATAGCATAAGTAGAAAAATAATGGTACAAAAGGGCTCTATTCTATGTTTTTTTTCTCTTCTCAGTTATTATATAGACAAACACAGAATGCATATGCACAATCACACACAATTGAAAACAATGGCTCTTTTTATGGGGCTTTACCCACACCACTGAAAAAATAAATAAATATAGAATTAACTATTCCTCATAACAATATCACTTGGCAAATAGAGTTATTTTGTGGAATCATGTTTTCCAATTTTTCCTGTTTGCACAAGAAAATACTGTTTTAATACATCAATTGTTTCTCAACTTCCTCCAATCTTCACCTCTCACTGATGTATTTATATAACAGACTTATTTGGTCAAGTAAATAAGTAAGCATAATTGAGATTTTTCTTATAATATCTCTCTTGGATGTACCAAATGCCCATAGAAAGAACACATGCTTATCTTTTCACTGTTAGTGGGCTAGTTTATTGATATGTACACTTTCTCTGGGGGATATGATCTATAATTAAATTCAGAGAAAGATTCTATACAATGTAGTTCAAGTAAATTCAAGTAGAATTCAGTCCAGTGTTAAAAGTGGATTGGTACTCTTTTATCCTATGGCCTGCAGGTGCTGAGAGATCAATAGGGAGGATGCCAGCACCCTGCATACCAGGGAATATTATAATGTCAGAGTCTTCTATGTGCTCCTGAGAGCAAAGAAAATTACTATATCTCAGTTAAATTCAGTTAAAATCTACTACTCCAGTTGATATAAGTATGGTTACCCCTGACAAGAATGAGATGGTATTTTACAGGTAGGCTGTAGATCTCAGATCCTCTGCAATTTGGAATCAAATCAGCAAGAGAACAGCTTATTGATGAGGTAAAAGAGGCAATGCACTTAGAAACAGTATTAGAACTTAGAGACAGTAGGAAATTCTGGTTACTAGAACAGAAAGCAGAAAAAAATTCTTAGAACTCTTACTGCACATGCAGCATTAGGACAGGTCTGGGGAGCTGGGGGGAGGGAGAATTAACAAAGGGACAATATAAGGAATGCAAAGCTGACAAGCTTACATCAGAAACAAGTAAGTGACAGGAAAGAAAATCAGAATGAGTTCGCCTGGGAAAAGAGTTATAAAGCAACTTAGTTTTTCAGAAATGCTCCCTTTTTAAAATTTATTGGTGGGGAACTGTGTCAGACATTTATTTTTAAAGACCATGCCTAAAAGTGCTGCAATAGAAAAGATTAAATCCGTAAATTTTGTTAACACCTAGAAATAATAGCATATATTATCATAGGAAATGCCTTTGAAAAAGGCCATTTGAGTCACTTGTGCAGTGAATTCATTACAAGCTAGCAGTTGGCAAGCAACCACCCTCACCACTGGTAATGGGAGCAGAGAAGAATAGGGAAAAATGTATGACATTTCCTAGAGGTGTGGCATGTACCTCTCTTGTGGGCTGAGCCACGTCTGTTGTAAACAATGCCACCTCTATTCCAAGGTGCCACACACTGAAACATCTCACAGACAAGCACACACCCACTACAGCCCGATAAGTTTTAATATTTCTGAGCGATGTCAAACACCTAGACTTATCACAGAACATTCAGAGCCACATCAGCCTCATCAGAAAGTTAGGGGTGGGATCTCCTTGGTAGCCTTGGGTATGCATAACACTTACAAAAGGTTGCAGCCCAAACCAGGGAGAAAGCTAGTCACAGGGTCATAATCAGGTGCCATTTCTTCTGACACTCCAGAGAGCTATTAGGTGCCCAGATATGTCAAGAAACAGAAGGAGCCTCATTAGATTTATACCAAAAGTGTGTTTAAACAGCTCTGTCTGAATGAGGACCAGGGGTAGAGTTCTGTGCCATTTTTGAAACAGAAAGCTGAGCTAGACAGGAATTAAATAAATAGCTTCCCAATTCAGCATGGAAATGGCTGGTGTGGTCAACATATTCATGTCTAGAGAAGTTCATAAGTCAACATGAGAAGTCATGGGCATTTGTTATGCTTCCACAAACCTGAAAGAATCTGAACTTGGGATGCCTTGTAAGAAATTTGTCCATCTCAATTGCCTCAGCAAGGAATAATTCTAAACACCATTATGTTATTTTTTAAAATTTCATTGATACTGTCTTCTATTTTGTTTTGATAGTTTCCTTCATTATCTGTTATTACACATTTTAATTTTTATAGATATTAAATTTGTTTTTTGATTAACTGATCCTATCTTGATTCTTATTTTTTATTTTATTTTTTCTCTCTTCTCATATTCTCTGATTCTCTTTATGACTCTCTTTTTTCCTGTTTCTTTTCATGCCTTTTATAGTTTAATAATAATATTTCACTCTTTAAAACCTAAGTTTTTAGCCTATTCTATATCATTGTCCTTTTGATTTTAGACATATGGATTTGTGGATAATATTTTCAATATATTTTATGCTGTATCAGTACATAATAAACTCTAAAGTAGCCAAAGTTACTGGTTATTGTTATTTCCCATCAAAATGATGATAGGGGTTGATCATAGCACGGTGATCACAGTAAATGGATGCTTTCATATAAAAATTACACCAAGTCTATGTAATAGAAGAAATAAACTCAGAAAAGCTCCTCATAAAACAGTACAATATATACCCGTCCCAGCAGGTATGGAAGTTTCAACATAGAAATACAGGAAACGTGACAAAACAAGTTAACAAAACATGTCCTCAAATCTATGAAACTCCAATCATAAAACCAATAGACATTGAAGTGGAGGAAATGTTTGACAAATAATTAAAAAATGCAATCATTAAAATGATCAATGAATTTAAAGAAGATGTAATAAATGAACTAATTGAGAGAATATAACACGTGAAAAAAAATTCCAGTAAAGTTATAGAAATTCTGAAGTAGAAATAGGTAGAAAACTTAGAAAAGGCAAACTAAATCAAACTTTAAAAGACTCTGTGAATAATCTTGTCAACAGATTATACCAAAAAAAAAGAGAGAGAGAATATCAGCCTGAAAAAAGTGGGGGAAATTAAAATATTCAATAAAAATAAAAGTAATTATGTAAAGAATATAACAGAGCTTTGTGACAACATTAAGAGACAAACTTGAGGATCATATATCTTGAGGACAGAGAGGAGATACAGACAGATGTCATAGAAATCTTATTCAGTGAAATAGTAGAAGAAAACTTTCCTAATCTTTGGAATGAGAAGGACATGCAAGAACTTGATACATTCATAATTGCAAATAGCTAAGACCAGAAAACAACCTCTCCAAGACATAAGTTTAAAATGTGAAAAATTCAGTAAAAATATAATTTTGAAATGTGTAAGTGTGAATTGCTTAGTCACTCTTAGAGAAAAATTGATCAGCAAAACAACAGATTTCTTGGCAGAGACTAAAAGCCAGGAGAACATGGGGTGTTGTATTTCAAGCCCTGAAAGAAAACAAGAGCGAACATATTTCACTGTACCAGCAAAGCAAACCTTCAGAATCAAAAAAAAAAAAAGAAAAAGAAAGAAAAAAGAAAAGAAATAGAAACCTGCAAAAATTAGCATAAGCTAAAAAATTAATGAATCCTAAGCCAGCATTGGAAAAGATAATTAAAAGACTCCTACAAACAAAAAAGGAAGATAAAAATAATGAAGAAAGCTTGGAAAAGAACAAATCGCATTAAAATAAATAAGTGAATGACAATTGGGAACAATTCATACATTATATTTAAACAAAAATGATGGAACGTAACTCTAATACTGAATGTAAATGATCTTAATTCTCTGATTAAAATACGTGAATTGAAATATTAAATAAAGATATTTAACTTTATGTTGTCACCAAGAAACACTCCTCACAGGCAAAGATATTTTGCGACTGCAATTAAAAAAATAGAAAATTATATTTCATGCAAATGTAATGTGAAAGCTAAAGATTAGCTATGCTCCAATCACTCAAAGCATATTTATAGCCAAATATAATCAGAGGTGATAAAGAACACCATTGCATATTGACTGCTAAAGGGGACAATCCAACATGATGATATAATGATTGTAAATATTTGTCCCATGAGTGTGGGTGCACTCAACTTCATGAATCAAATATTACTCAATATTAAAGGTCCATAAAAGGACTAGTAAGTCATAAAACAATAATAGTGCAGGACTATTATACTTCTCTCTCATTTATATTTCATCCACACAGAACATCAACCAAGACACATGATTTAAGTTAGACTATAGACTAAATTGGTTTAACAGATACCTACAGAATATTTTATAAAACAACAGCTCAACAGATTTTCATATTGGCTGTCATGGATCTTTCTCCAAAATTGATGGTATATTAGGGCATGAAACAAGTGTCATCAAACATACAAAAAAGGTAAAGCAACCATTTATATCTTTTTTAATCATAATGGAGTTAAATTAGAAATCAACAGCAAGAAAAATGACAGAAAATATACACATATATAAAGATTGAAAAAGACACATTTGAATGATGAGTGGATCATTAAAAGTGTAAGGCACTGGGTTCAATTCTTAATGTTGCATAAAAAACATAAGCATGAAATGAAGGCATGCTGTCTATCTACAAGTACACAGGAAGTTTTAAAAACATAAAAAATATGAAAATGGGCTGGAAATATGACTGAAATTAATGAAATAGAAACTAAAAGAAAAATACAAAGGAATACAAAAACAAATAGTTGGCTCTTTAAAAAACCAAACATATGGTAAACTCTTAGCTAAATAAAGCTAAAGTATATAACAATCAAATTAATAAAATTAGAAATGAAAAAGAATATTACTGCAAATATCACTGAAATCCAGAGGACCATAAATGATTATTTGAAAAACCTATACTCTAACAAATTTGAAAGCCTAGAATACATGGATAAATTCCTAGACACATGCAATCTGTCAAAATGGAAGCAACACATACAGTAAATCTAAACAGACCAATAGCATGTAATGAGATTTATGCAGTAAGAAAAGTCTCCCAACAAAGAAAAACCAGGATCAGAAACATAGCTGATTTATGTTGGATGTTTGAAGAGCTATCAACAAAATCCTCAAATTATTATATGAACGAAAAAGGGAAGAGATATTCCCAAGTTCATTCTATGAAACTGGCATCACCCTGTCTCCAAAAACAAGATAAGGACACTTCAAAGGGGGAGTGGGGAACTAGAGACAAATATTCTGATAAGCATAGATGCAAAAGTTCTTAATTAAATACAAGTAGAATTGAATTCAATGATACATTATAAAGCCTATACAACATGATGAATCTGGTTTAATTCCAATAATGCAAGGAAGGTTCAACCTTTGAAAATCTTTAAACATAATATACCACATAAATAGAATCAAGGACAAAAATCACATTTTAGTTTCATTATATGCAGAAAAAAAAACTTTGACAACATTCAACACTCCTTAATAGAAGAAACCCTGAAAAAAACTAGGACTAGAAAGAGCTTGTCTACACATTATATAGGTAAAAATGAAAAAAAAAAGAAAATCAGGAACAAGAAGAGGATGTCTACTCTTACCACTCTTATTCAATACAGCACTTGAAATTTTACCCAGACCGATTAGGCAAGATTAATAAATAAAAATGATAAAAGAGGAAGTAGTTTAACTATCCCTGTTTATATATGAAATTATACTATACTTAAAAGATCCTAAATGATCCACAGCGGACATCTAAACCTGATAAAGACAATTAAGCAAAGTAGCAGGACATGAAATAAATGTACATAAATAATTTTTCAATACACTAGTAATGATTCTGCTGAGAAAGAAACTTGAAAAAAATCTTCACAAATTCCAAGTAAATAAATAAAATATGGAGGAATAAATCTAACTAAAGATATGAAAAATAAAATAGAGGAAGGCACTATAAAATGCAAAATATTCCTGTATTTATGCATAGGCTGATTTAATATTATATAAAATGGCCATATAACCAAAAGAGATCCACAGATTCCATGTTTCACATCAAAATACCCATAACATTCTTCAGAAAACAGTACAAAAATGCATATGGAGGAACAAAAAGCACAGGAAAGCCAATGCAATCATCAGCAAAATGAGCAAAACTAGACACATCATAATACTGAACTTCAAACACTTTTCTAGAATTCTAGTTTCAAAAAGATCTCGGTACTGATATAAAGACAGGTCAACAGATATAACAGAATAGAAGACACATAAATAAACACACACAAGTATAGTCATGTGATTCTGGACAAAGTTGCCTAAATATACAGTGGAGAAGAGACATTCTTTTACAAATTATGTCTGGAAAACTGAACATCCACAGATAGAAGAAACAAATTAGATACCTATTGCTTAGCCTATAAAAAAGTTAACTTAAAATATTTGAGAAATATAGACATCAGACCAGAAATGTTGCAATGTTTTAGAAGAAAACATATAAGGAAAACACTTTATCCCATTGGCACAAGCAACAACTTCCTGAATAGTAAAGCAGTACTGTAGCTTAGGATAAAATAGAAAGACTCTACTAACAGTATTACATCATATTAAAAATCTTCTTTAAAACAAACAGTTAATAATGTGAAGAGAGAGACTGAGAATGGAAGAAAATCTTTTGTACCTTACTTCTGGTTGAGAGTTAGCATCCTGAATATACAAAGAACTAAGAAAACCCTCAACAGCAAAAAAATAGCCCATCTAATAAATGGGAAAATGAACTGAATAGACACTTCTATAAATAAAAATTACTAATGTCCAAAAATTATATGAAAAATATGTTTAATATCTTTAGCCATCAGGGAAAGCAAATTCAACACTACACCAAGGTTTCTTTTCACTTCAATCATAATGACAATCATCAAAAGTACAAGTAACTGCAAGTGAGGGGAAAAAGAAAATTTATACTATATTGGTATGAATATAAAATTATTACAGCCTTTATAAAAATCACTAAGAAGTTTTCTCAAAAAACAAAAAATGAAATTACCATAACATCCAGAATATAACTCTTTTGTATTTGTTTAAAATAATTAAAGTCAGCATACTTTAGACATACATGGATTCCTATGATTATAGCAGCACAATTCTCAGTAGCCAAATTATGGAATCAGCCTATGCAAATCAAAAAGAGAATTTGTTATATATGCCAATGGATTTAAATTCAGCCATAAAGAAGAATGAAGTAATTTAATTTTTTGGAAAAATTGATAGAACCAGAGAACATCATATTAAGTGAGGTGAAAAAGATTCAGGAGGAGAAATACATGTTTTCTATCATATGCAAAAGCTAGTAATATAAAAAGAAAAAGGACATCATGAAAGCAGAATGGAGACCGACAGAGTAGAGGAAGGGGATATTCATTAGGGAAGAGAGGAGGGTAAATGTTGGTATAGGGCAAGTAAACTGATTAGATTGTGTTATAAATGTGCAACAATATGCCACAATGAAATATATCATTCTGAAAATTTACTATGCACCAATAAAAATCACTTTGGTCAGATCAAGTCTATACCCTGTAAGAATTGTACATATAACATATTTATCTGACAACTATATATATATATATATATATATATATATATATATATATATATCTGTTGTGTTGTTCTGAACCCAGGACAGGTAAAAAGAGTGTTGGGTATTGAGCCCTCCTCTTATACCAACAAGAGTTCAGGAGGTTTTCCACACATGATTTTAAACAGAATTCATTAAATGTCTCTAGTGAGTTCTTTTGCATACTTCATTTCAATCATTTTTTAAACTAACATTTGTTAATGTGTGTCACAATCTACTGTCTTAATATTTTCCAAGAGTGATTGACAAGCAGATGGATATCAAACAAACGATATATGCGATGGTGAGTACTGAATCTTACACAGCCATAAAATATACAACTTTCTCTTTTACTCCCTCATAATTTACAACCACTGAAGGGGAATATGAAGCCCCAAATAAATGAAAGGAGCACAGTCCATACACATGACATTTCCAAACTAAAGGTATCAAGGTAGGAAGAAAAATCAGCATGGGATTTACCTCTAGTCAACTATGGAGAATAATAATGATAAAAAAATTACACACACACATACACACAAAAACACTTTGAAATCAAACTCAGAAATTAGCTGTGTGTGTCTATGTAAGTTTTAGCCTATATGTTGGTCCTTGGGCCTCAGTTATAAATAAATAAAACTGTAATTATCATACTTACCTTACCAATCTTATTGCTGCTAATAGCACAGAATGTGATTACTCCTTAAGATATCTCAATGGTTTCAACAAAGTAGCAGGATATAAAATCAATACCAAGAAATCAAATACATTTCTATATATCGGTGATGAATCTTCTTAAAGAGAAATTTGGAAAACTATTCCATTCACAATATCCTAAAAAAATATTGGGAATCAATTTAACAAAAGAAGTGAAAGACCCCTACAATGAAATCTACAGAACACAAAGAAAGAAATTGAAGAAGACCTTAGAAGATGGAAAGATCTCCTATGCTCTTGGATAGGCAAAATTAATGTTATCAAAATGGCCATACAACCCAAAGCCCTATACAGATTCAATGTGATTCCAACTAAAATTCCAATGTCATTTTTTATAAAAACAGTAAAAGCAATCAAGAAATTCATTTGGAAAAATAAGAGACCCAGAATAGTCAAAACAATCCTTAGCAAGAAGAATGAAGCAAGAGACATAACAATACCAGACCTTAAACTATACTACAGAGCAATATTTAAAACAAATGGCATGGTACTGGCACCAAAATAGAGTTGTAGACCAATGGTACAGAACATAGGACACAGAGACAAACCCACATAAATACCGTTATCTCATACTAGACAAAGACACCAAAAACATATATGGGAGAAAAGATGGCCTTTTCAACAAATGGTGCTGGGAAAACTGGAAATCCATATGCAGCAAAATGAAACTAATCCCCTATCTCACACCATGCACAAAACTCACCTCAAAGTGGATCAAGGACCTAGGAATTTACCAGAGACCCAGCACCTAATATAGGAAAAAATAGGCCCAAATATTCATCATGTTGGATTAAGCTTCTACTTAAAAAGATTCCTAAAGTGCAAGAAATAAAATCACTAATAAATAAATGGGATGGATTCAAGCTAAAAAGCTTCTTCTCAGAAAAAGAAATAATGAGGTGAACAGAGAGCCTACATTTTGGGAAAAAAATTTTGCCACATACACATCAGATAGACTACTACTCTCCAGAATATTAAAGAACTAAAAAAAGTAACAGCCAAACAAACAAACAAACAACCCAACCAATAAATGGGCCAAGGAGCTGAACATACATTTCTCAGAAGAAGACATACAATGGATTAACAAATATATGAAAAAAATGTTCAACATCTGTAGTAATGAGAAAAATACAAATCAAAACTACTCTACGATTTCTTCTCATGCCAGTCAGAATGGCAGCTATTAAAAATACAAGCAACAATTAGTGTTGGTGAGGATGTCGGGAAAAGGCACACTCTTACATTGCTGGTGGGACTGCAAATTGTTGCAACCACTCTGGAAAGCAGTATGGAGATTCCTTAGAAAACGTGATATGGAAACTCCATTTGACCCATCAATCTCACTCCTCAGTCTATATCCAAAGGACTTAAAATCAGCATATGTAACCAGCTACATCAATATTTATAGTGGCTCTATTTACAATAGCTAAATTGTGAAACAAACCTAGATGCCATTCGATGGATGAATGGATAAAGAAACTGTGAGATATATATATATATATATATATATATATATATATATATATATATATATATATAACTCAATATTAAGAGAGAATAAAATCATGGCATTTGTCAGTAAATGAATGGAGTTGGAAAATATCATGCTATGTTAAGTAAGCTAATCCCCCCAGAAACAAAGCACAAATGTTTTCCCTGATGAGAGGATGCTGATCCATAATGGGGTGGATCATGGGAAGAATGGAGAAACTTTGATTTGGCAAATGGGAGGGTGGGAAAGGGAGGGGATATGGGGGCAGAAAAAATGGTAGAATGAGATGGCCATCATTAGCCTAGATACATGTATGACTGCACATATCATGCGACATTACATCCTGTACCACCAAAGAAATAAAAAGTTCAGTTGCAATTGTGTACAATGAATCAAAATGTATTCTGTTCTAATATATACCTAACTAGAATAAATAAATTAATTAATTAAAAAAAAGATTTCCCAACAGTGCCTGGAAGGTACTCACAAAATATTTATCCATTTTATTTCATATAATATGATTTAACAAAGTTCAGTCAGGAGGTAGTTATCTGTGCCTGAGCCAAGTGGAGGATTATTTTGATGCTGACTATGCAATTATATAAATATTTTGTTTTGTTATAACATATTTTATATTAATATAACATATTTTTAAAATATTTAATTCATAACACCTTCCCTTAACTTCCTCTCCCCCTTTCCCCTCATCCCCCATTCTACTCTTTTAGTCATCTTTCTACTTTCATGATGTTTTCCTTTTAGTCTTTTCTCCTTAATTTCCATATTTGGCATAAAACAATATTTGTTTTCTGATTCTGAATTGTTTGGTTTATACTGATACTCAAGTTCCATCCATTTTCATAAAATGTCATTATTTCATTCATATCTATAGTGTATATCTATATATGTGTGTGTGTGTGTGTGTGTGTATGTGTGACACACACACACATACGTTATATATATATCACATTTTCCCATCCTTTCACCTGTTGATTGACTTCTAGGCTGATTTCACAATTTGACTATCTTGAATTATCCTGCAATAAATATGGGTATTCTCCTATCTTATAAGTATGTTGTCTTTTATCCTTTTGCATAAATTCCTAGGAGTGGTATAGATGGGTCTTATGGTAATTCACTTTTTAGTTTTTTGAGGATCCTTCATAATGATTTCATGGTGTTTTTCCAGTTTATATTTCCACCAACAGCATACAAGAGTTCCTTTTCCCTTGTTGTACTATCCAGCATTTGTTTTTATCTAAATACTTAATTGTTGCTGTTCTGACTGCACTGAAAAGGAATTTTAGTGTAGTTTTGATTTACATTTCTCAAATAATGAAAGATGCTGAATATATTTTCATATAATTTGTGATCATTACCACTAGTATTTGTTCTTTTTAGAAGTGAATGCTTAGGGGACTGGGGTTGTGGCTCAGTGGTGGAGCATTAGCATGTGCAAAGCAATGGGTTCAATCCTTAGCACCACATAAAAATAAATAAATAAAATCAAGGTATAAAAATATTATAAATAAATAAATGTATGCTTAATTCATTCCCCCTTCATCATACATACTTTATTTTGTTTTGCTGTTGCATTTCTTGAGTTCATTATATATTCTGGATATAAATCATCAGCTGAAAGACTGTGGAGTATTGGTATTAGTGCTTCTTTTAAGGTCTTGTAGAACTCAGTTGTGTATCCATCTTTTCTTGGTTATTAGGCTTCAGATGGCATCTTCTATTTCATTGCTTGAAATTGATCTGTTTGAATTTTGTATATCATCCTGAATTAAGTTTGAGTAAATCATATGACTCTAGAATTTTGTCGGTGCCTTTACTATTTTCTATTTTATGGGAGTATAAATTTTCAATATTATTTCAATTATTTATTTATGTAGTGTCCATCTTTATATTTTCTTTTTCATCACTAATATTAATAATTTGAGTTTTTTCTTTCTCTTCATTAGTGTGGCTAAGGGTTTATCAATTTTATTTATTTTTTCAAAAAACCAATTTTTTTTTCTCAGTTTTTTCCCTATCATTTCTTTTGTTTCAATTTATTTGACTTCAGTTCTAATTTAATAATTTCCTGTCTTCTATTGATTTTGAAATTTATTTGTTCTTCATTTTCTAGGACCTTGAGAAGAAATGTTAGGTAATTAATTTATTGACTTTTTCTTATTTTAAGGAATAATCTCTATGCAAAGAACTTTTCCCCCTAATCCTGCCTTCATAGTGTCCCAGAGGTTTGATATGTTGTATCAACGTTCTCAGTTACCTCTAAGAATTTTTTAATCTCCTTTTTGATGTCTTCTGCAATCCATTGTTCATTCAATAGCATATTATTTAGTCTCCAGTTGTTGGGGTAGCTTCCATTTTTATTTTGTAATTGATTTATAATTTTATTTAATTATGATCTGAAAGAATGCCAGGTAGTATTTCTACTTTTATTTTATTTGCTAAGTGCCATCCCCATTCAGTGTGGGCAGTTGAACTAAAGTCACTCTTGTTAATTTGGAGTGACACAAATTACCATACAGACACAAAATACCTTTTTATGAGCTGCAGGATGGCTTCCCCATCTCCTGGCCTCAGGTTCCCCAAGAAGGGGGGCAAAAAAAGATCACAAGAGGAGAGGCTGACCATAGAGAAAGCAAGCACGTTAAGAAGTTGGGCTTTTATTTTGGGAGATGTTGCTTCTTAGAATGTTCTATCCAAAAAATGCAGAAAAGGTAGGATTACAAAGGGACAGGTGAGTGTAACTCAACCCCAGTGGTTGACACCTACACCTGGAATCATGCCTTGTTATCTGAGCTAGAAAAATGTCCAAGTTACTGCAGAACACAATAATTGTTCAGGACCCTGGGACATCAGGACTTAAGGGCATGTTCATTCAGGGCAGATAAGTGTTACTCTTTGGCATAAAATATGGTCTATTTTAGAGAAGGATTCATTTGCTGTTGAGAAGAAAGCGTATTTCCTCATTATAGGATTAAATATTTTATATATGTCTGTTAAGTCTAAGTTATTTATTGTATTCTTGAGTCTTAGTTTCTTTGTTCAGCTTTATTTGGAAGATAAGTTTGAGTTTTCTTTCCAGTGGTGAAAGAGGTGTGTTAAAGTTACCCAGTATTATTATTTTGTGGTCTATTTGACTCTTGAAATTGAGAAGAGTTTGTTTGATGAATGTAGATGCTCCATTGTTTGGAACATATATATTTATAATTGTTATGTCTTGTTGATGTATGATTCCTTTTAGCAGTATGAAATATCCTTCTTTATCCCTTTTGTTAACTTTGGCTTGAAATCTACTTTATTTGATATGAGGGTGGAAACCCCTGCTTGTTTCTGCAGTTCATGTGAGTGGTATGTTTTTTCTCAACTTTTCAACTTTAGTCTGTGGATATCTTTTCCTTTGAGATATATCTCTTGAAGACAGCATATTGTTGGTTCTTTTTTTTAAAAAAACATCCAATCTGCCAGTCTATGTCTTTTGATCAATGAGTGTATGACATTAACATTAAGACTTATTATTGATACATGATTTGTACTCCTGGTCATTTTTGTTTATTTTTGTCTTTAAACTTGACTTGGTTTCTCCTTTGATTAGTTTTTCCTTCAGTGTAATACCTCCCTTTCATTTTCATTGTTGGTTTTTATTTCCTCCTCATGGAATATTTTGCTAAGGATGATCTATTGTGCAGGCTTTCTAGTTGTAAATTCTTTTTACTTTTGCTTATTATGGAAGGTTTTTATTTTGTCATCAAATCTAAAGCTTAATTTGCTGAATGTAAGATTATTGGTAAGCATCCTTTTTTTTCTTTTCTTTTTTGATTTGTAATTCTATACCTTCTTCTATTCCAATAATTCTTAAATTTGGACTTTTCATGTTATTCCACAATTCTTGAATGCTCTGTTCATGGTTTCTTACCATCTTCACTGTGTGGTCAACTTTATTTCTAAGATTATATATTTTGTCCTCATTGTCTGAGTTTCTGTCTTCCAAGTGATCTAATCTGTTAGTGATGCTTTCTACTGAGATTTTTATTTTGGCTAATTGTTTTCCTCATTTCATGGATTTTTGATTTCTTTTTTCAGAATCTCTATCTCCTTATTGAAGTAATTCTTTACTTCTATATTGCTTATGTAGCTCTTTATTGAAATGATCTTTTCCCACCTCTATTTGTTGTCATATATCATCCTTTAATTCACAGAATATTTTAGTTATGTACACCATGAATTCCTCCTCTGACATTTATTCTGCTATGCTGGTCATGAATTCTAAAAATGTAGTATTTTGGTTCAATCGGGGCACTTTCTTCCCTTGTTTTGTCATGTTGTTCATGTGTCTTCCCTTGTGGCACTGTGAATCTGAGGTGTTACAGTTTTTACCCTATAGGTTTATAGTGTCTCTGCAGTGTTCCATTACCTCTCCTTTAAGAGGGAGATCAATATTAACAAATCCCGATATAAACAATATACAGTCTTAAACCAAATACCTCTTATTAAGATGTGCATATTTTTTCACAATATCCAGAAATGGTAAGTTCATTTATTAATATAATATAACCAGTAGCTTTGCAAAAGTGTCTACAGTTTCTGATTGTGTACAAATAGAGAACTGGGTATGGAGTGTAGGGTGATATATTAAGGAGGTATGAGTTGAGGATATAGAATTATTAGATCTTAGGAAGCATGAAAAAGGAATCAAAAGAAGTTTGCTAGTAGCAGGAGAAAAGAAAAAAGGTGACTTGGGGGAGAAAAGTATATGGGAAGACAATAGGGAGTGTACAAAAAGCAAACAACAAAAATTAAGAAAAAATTAAAAATGTAAAAATAGGAGATAACATAATAAACAACACAATTGTAATATACTATTCATACATCCCAGTCCTCAATAGCCTAATTCATAAAAAATACTTGGTTTCACAAATGTTCAGGATGTCAGGGTGTGAGGGGGGGGGAGAGAGAGAGAGAGAGAGAGAGAGAGAGAGAGAGAGAGAGAGAGAGAAAGAAGAAAAAAGAAAAAGAGACGAAATAAATCTTGAAGGAAAATTAAACAACTGTTTCTATTGAAGTTCAGTATCTTCTTCCATTCTCATCCAATAGGTGGGGTTATCTGTTGTTTGCTGATATCTCCACCCTCAGGATGGTAAAGTTATTAGGATGGGAGGGTTGGTTTTGGTGGTGGAACTTCTGGATGTGGTGTATAGCACTTGCCTGTCCCTGTTGGGAGGCTGAATGCCAATGATCTCATTTGGAGCCTGCTTGTGTGATGTGGGTGCCTGGTCTTATCTCCTTATATCACATGTTGACCTCACAATTCCTGATCTCTACTTTAGCCTCTAAACTTATCTCATGTGGGAGACCAACCTTGCATGTGACTGAGTCACACTCCCTGGCTGGGTGCTGAGGTGCTCAGTCACAGAAATGTGGCAGAGCTTTCCCCACCCTTCTAGGGTTTCAGTGACTGTCTTCTTGCATGGGTGTGTCTTGCTACAGCCCCATGTGTGAAGCTATGCTCACCTGTTCCTTTGTAATATAACCTCTTTCCCTGTTTAGGGTAGAATCTTCCATGGAAGTGCCTTGTGTGTGTCCCCTTCTCTTATCGTGCCCTTGGGTGTAGCCTACCCAGGTGTCAGTCAACCTGCTGACAGTGGACATCATGAAAATAGACTCAGCCCTCTGAAACCGACCCCTTGCCTCATTTGAATAGCTTTTACTCAATAAAGGGGGTCAGCACATGCTCTCACTCTCTTTCTTCCTGTGTACCCTTAAGAGTCAGAGGAGTCGTCACAGCGACCCCAATGAAAAAGATATTTGTGTCTCTTGTGTGGTTATTTTGCACAGCCCAGTCAGCCCAGTTTCCCTGGAGTGAACCCTGAGCCTTTTAGTCACAAACTGAAACCAGACACACTCACCCCCTCCCTTTATACTTCCCAATCAGGAACCTCTCTCTTTAGGCTTGCACACCTGTCAGAGGGCTGTTTTGTATTGTGTACATCAGGACCAGTCTTTGAGAGCTACAGATCAGCTATGTAGCTGCAAGAACTGTGCTGGGTCAGTGACAGAGGGGGATGGGAAGAGTTGGGGGACTTTAGGTACCTTGATATTGCTTCTAGGCCCCAGCCTGTGTCCCTAGTTGGGAGTTGCCCCAACTAAAGATGGCTATGGTGGTAGCAAGGATAACACAAGTTGGTGACAAAAGTGTTCCAAGAAGGATGCATCTGCTTTCAGAGATGGGGTTCAAGTCAGGCCAGGTGGTGGCATTGGATGGTGTGTTCAGGGATGCAGCTCTTTGGAGTACAGTGTTGTGGCTGGCAGCTGTCTCCAGAACCTGTTCACTGTCCCCAGGTGCAGGCGATTATGGCAGTGGTTGCAGTGTCCCAAAGATGGAGATGACTGGTGGAAACCCCATGCTAGTAGATAGGGGTCTACATGGTAGCAGTAGCCATGTGTCCTACACAGGCACTGATGCTGGGGTTCCTGCTCAGCAAGGTGACTGGGATCCTGCATGGGCAAGTGCTCAGGGGGCCTGCCCTTTGTTTTTCTTTATTTTTTTTAAACTTCATTTTATTTATTTATTTTTATGTGGTGCTGAGGTTTGAACCCATGGCCTTGCACATGCTAGGTGAGTGCTCTACTACTGAGACACAACCCCAGCCCTGTTTTTATTTCTTAATACTACTTTTTCAACCTTTTATTTCCAGCTGGTCCATACCTTCAAATGGTAACATATTTTCTCACCCTTCAGGACACAGTGAGACTATATGGACCTGCCAATAGCTGCAATCAGGATCTCTATCTGTCCCTGACATAGTAAAGCACCATTAAATCCCCTGACTCACATATTTAAAGTTGCAGAATAGAGCAGCTTACACAGCACCTGGACCTGTTGTAGAGCCTTGTCTTCTGGAAACCACTCAAAACTAATAGGTTTTGAGGTAACTCAGTAGAAGAGTAATGATACAGGGGTTTGATTAAGACTATGATGAAAATTCAATAAATCTCCATAAATTTCATCTTAGTCATAGCCAAACACCTGTACCATAATAAGTTGCTACCAAAATACTTCAAACATGTACCACAAAATCAAATGTAATTCAAGGTTTTTACAACATTTCTTTCCAGTTCAGAGAGTTTTGTGAATTACTCCAGTAAAATAAATCTTATTCTAGATATTTCAATTCCAAGAGAAGTTAACACTTTTTATTTAAAATTAGGTAGGGATATAGCTCAGGGACAGAAAACTAGAGTAGGATTATGAGGCCCTGGATTTGATCTCCACTAACTGCAAAAAACAAAACAAAAAAGAAGAAAATTATAAACAGAAATAAAAGAAGTTATTTTTATTATCCCATTTATACTCCTATTTTTATTTATCTACTTGTAATTAATTTTTTACTGTACTAAAATAAAATGTATTTTGAAAGGTAATCTCCAAAAGAAAAAAGCATCTAGTCAAGTGCATATGTTATTTTTTATGTATTCAAAGTCCTTGATATTAAATGAAAGTCATGTTTTAATATTTAAAATATCTTGCAATGAATGGTAATCCATGAATGATTGCATGTTTTACATTCTGCTGAAACTTACTTTTGTATATGATGACTTTTTTATTTGTTCTTTTTTATATATACATGACAATAGTGTATTTTGGCTCATTTTGGTTTTGAAAGAAGTTATTTTTTTTAATTTTTGAAGGAAAATTGATTTTTGGTTTTCAGTAAAAAGAACGATTATCAGAATATGACATTTTAAACCACAATTGTTCACCAATTATACCACTAGCTATTTCATAATTCCAAAACTTCCATTTGAATATACTGAAGTCATAGGTAAAAGTAAGTAAAGTGATATTTTTATTATGAAGTGGCTGATCAGAGGTAAATCCAAAGAAGAATATATTTCCCAGCATCAATTTTTGGCCTAGAATTTAGCATAACCAACACTCATGTGAATGAAACATGGTGGTCAAACTTGGCAAATTTAATTATGGTGTAAGGGAAGGGAATGGATTAATTAATCTGATGTGTGCTATTGAAGTATTACTGTCTAAGATAACGATTAAGGAAGTAACCACTATTGGATTCCAGACTTCTTTTCCAGGTTGGTTCCAACATGGGAGCCTACAAAACTAGAGTTTATTTTCAAACCATTTGAGACTAATTAAAAGAAGGTATGTCCTTCAATCTGTGGAGTTCTTAAGGTGAATTTCTGCAAACAAAAATGGAGTTTCTGACTACATTAAGAATTAATTGCTCTGAGTAGCTGACTAGTCTCTTGGATAGTGGGGAGTTTTAAATAATTTGAAACTTTCTAAAATTGTATGATAATTCTGGAAAATAAGCCTTGAATGTAACAGAAAAGTAAATAAGGCAACATCTGAAAACAATGTGCTTTGTGAGAAGAATGAGAAATGACTCTCAGTTTTAAACATTTAATTATTTGAATGGAAACTTAGAATTCTTCCTGAAGCTAGATTTGATCCTGTCATATTCCAAAATTTTAGGCCTGTGATTTTTCCTTCCTTTCTTTAAGGATCTTTAGCTTCATTTGTTTCCAATATACTCTGCATGTATGTCTCCAATGAGGGTGCTCTGTAAAAATAAAAAAAAATGAGAAATATAATCCATAGATCTAATGCTAAGGCATGCCATACTTGACAACAAAAGCATGATCCATAAAAAGGAAAAAATGTAGATTTCATCAAATATGAAATTTTATTATGCGAGAAATCCCATGTGAAGAGAATGAGAGGAGGTAGAGACTAGAAGAAAATAATTGGAATATACATATCTTAGTGACAAATAACATTAACTGGAATATGCAAAATATTCCAAATTCAACAATAAGAAAAACAAATAACATTTTTTTTTAAAAAAAATGGGTGATAGCAATGGATAGAAGTTTTATTGAAAGGATATATAAATATCATAGAACCAGATAAAATTATGTGTCACATAATTAACAGAATGGGAAATAATAATTAAAGCCACAGTAAGATCAATACATAATGAGATCAGAATGGCCAAAATAAGAAATAGTGATTAAATGCTGGTGAGGTTGGTAAGAAATTGTAGGATACATATTACTGAAAAAAAAAATCACAACTCTTCTGAAACACAACCTGACATTATTTTCCAAAATTGGAGATACGCTAAGCATAAGTCACAGAAGTTTCATTCATTTGGGGAAAATTAACCAAGAAAAATTAAAATTCATTTAAATAATAACTTGCTTATGAATTTTTATATTACCATTTTATTTGTGATTTTCAAAATCTATAAGAAACTTAACTATTTTTTAGCAGGTATAATGAACATTGTGGCATAACTATACCATGGATTATTGCTTACCATCAAAAAGGAATAAAATAATGACACTTTTATGGATGTCAAATGATTTCCAATTTTAAAAAATTTTTATATTGTATAATTCTGTGAATATGGCAGTTTTGAAATAATAAAAAATTATAGAGGGCTGGGGATGTGGCTCAAGCGGTAGTGCACTCGCCTGGCATGCGTGCGGCCCGGGTTCGATCCTCAGCACCACATACCAACAAAGATGTTGTGTCCACTGAGAACTAAAAAAAATAAATATTTAAAAAATTCTCTCCTCTCTCTCTCTCTCTCTCTCTCTCTCTCTCTCTCTCTCTCTCCTCTCTCTCACTCTCTCTTTAAAAAAAAGTATAGAAATGGAAAAAAGACTAGTGTTTGCTACTTAATGGGTGGAGGTACAGGATGGTGATATCTGTGGCTATCAAAAGTTTTATATAAGGGATTCTTGTGATGAAATATGTATCTTTAATTTTTAATATAAATTGTATAACATAAATTTCATCAATTTAAAGAACTTAACTTAGTGGTACATTAGCAGAATTCTCTATCCTTAACCTCAATCAGTTTTAGAATATTTTCATATCTACACAAAATAACTATATACATATTAGAAGTCATTTCTTATAATTCATATACATACTACTTCCTGTTAAAATTTGCATCTTTTTTATGTACTTACTTTGGATATGTTCTATAAATAGTGTTGCATAACATATGGCCTTTTTTGTCTAGCTTTCTTTACTTAGTACAATGTTTTCCTTGGTCGTACATAATATAATATGGGTTAACATTTAATTCTTCAATGGATGAATATTTTACTATATGGATCTTTATTGATCTTCACAATGCCAATGTCATACAAACTAAACATGTAATAAAATCACATAGAATTAAGCATTCATATACCTGAGCACTCACAAACATATGCCCCAAAATGTCTACTTGTAAAACTGGTTAAATCTGAATGAAGTTGATAAGCAAATGCCAATTTCTTCATTGTAGTATAATTACACAATTTTTACAACTGATAAAAAGTGGATGGGGAATATTCCTATGATTTCAAGCAAATAAAAATTATCTCAAAATAAAAAGTTTTTTTAATTCTAATTTGTTATGTACACAGCAGAATGCATTACAATTCATATTACACATATAGAGCACAATTTTTCATATCTCTGTACACAAAGTAGAGTCACACCATTTTTGTCTTCATACATGTAACTAGAGTAATGATGTCAATCTAATTCCACAGTCTTTCGTACTCCCTTGCCCCCTCCATTCCCTTCCCTCCCCTTTGCTATATCTAGAGTTTATCTAATCCACCCATGCTCCCCCCCCCAACCCCATTATGAGTCAGCATCGTTATATGAGAGAAAACATTTGGCATTTGGTTTTTTGGTATTCGCTAACTTCACTTAGCATTATATTCTCCAACTCCATCCATTTACCTTCCAGTGCCATGATTTTATTCTCTTTTGATGCTGAATAATATTCCATTTTGTATATGTGACACACTTTTTTTTATCCATTCATCTATTGAAGGGTATCTAGGTTGGTTCCACAGTTTAGCTATTGTGAATTGTGCTTCCATAAACATTGATGTGGCTGTGTCCCTGTAGTATGCTGCTTTTAAGTCCTTTGGGTATAGACCAAGGAGTGGAATAGCTGGGTCAAGTGGTGTTTCTATTTCCAGTTTTCCAAGGATTCTCCATACTGCTTTCCTTATTGGCTGCATCAATTTGAAGTCCCATCATCAATGTATGAGTGGGCCTTTTTCCCCCACATCCTCATCAACACTTATTGTTGTTTGATTCTTGATAGCTTCTATTCTGACTGGAGAGAATGAAATCTTAGAGTAGTTTTGATTTGCATTTCTCTAATTACTAGAGATCCTAATGATATTTTTATATATTTGTTGATTCATTTTATATCATTGTCTGAGAAGTGTACATTCAGTTCTTTGTCTCATTTATTGATCGGGTTATTTTTATTTTTTGGTGTTAAAATTTTTTAGTTCTTTATATATCCTAGAGATTACTGCTCTATCTGGTGTGCATGTGGTAAAAATTTCATCCAAGCTGAAGGCTCTCTTTTCACCTCACTCATTATTTCTTTTGCTGAGAAGAAGCTTTTTAGTTTGAATCCATCCTATTTATTGATTCCTGATTTTAACTCTTGTCCTATAGAAATCTTATTAAAGAAGTTGGGGCCTATTCTGACATGATGAAGATTTGGGACTACTTTTTCTTCTAATAGGCTCAGGGTCTCTGGTTTAATTCCTAGGTCCTTGATCCACTTTGAGTTTTGTGCATGGTGACAGAGTGGTTTAATTTCATTTTTTTTTTTTTTTTGCATGTAGATATCCAGTTTTCCCAGCGCCATTTGTTGAAGAGGCTATCTTTTTTCCAATGTATGTTTTTGATGCCTTTGTCTAATATAACCGTAGTTAGGTGAGATTTATCTGTGTCCTCAATTCTGTACCATTGGTCTACCAGTCTGTTTTGGTGCCAATAGCATGCTGTTTTTGTTTAAGACTACTCTGTAGTATAGTTTAAGGTCTGGTATACTGATGCCACCTGCTTCACTCTTCTTGCTAAGGATTGCTTTAGCTATTCTGAGTCTCTATTTTTCCAGAGGAATTTCATGACTGCGTTTTCTATTTCTATGAGGAATGTCATTGGGATTTTGACTGGAATTGCATTGAATCTTTATATTTCTTTTGGTAGTATGGTCATTTTGACAATTTTTTTTTTTTTTTTAGTGTTGACGGACCTTCATTTTATTCATTCATGTATATGAGGTGCTGAGAATTGAACCCAGTGCCTCACACATGTGAGGCAAGCACTCTCCCAATGAGCCACAACTCCAGCCCCTTGACGATATTAATTCCGCCTGTCCCAGAATAAGGTAGATCTTTCCATTTGATAAGGTCTTATTTAATTTCTTTCTTTAGTATTCTGTAGTTTTCACTGTAGAGGACTTTCACCTCTTTTTTTTTTAAGTTGATTCCCAAGTATTTTATATATTTTTTTGAGGCTATAAAGACATGGGGTAGTTTTCCTAGATTCCCTTTCAGAGGATTTATCTCTGACTTACAGAAATGTCTTTGATTTACATGTGTTGATTTTATATCTTGCTACTTTGCTGAATTCAATTATTAGTTCTAGAAGATTTTTGGTGGAATTTTTTGGGGTCTTCTAGGTATAAAATCATATCATCTGCAAGTAGTATTAATTTGAGTTCTCTTGTTCCTATCCATACACCTTTAATTTCATTCATCTAATTGCTCTAGCCAGTGTTTCAAAAACTGTTAAATAGAATTGGTGAAAGAGGAAATCCCTGTATAATTCAAGGTTTTAGAAGGAATGATTTAAATTTTTCTCCACTTAGAATAATGTTGGCCTGGGGTTTAGCATAGATGGCTTTTCCAGTGTTGAGATATGTTCCTGTTATCCCTAGTTTTTCTAATGTTTTGAACATGAAGTGTTGCTGTATTTTTTTTATTGGTTGTTCAAAACATTACAAAGCTCTTGACATATCATATTGAAGTGTTGCTGTATTTTGTCAAATGCCTTTTCTGCATCTATTGAGATGATCATATATTTCTTATCTTTAAGTCTATTAATGTGACGAATTACATTTATTGATTTCCTTATATTGAACCAACCTTGAATCCCTGGGATGAACCCCACTTGATGGTGGTGCACTATCTCTTTGATATGTTGTTGTATTCAATTTGCCAGAATTTTATTGGGAATTTTTGCATCTATGTTCATTAGAGATATTGGTCTGAAGTTTTCTTTCTTTGATGTATCTTTACCTGGGAGATACTGACCTCATAGAATAAGTTTGGAAGTGCTCCCTGTTTTCCTATTTCACAAATAATTAGATGTATATTGGTATTAGTTCTATGTTAAAGGACTTCTTGTAGAACTCAGATGTGAATCCATCAGGAACCGTGCTTTTCTTTGTTGGTAGACTTCTGATGGTATCTTCTATTCCATCGCTTGAAATTGATCTAAATTGATGTACACTATTTAAATTGTGTACATCATCCTGATTCAATTTGGGCAAGTCATATGACTCTAATTTTTTTTTCCTTCAATATTTTCTATTTTACTGGAGTACAGGTTTTCAATATAATTTCTAATTATCTTCTGTATTTCTGTAGTGTCTGTTGTGATATTTCCTTTTTGATCACGTATGTTAGCAATCTAAGTTTTCTCTCTCCCTCTCTTTGTTAGCATGGCAAAGGGTTTGTAAATTTTATTTATTTATTCAAAGAACCAACTCTTTGTTTTGTCAATTTCTTCAATTGTTTCTTTTGTTTCAGTTTCCTTGATCTCAGCTCTTCTTTTAATTATTTTCTGTTTTCTCATTTTGGTTTTGTTTTGTTCCTTTTTTTCTAGGGCTTTGTGATATAATGTTAGGTTATTTATTTGTTGACTCTTTCTTCTTTTATGGAATTAACTCAGTGCAATGAACTTTCCTGTTAGTATTGCCTTCATAGTGTCTCAGAGATTTCAATATGTTGTATCAGTATTCTCATTTACCTCTAAGAATTTTTTAATCTCCTCATTGATGATGTCTTTTGCAACCCATTGCTCATTCAGTAGCATGTTATTTAGTTTCCAGGTGTTAGAGTAACTTTTATTTTTTATTTTATCATTTTTTCTAGTTTCATTCCATTATAATCTGATAGAATGCAGGGTAGTATTTCTACTTTTTTGTATTAGCTAAGAGTTGTTTTGTGGCATATTATATGGTCTATTTTAGAGAAGAATCCATTTGTGTCTGAGAAAAATGTGTATTCTCTCATTGAAGGATGAAATAGTCTAAATATGTCAGTTAACTCTGTTATTGATTGTATTATTGAGTTCTATAATTTCTTTATTCATCTTTTGTTTGGAATATTTATCCAGTGGTGAAAAATGTGTGTTAAAATCGCCTAGAATTATTGTGTTGTATTATTTTTGACTCTTGAACTTGAGAAGAATTTGATGAATGTAGATGCTCCATTGTTTGGGGTATATATGTTTATAATTGTTATATTTTGTTGATGTATGGTTCAATTTACAGTATGTAGTGTCATTTATCCATTTTGCTTAACTTTAGCTTTAGGTCTACTTTATTTGATATGAGGGTGGAAACCCCTGCTTGTTTCTGCAGTCCATGTGAGTGGTATGTTTTTTTTTCCAACCTTTCACTTTAGTCTGTGGATGGCTTTTACTCTGAGATGAGTCTCTTGAAGGCAGCATATTGTTCGGTCCTTTTTTTAAAAAAATCCAATCTGCTAGTTTATGTCTTTTAATTGGTGAGTTTAGGGCATTTACATTCAGGGTTATTATTAATTCATTATTTTTATTCCCAAATATTTTTGTTTATTTTTGGTATTTAATTTGACTTGGTTTCTCCTTTTATTAGGTTTTCTCTCACTGTATTGCCTCCCTTTGATGATTTTAATCATTGTTTTTCACTTCTTCTTCATGAAATATTTTGCTGAGGATGTTATATAGTGCCATCTTTCTACTTGTAAATTCTTTTAACTTTTGTTTATCATTAAAGGGTTTTATTTTATCATCAAATATAAAGCTTTATTTTGCTGGATATAAGATTCTTGGTTGACATCCATTTTCTCTCAGAGCTTGGTATATGCATTCTTCCATTATCTCCTGGCTTTGAGGGTCTGGGTTAAAATTCTGCAAGATATGGGTTGGTCTCCCCCTATATTTGATCTGATTCCTCTCTCTTGCAGCCTTTAAGATTCTATCCTTATTATGTATGCTAGGAATTTTCCTTGTAATGTGCCTGGGTGTACATATTTTATATTTTTGTACATTTCATGTCCTTTAAGCCTCTTGTATTTGAGTTTCCAAATCACTCTTTCTGCTTGGGAAATTTTCTATTATTATATCATTAAAAATATTCTGCATTCCTTTGGTTTCAAACTCTGTGCCTTCCTCTGTCCTAATAACTTTTTGATTTGGTCCTTTCATGCTATCCCATAATTCTTGGATGTTCTCTTCATTGTTTCTTACTATCTTCACTTTGTGGTGAACTTTATTTTCCGGATTGTGTACTTTGTCTTCAGTATTTGACATTCTATCTTCCCTGTTATCTAGGCTGTTGGTGATGCTTTCTATTGAGGATTTTGTTTGTTTGTTTCTTTATTGTTTCCTTCATTTCAAGGATTTCTGATTGTTTTTTTTTTTCACAGCCTCTGTTTCTTAAAGTAATCTTTTGCTACCTGTATTTGCTCTCTTATCACTTCATTGGTGTGAACAATTTTTGCTTGTCTTTGCTCATTAAGGTCATTATTTAGTTCACAAATCATTTTAATTGTGAACCTTCTGAACTCCTTCTCTCACATTTCATCAATTTCACTGCCCATGGGTTCTGTTATTGTAGTATCCTGGTTTGTTTGGGCACTTTCCTCCCTTTTTTATGTTGTCTATGTGTCTTCCTTTTTTGTAGTGTGGATCTAAGATATTACAGTTTCTAGCCTATAATCTTGTAGTACCTGCACAGATTATTTGTACCTCACCTTGATGTTGGGCTTCCAAACAGTGCAGGTGTCCCTTGATTTATGCTATTGCAACAAAAGGAGGTGGCAGCAATAGTGGAGGTATCTCAAGATAGTAGTGGAGGTGCTCCAAGATGGGTGCAGTGTCTTTCAAAGATGGGGCTGAAAGGGTGGGCCTTACAATTGTTTTTGGAATGAAGGCTCAGAGATAAAGCTTCTTGTAGGCCCTGACCATTGTTGATAAGTAGAGGCGACTGCCTTGGGAAGGCCATGGCAATGTCTACAGTGTCCCAAATGGAGGTGGGTTAGTCCTGGGCTCCCAGGTGTGGGGGTATGGAAGACTCACACCTACCCTGGGCCTGAGTCCTGCACAGGTCAGCGGAGGCAGTCTTGTACTGGAGCCTGAGCTCTTGCAGGTGTCTGCTGGTGGTAGGATGGACCTTGGCCTACCCTGGGCCTGGGATCTGTGCAGGTCTGTATAAGTGGATCTGGGCTGGGACTGAGCTCTGCTGGTTGGAGGAGGCGGTCCTGTGCCAGAGCCTGAGCTCCAGCAGGTCTCTGCTGGTGGTGGGATGGACCCAGGATTACTCTGAAAATAAAAGGCTTTTAAAAAGAGTGAACTGAAAGAAAACAACTAAAAATAAAAATGTTATGACTGCAGCAGTAAAAACTCTAGAATTCTCTTCTCTAGCATTGAATGGAACAGGATCTTCTTCAAATCTCTTTCTTATCCTGGTCTAGTTATTCTCCTCTCAGCCCTTCTAATTTCAACACTCTGACAATATTTTTTTTCCTGCATGATTTTAAACTTGTAAAATTTAAGGCTTTTATTTACTTTTTTTTTTGTTGCTTGAAATTGAACTGAGGACCATGCTCATGTTTAATGAGGAACTAGACACTAAGTTACACAGCCATCCCCAAATTGAAGCTTTTAAATTTCCCCAAGGGTATGTTTATTTCTTGAGGTAAATTATATGAAGCTCTACTTTCTCTCTTGAAATACTGATGGGGAAATCACTTTTAATGTTTTTACAGTGACCTTAGAGTTAATTATCCATCTTTTAGTTAGGTGTTCCTACAAAATAGGGAAGGTTATGGTAAGAAACCCACTCTGGAAAAATGTCTAGAACTTGAATATCTATAATGATTATACATACATTGCATTGTAGATAAAACATTGTCATTAATTCTTTTGATAAGTTACCAGTGATGAAGTTTATTTTTTAACTTGCAATCATATGACTTCTTTAACCAACAGATTTAAACAGAAACAGCAATGTAAAAATACTGATTCTAAGTCTCCAAAGCCTGACAGTTTCTACTCTCACTCACCTCTAACAATACTAATTGTAAACAAGTCTGGGGTAGCCTTGTTAATATGAAAGACTTCATAGTGAGAACAACCACACAGAGAAATAGTTGTCACAGCTGAGGAGGTCCCTGATATGTAAATGAAGACATTCAGGCCACTCATCAAATAATGTGTGTGATTAGACTCAGCCAGCACCAAATGTAGCAGAAATTATGAGCTTAACTATGACATAGTTAAACATTTAATCTAAATACTCAGTAAAAATATGATGATTGCTTTAGTTTGGCATAGGCTATTATCCAGCAATTGATAAGCAAAATATGGCAAACTACAAAAAAGAGTGGTTTTATTGATGTGAAATGTCATTATATATATATATAAATAAATAAATAAATAAATATATATATATAATATATATATATATATATATATATATATATATAGAGAGAGAGAGAGAGAGAGAGAGAGAGAGATATGGATATAGATGTGGCTGATGCAATATAAGGAAATTCAAATAATAAATCAGTATCAAGGCTTGATCTCAAAAACCAGTCCTAAACAACTAGGCAGAATGATAAGAGTCAGAACTGTACCCAATTTGAGTGATCAGTAGTAATAAAGCAAATTTGTTACAGGAATAGGGATACTGGACCAATTTCCAAAACTATTCTTCAGTATTTGGGAATATATCAAACAATAAATTAGTAAATAAAATATGTTAAGTTTTTCTATTTCAACAAATAAATATGTGTGTTAGTTTTCCATGACTAACAAAATACCTGAGATACTACATTGGTGCAACCACATCCATGTTTATAGTAGCACAATGCACAATATCTAAACTAGGGAACCAACCTAGATGCCCACTGACAGATGAATGGATAAAGAAATTGTGATATATATATATATATATATATATATATATATATATATATATATATATATATATATTACTCAGCAATAAAATGAATAGTTTTATGACATTTGCCTGTAAATGGATAGATTTCTAGCCTATCATGCTAAGTGAAATAAGGCAACCTTAAAAAAAAACAAAGGTTGATTTTGTTTTTTCTCTGATTTTCAGAAGCTAATAAAAATGCAGAGTTGGGAGAGAAAAAGAGAGAGAGAAAGAGAAAAAAGGAGAGGAAATTTTATGAAAATAGAGTAAGAATCAATAGAGCAGATAAAGGTGATTGAGTGGGAATGAAGAGGGATGGGATTGGGGATGAACAGTGGAATGAATCTGACCAGACTCTCATATGTACATAAATGAATATATCACATTTAATTCCAAAGTCAAGTATATCCATTCAATACTAATTTAAATAATGTATAAATAACTTTAAGAAAGATCAGTACACTAGATGGAAGGGAGCAGGGGGAGGAGGGAAAGGGAAGTTCTAAGGACTGAATTAGAGCAAATTATATTCAATGATTTTTGTGATTATGACAAAATGTATCCTAATGTTACATATAATGAAAGGAATCAATAAAATACTCAAAAACACCTGAAAAAATCAAATTATTAGAATGAAAGATATATTTTGGATCATACTTTTGGAAGATTTAGCCCAGGACTGATTTTCTCATTGCTTCAGGGTTCTTCCAGGTTAGCACATCATTTTGGGAAGTACATGTTGGTACATACTGCTCAACCCATCAGTGGAAAAAAAGCAAAGAGGAACAGACCAGGATCCTATAATTCCCATTGAGAGGATACCCTACCAATGACCTGGATTCTCCCACTATGGTATAATTCTTAAAATTTTCACCAACTTCCAATAGTTCCATGGAGTTGAGACCCAGATTTTAACACATGGGTTTTGGGGAGATACTCCAGATTCCAACTACAGCTATGTATAATATCATATTTTTATATGACTGAGAGTTCACATAAAATCAAATATAATTAGATTCAATTATTACTGCACGTTTCTGTGTGTTTCATTGATAGAGTGGCCATGTTCTGGTGAATAACAAAAATAAAGTAAAGCATAATTCATAAAGTATTTTTGTATAACATTTTGATTTTGGCCTCCACAGGCACCACTGCCACAGTGGCTGCCTCTGAATACGCAGTTGCTGCAGATACTGCTCTGTGATCAGCGGTCTTTTCTCTGGGCACTGCCACCTCCAATGCTACCTCTGAGGTCACTGCTGATGATACCCGGAGATCTCTTTTCCAATCAGCTGCTGCCTACTACCATCACCCTGCCTGTGATACTACTGCTGCCACCCCGAATTCACCTGGAGGTCTTCTTTCTGAGTACTGCTGCCCATGCAGCTGCAGCCACCTGCTCCTGTCACCACAGACATTGCTACCCCAGATGCATATTGCTGCTGCTCACTAGAGATTGCCTTGGTGACACTGTCCCCACAGCTGCCACTTCAGACTCTATTTCAGTATTGCTGCTGCTGATCTGCTGCCTGCTGCCACCAACCACTGCGACTACTGCTGCTACCACTGCCCAGAGTACTACTGCAGGGGACACTCCAGGTTTGGTTGCATGTGGCTGCACCCATCTCGGAGTGCTGACTAACGCCTGGGACCAGGGTGCCAGCAGGTTTACAATATAACAGCATCTGTCTGGGGACTCCAACCATTACCTATAGGCACAGTTTGGGGGTGCCTGCAGGTTTGGAGGCATCTGGGTCTTCCTGCTAGGAGTGCTGTTGGCCACTGTCTTGCTGCTGCATCTCAGCGTTGTTCCTTTGCATGATTGTATCCATGGTGGTCTCTCTGCAAGTGGAGCAGCATGGAGAACTTGGGACTGCAGCATGGCTGAGCCTGAGGTATCTGAAGCCAAGATTGGTGGGATAAGGCCTGTGTCTGTGAGCATAGATCTGGGACTGGTGATTCTATGAGATGTCAGAGACAGGGCTGAGAAAATTTTGAGTGCTGATGGAGACAGTTGACTTTCCATTGATATTTATTTTATTTTATTTTTCTATTCATCAACATCTCTCTCATATTTGGATCAGGGTGTTTTTTATGCATCAGTGTATGGGGGACAATGATATATGGATGGTGTTTTGCATTTTTGTTTTATTTTTATATCTTTGATTTTTTCTCTTTGTATTCTTCCTATCACTTGTCTGTTTTCTTGGATTCTTTTTACAGCTTTTCTCCAACCAACCATGAATCTCTGCTGGCTCCTTTTCCACTCTTCTGGTGAATCTTTGTTTCTACCTTCTCTCTTCCTCCCTTGAACATGGCATACTATGCTACTTCTGTTCTCTCATCCACCATTTGAAATTGTAAATTGTTTTAGCAAATTTTCTGTTTATATTACAGATAATTATTGAAATCAGCATTTTGGTTTAAGGCAAGAAAGCAGTGGACACCTTAGCGGAAGCTGTTAGGTTTAAGGCTATATATTGTTTATACTGTGTGCTGTTGATATTGGTCACAGCATTAAAGGTGAGGTGCTGTAAACCTTCAGGGACACTATAGGTTTGCAGGGTAAAATTTGTGATGTCTTAGTTCCATACTGCTAGATGGCACAACACATAAACAACATGAAAAAAACAAAGAAATAAAATATCCCAAACAAATCAATTTGCTCCAATGACAGAAGCCACTGATGGCATGATAAAAGAAATGTCTAAAAAGGAGTTCAGAATGTACATAGCTTAATTGATCTGGGAATAAAAGGAGAGTATAAGGAGTGAAATCAAATAAAAATTACAGGAAGTGAAAGATCACTTCAATAAAGAGTTAGAGATTGTGGGGCTGGGGATGTGGCTCAAGCGGTAGCACGCCCACCTGGCATGCATGCGGCCCGGGTTCGGTCCTCAGCACCACATACCAACAAAGATGTTGTGTCCACCGAGAACTAAAAAATAAATATTAAAAATTCTCTCTCTCTCTCTCTCTCTCTCCTCTCTCACTCTCTCTTTAAAAAAAAAGAGTTAGAGATTGTGAAAAAATAAAAACAAGCAGAAATCCTCAAAATTAAGAAATCAATAAACAAAGTTATAAATTCAATAGAAAGAATCAGCAAAAGACTAGACTACTTGGAAGACAGAACCTCAGACAATGAAGACTAAATATATCATCTTGAAGGTAGTACTGACCATGCAAAAAAGATGATAAAAAGCCATAAATAGAACATCCAAGAATTATGGGATAACAGGAAAAGACCAAATTTAAGAGTTATCAGAATAGATGAAGGAGTAGAGATACAAACCAAGTGAATGCACAATCTTTTCAATAATATAATAGTAGAAAATTTTCCAAACCTAAAGAATGGAATGGAAAATCAAATATAAGAGGCTTACAGGATGCTGAATGAACACAATTAGAGAAGACCCAAACCAAGACACATTATAATGAGAATGACTAACATGCAGAATAAAGATAAAATCCTAAATGTCATGAGAGAAAAAAATCAAATTATGTATAGAGGGAAACCAATTCAGATCTCAGTGGATTTCTTAACCCAGTCCCTCAAAGCTAGGAGGTCCTAGAATAATATATTTCAACCTCTGCAAGAAAATGAATGCCAACCAAGAATTTCATATCTAGAAAAATTAAGTTTCAGAATTGAAGATGAAATTAAAACCTTCCATGATAAACAAAAATTAAAAGAATTCACAACTAGAAAGCCTACACTACAGAATATTCTCAATAAAATATTCCATGAGTATGAAGTAAAAAAAAAAAAGTAAAAACCATCAAAAGGAGGATCTACACTAAAGGAATATTCTATCAAAGGAGAAACTAAGTCAAATTAAAAACCACAAATAAGTCAAAATAACAGGCAATATAAATCATATCTCAATAATAACCTTGAATGTTAATGGCCTAAACACATCAATCAAAGGACATAGAGTGGCATATTGGATTAAAAAGCAAGACCCAACAATATACTATCTTCAAGAGACTTACCTCATGGGCAAATACATACACAGGCTGAAGGTGAAAGGATAAGAATAAAACATATCACTTAGATGGATTGCATAAACAAGCAGGAGTTTCTATCCTTATCTCAGATAAAGTAGACTTCAAGCCAAAGTTAATCAGAAGAGACAAAGAAGGACATTTTATACTTCTTAAGGGAAGTATATATCAACAGGACATAACAAATGTAAACATGTATGCCTCAAATAATGGAGCATCTATATACTCACAAACCCTTCTCAATTTCAAGAATCAAATAGACCACAACACAGTAATAAAGGGTGACTTTGACACACCTCACTCACTACTGGACAGATATTTAAAAAAAAACTAAATAAAGAAACTATAGAACTAAATAATGAAATCAATAATTTAGACTTAACAGAAATATATAGAATATTTTGTCCACCACCAAGCAAATATACATTCTCCTCACCAGCACAAGGCTCCTTCTCTAAAATAGATCATATATTATGCCACAAAGCAACTCTTCATAAATACAAATACAAAAACAACAAAAAAAGAAAGAAACCCAAGAGATAAAACCCTTCATTCTAACCGATCACAATGGAAAAAAAAAATAGAAATCAAGAATAAAGTTAAAAAAAAGCTACTTTAATGAATGGAGTCTAAATAATACACGCTTGAATGATGAATGGATAGTAGAAAAAATCAAGGATGAAATAAAAAAATTCTTAGAGGTAAGTGAGAACACTGATACAACATATCAAAATCTATGAGACACTATGAAGGCAGTACTAAGAGGAAAATTTATTGCACTGAGCACATTTATTAAAAGAATAAAAGGTCAACAAATAAATGACCTAACACGACATCTCAAAGCCCTAGAAAGAGAAGAACAAGTCAACACCAAAAGCAGTAGAAGAGAGGAAATAATTAAAATCAGAGCTGAAATCAATGAAATTGAAATAAAATAAACAGTTGAAATAATTGACAAAACAAAAGTTGGTTCTTTGAAAAAAATAAATAAAATATACAACCCCTAAGCTATGCTAACAAAGAGGAAAAGAGAGAAAACTCAACTTACTAAAACACAAGAAGAAGAAGGAAATATCACAATAGATATGTCTAAAATACAGAAGATAATTAGAAACTATTTTGAAAATATATACTCCAATGAAACATAAAACACTGAAGTCATCAATAAATTTCTAGAGACATATGAAATACCCAAACTAAACGAGGAGGTCATACACAATTTAAACAGATCACTTTCAAGAAATGAAATATAACACTCCATAAAAAAGCCTACCAATGAAGAAATGACCAGGACCAGACGAATTCTCAGCTGAGTTCTACACGACTTTCAAAGAAGAATTAACATCAATACTTCTCAAACTATTCCATAAACTAGAAAAGTAGGAAACCCTTCCAAACTCATTCTATGAGGCTAATATCACCCTGATACCAAAAGCAGACAAGGACACATCAAGGAAAGAAAACTTCAGACCAATATCCCTAATGAACATACATGCAAAAATTGTAATAAAATTCTGGCAAATTGCTACAAAAATGTATTAAAAAGATAGTGCACTACAATCAAATGGGTTTATCCCAGGGATGCTGTGTTGGTTCAACATACGGGAATCAATAAACATAATTCATCATATTAATAGACTTAAAAATAAGAATCATATGATCATCTAAATAGATGTAGAAAAATCATTTGATAAAATACAGCACGCCATCATATTCAAATCACTAGACAACCTAGGGATAATAGGACTACATCTCAACATTGTAAAAGCTATATCTGCTAAATCCAAGGCCAACATCATTCTAAATGGAGAAAATTGAAAGCATTACCTGTAAAAACTGTAATAAGGCAAGGATGTCTTTTTCCACCAGTTATATTCACCATCACCTTTCAAACTCTGGCCAGAGCAATTAGACAGAAAAAAAGAAATTAAAGGAATACAAATAAGTAAAGAAGAACTCAAACTATCACTATTTGCTTATGACATGATTCTATATCTAGAAGATCCAAAAAATTCCACCAGAAAACTTCTAGAACTAATAAACGAATTTAGCAAAATAGCAGGATATATAATCAACACTCATAAATCAAATGCATTTCTATACATCAGCGATGAATCTACTGAAAGAGAAATTAGAAAAACTACCCCATTCACAATAGCCTAAAATAAAAAAAATACCTGGGGATCAATCTCTCAAAAGAGGTGAAAGACCTCTACAATGAAAAATGCAGAACACTAGAGAAAGAAATTGAAGAAAATCTCAGAAGATAGAAAGATCACCCATGCTCCTGTATAGGCCAAATTAATATTGTCTTCTGTATAGGCCAAATTAATATTGTCAAAGTGGCCCTACTACCAAAAGTGTTATAGAGATTTATGCAATTCCTATTAAAACCCCTATGACATTCTTAATAGAAATATAAAAAAAATAATCATGAAATTTATTTGGAAAAATAAGAGACCCAGAATAGGTAAGGTTATCCTTAGCAAGAAAAGTGAATCAGGAGGCATTACAATACCAGATCTTAAACAGACCTATAGTAACAAAAACATCATGGTACTGGCACCAAAATAGACTTTTAGACCTATGGTACAGAATAGAGGACACACAGACAAACCCACATACATACAGTTATCTCATACTAGATAAAGATACCAAAAACATTCACTGGAGAAAAGATAGCCTATTCAAGAAATGGTTCTGGCAAAACTGGAAATTCATATTAAGCAAAACGAAATTAAACCTCTATCTCTCACCCTTCACAAAAATCAACTCAAAATGGGTCCAAGACTTAGGCCCTAAAACAGAGACCCTGTGCCTAACAGAAGAAAAAGTAGGCCCAAATTTTCATTATGTCAGCCTAGGATCTGACTTCCTTAACAAGATCCTTAATATGTAGGAAATAAAATCAAGAACCAATAAATGGGTTGGACTCAAATTAAAAAACATATTCTCAGCAAAGTAAATGATCAATAATGTGAGGAGAGAGCCTACATATTGGAAAAGATCTTTACCACATGCACCTAAATGAAGCATAAATTTCTAGGCTATAGAACTCAAAGAATTTAACACTGAAAAAACAAATAATCCAATCAATAAATGGGCTAAGGAAATGAACAGACACTTCACAGAAGAAGAAGAAAAACAATTGATCAACAAATATATGGAAAAATGTTCAACATCTCTGGCAATTAGAGAAATGTAAATCAAAACTGCATTAAGATTTCATCTCACTCCAGTTAGAATGGCAATCATCAAGAATTCAGGCATCAATAAATGTTGGTGAGTATGTGAGGAAAAAGGTACATTCATACATTGCTGATGGGACTGCAAATTGGTACAAACTGTATGGAAAGCAGTATGGAGATTCCTCAGAAAACTTGCAGTGGAACCACCATTTGACCCAGTTATCCCACTCCTCAGTTTTATACCCAAAGGACTTAAAATCAGCATACTACAGGGACACAGCCACATCAATGTTTATAGCAGCTCAATTCACAATAGCTAAATTATGGAACCAACCTAGGTGTCCTTCAATAGATGAATGGATAATGAAAACATGGCATATATATTCAATTAAATATTACTCAGCTTTAAAGAAGAATGAAATTATGACATTTTCCAATAAATGAATGGAGTTGGAGAATATCATGCTAAGTGAAATAAGCCCACCCCCAAAAAACCAAAGACCAAATGTTTTTTTCTAATATGCAGATACTAATTCACAATATGGGGGACAGGGCACTACAGAAGAATTTTAACCTTAGATTAGGTAGAGGAAAGTGAAGGGAGGAGAGGGGAGCAGTTGTGGGGAGAGGAAAGATTGTAGAATGAAGCAGACATCATTACTTTATGTATATATATGACTGCATGAGCAATGTGATTCTAACATGTACACTCAGAAAAATGAAAAATTATTTCCCATCTTTGTATAATATATCTAAGTGAATAAATGCATTCTACTGGCATGTATAACTAATTAAAACAAATATAAAAATTTTAAAAATGATTTTACATTCTTCCAGTAATAAAGATGCACCTCATCTTATGATTCTAGTAAACATACCATAAATTGCAAATACTATAAATTGCATTCAATGCACTTACTGAACATTATAGCTTAACAATGCTGTATACTGTAAATCATTGATTATATATCTCTGTGATTGTTTGGCTGACTGGTAACTATGACCCATTGCCACTATTCAATGTGGGTGAGAATTAAACTGATACAATATTATGGAAAACCTTATGAAGATTTTAAAAAGAAATAATAATAAAATTTAGAGAAAAAATCAAATATGTGAAAATCAAATATGTTCCAGGAATCCCACTTCCAAAGTATATTTATATATATATATATGAAATTAGCATGCCCAAGTGGTATCCATAGACAAGATATGGACAAAATCAAATGTCCATCATCAGATGAGTAGATTTAACAAATGTGCAATATAAGTACAATTGAATGCTATTCAGTCTCAAAAAGAGAAAACCATGTACCATGTGAAAACATGGATGAACTTCAAGGACATTGTGCTAAGAGAAATAAGCCATTCATATAAGGATAGTTCATGACTTATATGAGTTAAATAAAATATTCAATTTCATTGAATCAAAAAGTGAAGTGGTAGTTTCTAGTGACTGGATGAAAAGGGAAATGAAGTATTAATCAACACAGTTAAAGTTTTAGTCAAGCAAGTTGAATAAGATCTAGACATAGATATGTCAAATGTTCTTACCAAAATAAAATATAATCTTAAGACAATACACTAATTTATTTATTTATTTTTTAGAAACTTGTTTTATCCTTATTAAATATTATATAAAAATAAAATATACACAATTTAACCAATGTCCATGTATTTGCCAATAAAATAATTGATAGCACACTTTATATGTTATATCTACAGTATGTACATGCATATGAAAATTTATGAGTAGTATAATGTTAAAAAAATGATCCCCAAATACCATGTACATTTGTAGTTAGTAATATGAGTAAACATTGTTTATATGAGGATCTCTTTCATTTGTGTTATTTAACAAGAGGGCTTGGTAAGATGAAATATTTTTTCTATTTCATGCTTTCTCTGCTTTAGTCTTCCAATGCTCCCTTGCAATATGTATATTTAGCAGATGCACAACCCACAAATCTTCTCTGCATTTGGAGATAAAGGCCTTTATTTTGAGAATAAAGGGCAAGAAATTTAGAGAAAAAAATCAAATGTGTGCATTTACAGATGTTGCTGTTAAGCCTGAGACCAAGATCATGAGTGACAAATACATTTTGTGTCTAACAAAACTTGTATTAATTAATTAATTAACCTATTTATTTATTTATTTTTTAATGTTTGTGTGTGTGTGTGTGTGTGTGTGTGTGAGAGAGAGAGAGAGAGAGAGAGAGAGAGAGAGAGAGAGAGAGAGAGAGAGACAGAGGAGAGGTCCAGAAAAAGAGGCTTCTTGACCTCTTGTGCAGGGTATTGAGGTGTTGGCATAAGATGTTCCTCAGAATTTACTCCTCTAGGTCAAAATATTAAACTTGTGGCAAGTATATCATAGTGTTATGTAAAATTATCTTAGGAAGCACAATAATTAACCTAGAAATAATAATTTATTTGATTTTATAGTTCTTTTCTCTGTGGCCTGTAATATTGTTTGTTTTTTTATTTTAACAATTATATGATATTGGCACATAATTATATAAAATAATTTCTTTATAAGACATAGTTACTCTTCAGAAGAATAACACAAAATAATGCCATAAGTGGAGTGCCATAATGGCATAAATTATGGAGATGTTAAGCATATCACAAAAGTAAGGAAAATTCATGTCAATATTGAAAAATCCTGGAAATATCATGGAGGTAGGTGTCACATTAAAAAGCATTGCCAACTTTTACAATATTCTTTCAAATGACTATCTAAACAATAGGTCATTGACTAAGACAGAGATTAAAAGCAAAAGGCTTTGGAATTACATTTACATCTGCCTTACAGTAATTAATAGCTCTGTCATCTGAAAATATTGATGAATTAACACGAAATTTGGCTTCCCCAATTCAAAATGATAATAGTACATATGACATATGATTAAGTATTAAAGAAGCTAATACAGTGCTGAGCAGCATATAAATGGCACTAAATAAATGGCACTTGTCTTGTTTTTAACATATTTTCATATTCTCTATGATGAGACTTAGTTTTGACAAAAGGGGCTTTTATTGGAGACAAATTTCTGAACTCAGAACTGTAGGTCATAGAGATATGGCGAAGAAACATAAGGAATAAACAAACATCCTTGTTCACTGAGCTATTTGTTATTCAGATCTGTTTCCTTGAATTGTGTTACACAAAATTTTGACCAGAAGCTTTAGCAGCACTTGGAAACTTGTTAAAAATGCTGAACTTAGATTCTCTACAGGCCTACAAAATTAGAATCTGAATTTTAAAAAGGTCTTGAGGTAATTTGTATGCACATTAAATATTGAGAAGCATTATCTTACATTATCAAAGTCTAGACTGGAGTTTTGCTTATACTTGACAAATATCTACAACATTATATTTAGTTTTATCCACTGCTATTTACATGAAGCTAACACTTTTTAATCTTAATCAATGGGAGGTAAAAGTGTATTTGTAACTTTAAGTAAACCACTGAAGTCAGGCATATCTTTCAGATACTCTCAAATACCCTGTGGCCAAACAGACACTCAGAGGCTTTCAGGGCTCCTTAATTGAATATTGCTAATATATATAATTATTGTTCTTATAAATTTTGCCAGTTATATACTTTATAGTTATCATGGAATATGTGACCTAATGTAGCATTCAGAAAATTTGAAATGTAACATTCAATCTTTAGCAAACAACAAAACCAAAATAACATTTCTTAGACAAGAAATCTGCATACCCGTAGAGATGTTATTCTGTATTATCCTATAAATGTCCCCAGAGTTGAAGTAAAATTGATTTAAAGTAAAAAATATGAAAGTCTGAAAGATGTGAGCATGTCATTGTAATTAAATCAACATGCTCCAAAAGCTTCAGGCTACTCTTCCTTCATTTCTTCACTGACAGATTTCTTTTGGAATTCTTCAAACTATGAACACATATTCTGATTGCAATATGTGAAACAATTGACCATCCAATCTTTGACAGGCAGTGTGCTGCAGGGGGACTTGATAACTTGTCAAATTCATAGCAGCTATTGTAATCAAAGAGGCAGCTCAAAAATTCAAAGATCTTATAAGAGACCTATAGATTTTAAGAATAGGCATGAGAAAAAATATTAAGACTCTGCAATATAAAATTAACATATTTTAACTAATGTAACATTAATTATAACTTAGTCATAGATTTACAATTTCAACCTGTAACTGCTAGATATTTTTTCCTGGACATTTAAAATATGATTAAGGTTTTCATCTTGTAGTATCTGTTTACTTGGGGTACCCCTGTTGTGAATCAAATATAAAAGGAAAAAAAATTGAGGTGATACTTGGAAAATGAGGATAATAATCCCAATTTTGCTTCCTTTTCAGAGTTATTTGTAAGGTGAACATGTAATTTATAAAATTATAAATTATTATAAAGAGTAAAACCAAAAAATACAAATAATGGTATGTGCTTATTATTTATTTATTTAAACACTTATATAAATATACCAGTTTTATATATTAGTTATAGTTATAAATATTAGAAATGATCAAAAGGAGAATATATTCCCATCTGTGCTTGCTCTTACCCTGTAGTCCTCACCTATAATCTTGACCCTCTGCCTCTATGTAAAACCTTCTGCCCCCATCTATGAGGCTCATAGATGGGAGTGCCAAGTGCATAGTTTGTACTTGGCTCAAGTTCCAAGTTCATATTTTTAATATTTCCCTCAAAGTTTTTATTATCAGTGTCATTTCCTTTCCTATTGGAGACTTATGCTTAGTCAATCAGAATTCACAGCCATGACCTTAAACTAAAAGAATCCCTACTTCTGTTTATTTGGTAGCTAGAGGAGGTCATTGAGAAGGGCTGAAGTGGGAGAGAATTATTTGTGATAACTGAAGTTAAAATTCTAATATTTTTCATAAGAGCATTGGTATTAATTGTAAAATATTTTATTCAACAATTACAAAATTTTGGTGGACATAAAAATGTACATATTTTATGGTAACAAGGTGTGTTTTGATACACATACACTTTGTAAAATATTCAAATCACTGTAATCATGTCTATGTCCTCAGACATATGGGAGTAAATGTTTAGTTTTAATGAAACCATTCAAATTTCTTTTAGCTTTTTTGAAATACACAGTATATTATTGTTATATGTAGTCACAGTGCAATGCAATAGCACAGCAGAACTTATTTCTAATGATAACTTAATAAACATTGATTTAATTTACCTCTTTTGAAATTATTTCTTAAATCAAGCTAATTAATGTGTCCATCATTTTAAATATTTCCTTTTTGTGGCAATATTATTTAAGATCTATTATCTTTAAAATGTTTATGTTTCAAATACATTATTATTAACTATAGTCACCATGTGGCATATTATGTCTCTAGAACTCACTCATCTTACAGCTGCAACTTTGTACACTTTAACCAATATCATCCTATCACCCAATCTCCAACAACCACCCCTCTTCTCTATTTCCATCTGTTAATTTTTTTAGGTTCCACAAATAAATCATTTGCCTGGCTTATTTAACTTGGTACAGTGTGCTCCAGTTTTATCAACGCTGTCATAAGTGGCAGGATTTCCTTCTTCATTAAATTGAGTGATATTATTCCACTAAACATATATACCATATTTTCTTCATCAATTCATCTGTGGACATATTTATACTGTTTTAGTAATCTTATATCTGTTTTTCCATCATTACTTTGGATATGTCTTTGAGATAGTGACATTAGTCCTTTTTGATAAATACTTGGAAGTGGGAATGCAGGATCATAGTGCTATTTTATTTTTAATTTTATAGGAAACCTCCAATATGTTTTATGTAACAACTGCACAAAATTACATTCCAAATAACCCTGTATAAGTGTTTTGTTGTCTTCATATTCCTGTTATATTTTAACATTTGATAGTAAGTAACCTAACACATATGGGTGATACCTCATGTGGTTTTGATTTGCATTTACCTGAAGATAAGTGATATACACTTGTTGGCTATTTGAATATATTCTTTGCAGATTTATTTTCACTTCTTATATCCCTTTATCCATATTTTAATCAAACTATTATATTTCTCACTTTTTAACCATTGAATTCTATACTCCCTGATTTTTAAAAAAGTTAACCTTTTTTGGATATGTGATTTATAAATATATAAAAATATCCAGTCAAACATTAAAAGAAAACTTATAAATAAACAGATAATGCTAGCCAAACAGTAGGGGAAAATCCTCAAGAAAAAGAAATTGATTTTGAAGTGGCTCAATTAGTTGATTTAGCAGAAAAATACTTCAAGCGCTGTCAAAGATTATCTAAAAGTCATGCTTAAAATAGTAAAAAAGTATGATAGAAAGGTCTCCTTAAATGGAGAATACAGATTAATTATAAATTAGTTTTAAAACCAAACTGGAGCTAGGCGCAGTGGCACATCCCTGTAATCCCAGTGGCTGGGGAGACTGAGGTAGGAGGATGGCAAGTTCAAAGACCCTCTCTCTAAATAAAATACAAAATAGGGCTGGGGATGTGGTCCTGTGGCCCGGTGGTCGAGTGCCCCTGAGTTCAATCCCTAGTATGCTACCCCAGAAGAAGCAACTGGAGTTAAAATTACATAGACTAACTCAAAACTAGAGAGGCAAATTTAATGGTGGATTTGAGTTTGCAGAATAATATGTGATTGTTACTGTAGATAGATATAACCCTCAGAACTAAAGTGGAAGGATAATAGGTATTGTGTATGAAGAAAGCAGGAAAACTAAAGACCTAAAATGCCCCAGGTGAGAACAAATTTTGGAGACATAAAATAATGGGAGCAATGTAATGAAAATCTTTGGAAAAATGAAGAAATTCAAAATCATCTACCTAGGGCTGGAGTTGTGGCTCAGTAGTGAAGCATTTGCCTAGCATACATAAGGCCATAAGGCACTGATTTCAATTCTTAGCACCGTATAGAAATAAATGAAAGGTCCATCAACAATTTTAAAAAATCATCTACCTATACCAGGTATTTGAAAAACAAAACAAAACAAAAAAACAAAAAAACGACTCTTATAAGACCAGTCAAGAAACAAGTTCAGAAAGTAACTAGGAGACTGTTCTCACCTTGGGATAATGCCAAAGCACAGAACATATATAACAAATTAGTAAAGAGTTTCTTTAGCATGGTTCCAGGCTTAAACTGAATATCAAAATTCATACAGAGAAACAGGAAAATATGTCCCAATAAAGGAAACTGATTTTAGAGAAAAAAAGTAAACTAAATAAATTGAAGAGGAATCAGTGGAAAGGAAGAAGCAGAGTGCTTCAGACTGAATTGGAAGGGGTTGTTTTATTCTTTTGTGATTATGTCAAGGAGTATCCTCTTGTTGTTTATGACTAAAAAGAATAAAAACAAACAAAGTAAATCCAGAAACCAGTCTTAAAATTTATATAGTTAAATTGTGTGTATGAACTACTATGTAACAATAAATCTCATCCTTATCTACAAGTATAATGCACCAATAAAAATGTAGAAAGAAAAAGTCACTTTAAATATATACTAAAAAATCAACTCATGGTTTGGACTTATAAGAAAAATAATTTAAAACAATTCTTAAATAATCGAAGTAAAGAATAAAATAAAAAAAACTAAAGTACATAGTAAAAAATGTACAAATTGAATATATCAACAAAGAGAAATATTAGAAAGATTAAAACAAATTTCTTTCAAGTAAAAATGTAATATTGTCCAGTATATTCAACATGTGTAGCCACATAAGAAATCTTAAAACCTGGACATGGTAGCACACGCCTGTAATGCCAGTGGTTTGGGAGGCAGAGGCAGGAGGATGCTGAGTTCTAAGCCAGCCTCAGCAACTTAGCAAGACATGAAGACCTGTCAGCAAGGACCTGTCTCTAAATAAAAATATAAAAATTGTCTGGGATATGTGGCTCAATGATTAAGTGCCCCTGTGTTACCTGGTACCAAAGAAAAAATGAGATTGAAATCAAACAATTTTTTTTCTAATTACAATGGAGTTAAAAAGGCAAACAGATAAATTAAAATGTGCTTATTAAATTACACACTCAAATCATCAATAGATAAAATAAGAAAACAAAAGATAAATGAACATTGAGGAAAATTTTAAAATCACAACATATCAAAACAAAGTATGCAGAGCATTGTTAGAGGGAAATTTTTAGCATTCAACACTTACATAGAATAGAAAAAATATCTCAATTGAAAAACCTACATTCATATGCAAAAAATATTTTAAAGAATAAAAACTAAACCAAAGGGCTGGGGTCGTGGCTTAGCGATAGAACACTAAGCCACAGATGTGTGAGGCTCTGGGTTCAATCCTCAGCATCACATAAAAATAAATAAACAAAAATAACTGTATTATGTCCATCTACAGCTTAAAAAATAAATGATTAAACTGAAATCAAAGAAATGAATTATAAATATTGGAGTAGAAATTAATAAAATAAAGAAAAAAATATTGGTAAAACAATGACACAGATGAATTTCATGATTGCTCTTTCTATTTCTACGAGGAATGTCATTGGAATTTTTATTGAAATTGCATTAAATCTGTATAGTGATTTTGGAAGTATGGTCATTTTGATAATATTAATTCTGCATATCCAAGAGCAAGGTAGATCTTTCCATCTTTTAAGGTCTTCTTCGATTTCTTTCTTTAGGGTTCTGCAATTTTCATTGTATATATCTTTCACCTCTTTCATTAAGTTGATTCACAAGTATTTTTTTGAGACTATTGAGAATGGGGTATTTTTCCTCATTTCCCTTTCTGAGGATTTGTCAATGATATACAGAAATGCCTTTGATTTAGGGTTGTTGATTGTTGATCCTGCTACATTGCTGAATTTATTCACTAGTTCTAGAAGTTTTCTGGTGGAGCTTCTATGGTCTTTCAGGTATGGAATCATATCATCAGTACATAGTGCCAGTTTGAGTTCTTCTTTTCCTATGTGTAATCCCTTTAATTTCTTTTGTCTAATTGCTCTAGCCAGTGTTTCAAGAACTATATTAATAGAAATGGTGAAAGAGGGCATCCCTGTCTTATTCCAATTTTTAGAGGGAATGCCTTCAATTTTTCTCCATTTAGAATGATATTGGCCTGCGGTTTAGCATAGATAGCCTTTATGATGTTGAGATATGTTCCTGTTATAGACCCAGAATAGCTAAAGCAATCCTTAGCAGGAAGAGTGAAGCAGTTTACATCACTATACCAGACTTTAAACTATACTACAGAGCAATAGTAACAAAATCAGCAGGTATTGGCACCAAAACAGACTGGTAGACCAATGGTGCAGAAAAGAGGACACAGAGACTAACCCACAAAATTATAATTATGTCATATTAAACAAAGGTGCCAAAAACATGCATTGAAGAAAAGATAGCCTGTTCAACAAATGGTGTTAGGAAAACTGGAAATTCATATGCAACAAAATGAAATTAAACCCCTATCTCTCACCATGCACAAAACTCAACTCAAAATGGATGAAGGACCTAAGAATAAAACCAGAGACCCTGCATCTAATAGGAGAAAAAGTAGGCCGTAATCTCCATCATGTGGTGTCTGGACCCAACTTTCTTAATAAGTCTCCTGTGGCACAAGAGTTAAAATCAAGAATCAATAAATGGGATGAACTCAAACTAAAAAATGAATAGAGAGCCTACATTTTGGGAGCAAATCTTTACCCCTCACACATCAAATACAGCGCTAATCACTAGGGTATATAAAGAACTAAAAAAGCTAGACACCAAAACACCAAATAACCTAATCAATAAATGGGCCAAGGACCTGAAGAGTCACTTCTCAGAAGATGATGTATAATCAATCAACAAATATATAAAAAATGTTCACCATCAATAGCAATTAGAGAAATGCAAATCAAAACCACTCTAAGATTTCATCTCACACCAGTCAAAATGGCAGCTATCATGAAGACAAACAACAATAAGTGTTGGTGAGGATGTAGGAAAAAGGTACACTCATACACTGCTGGTGGGACTGCAAATTGGTTCAGCCAATATAGAAAACAGTATGGAGATTTCTTGGAAAATTGGGAATGGAACCACCATTTGACCAAGCTATCCTTCTTCTCAGTCTATACCCAAAGGGCTTAAAAACAGCATACTATAGGGACACAGCTACATCAATGTTTATAGCAGCACAATTCAAAATATCTAAACTGTGGAGCCAAGCTAGATGCCCTTTGATAGATGAATGGATTAAAAAATGTGGCATATATACAGAATGGAATATTATTCAGCATTAAAAGACAATAAAATCATGGCATTTGCAGGTAAATGGATGGAGTTAGAGAAGATAATTCTAAGTGAAGTTAGTCAATCCCCAAAAATGCAAATGCTGAATGTTTTTTTTAATATAAGGAGGCTGATTCATATATGGAGAGGGAGCATGGGAAGATTAGATGAACTCTAGATAGGGCAGAGGGGTGGGAGGGAGAGGGAGGAGGCATGGGGTAATTAATGATGTTGGAATGTGATGATCATTATTGTCCAAAGTACATGTATGAAGACATGAATTGGTGTGAATATACTATGTATACAACCAGAGATATGAAAAAGTATGCTCTATATATGTAATAAGAATTGTAATGCATTCCGATGTTATATATAAATAAAAAATATCAATGTCAAAAAAATGACACAAAAATATTTCCTCTGATATAAGGAGACTGACCCATAGTGGGGTAGGGAGGGGTAGCATAGGAGGAATAGATGAATTCTAGATAGGGCAGAAAGATGGGAGGAAAAGGGAGGTGGCAGGGAGTTAGCAAGGATGGTGGAATGTGATGGACATCATTGTTCAAAACACATGCATAAAAACACAAATTGGGTGTCAACATACTTTATATACAAACAGAGATTGAAAAATTGCAGTATATATGTGTAATAAGAATTGTATTGTAAAAAAAACCAAAGTACATGTATGAAGACATGAATTGGCATGAACATACTTTATATACAAAGATATGAAAAATTGTGCTCTATATGTGTAATAAGAATTATAATGCAGTGAACTGTCCTGTGTTTTAAAAAATAAAATCAATTTAAAAATTTTGTTTTTAGGGACAATTATCAAATGTTTAGCTAGATAACTAATATCAAAAATTAAAATAGAGACATTATGGTCTATTTTAAAGAAAATAAAATGGAGTTTAAGAGGGTACTATGAAAAATTATACACTAAGAAATTAGGTAATCAAGCTGAAGCAATTTCTTAGATATATGCAATAAATCACATTTGAAATATGAAGAAATTAAAAATCTTGATTGATACTTAGGTAATATAAGGATCAAATTATTGAGTAATTAAAATTTCTTAACAAAGTAAATCTCTGGACCAAATGGCTTAACTGGTGAATTCTAGCCAAAATATAAAAAGAAATTATCATCAATTTTGTTAAAATTCTCACAAAAAATTGAAAAGGATAAAAATCATAACCCATTTACTGATGTAACACTAAAGATTCCACAAAAAATATTACAACAGATAAATGAATTTATCAGAGTTGAAGGAAACAAAACCAGGATGTCAAAAATAAGATGCATTTTTGTACACTAATATTGAGCCACCATAAAAAGTGTAAGAAATCAGTTGTATTTAACATAGCATCAAAATAAAGATAACAAATAAGAATAAGATTAGACAGGAATTGAAATAAGTTTAAACAGAAAATTACACATTTTTGATGAAAAATTTTTAAATGAATACATGAATATAAACATTCTATGTTAATTAATTGGAAAGCAATATATTTAAGATGCAAATCAATCCAAAGTTATTAGCAGAGTGAATGCAATCACTAGCAGAAATACAATATTCTTCATTGAATAAGTAGAAACATTCATTCTAAAATTCATATGGAATAGTAAGGCATCCCAGTCAAATCCCTCTTGGTAAAGGAGAATGTTGAAAGACTCACACTTCCAAATTTCAATACTTATTGCAAATATATTACAATCAAAAGGGAATAAATTGGCATAAGGGAAGATACACAGAACAATGGAATAGAATATACAACCCCAAAATGAACTCTTCTGTGTAAGGACAAATGAGTTTTAGAAATGTGGCAAGATTTTTGAACAAATGGATTTGGGAAAGCTGGATATTTATATGCAGAACAGTGAATTTGAATCCTGATCTTATACCATACATGAAAGTTAATTTAAAATACATAAAAACCCAAGTATAAGAGCTAATGCTATAAAACTCTTAAATCATAAAGCATTTTTTTCTTGGCATTGGATTTGGTAATGGTTTCTTTCATATGCTATCTACAGTACAAACAGAAAAACAGAAAAAAATATAAGTATTTCAAAATACAATAAAATGAATAAAAGACAACAGAGTGGAACAGCAACTCAGTCTTAGCAGTTCTCAGAATTGGGGTGGGAGATCTGGAAAACTACTGATCTGTACCCTATGCATATTCAACACTCAATAATGCTATGTTTTATTGGCTTATTAAAAATACATTGATTCTGGGCTGGGGATGTGGCTCAAGCGGTAGCGCGCTCGCCTGGCATGCGTGCGGCCCGGGTTCGATCCTCAGCACCACATACCAACAAAGATGTTGTGTCCGCCGAGAACTAAAAAATAAATATTAAAAACTCTCTCTCTCTCTCTCTCTCTCTCTCTCTCTCTCTCTCTCTCTCCTCTCTCACTCTCTCTTTAAAAAAAATACATTGATTCACTAGAACAGAAATTAAATGTCAAGAAGATTTTGATGTATTTTATGATCTTCATAGAATACAATAATTTGTTCAAACTTTGTATGCTGCAACCCAAATAGTTGTCTTCCTGTAACTAGTAAAGAAATAATTCCTAGATAGCAAATATTTTATTAGATGGGCAGTCAGACCTCTCATTGGGTAGCAGCAATTCCTGTTGCTAGGATATTTCGTGTGAAAGGTAGTGTATCCTTAACCCTTATGCACTACTAGGTTAAATAAAATCACAAATCTCAACTTTTAAATTCAGTGTTCTTACTACCAAATAAAAGAAAAGGATGCTTCACATACGTTAGAATGTCTAATATAATAAAAACAATAACAGAAAGTAATTAGTATTGGTGAGGATGTTGAAGAATTTGAAATATTGTATAATACTACTTGGAATTATAAAATGGTACAGTCATGGAGAAGAATAATATAGCAATTCCTCATACTTTAAACACAAAATTACCATATGATCCAACAATTGTACTTTAGGGGATATACCCGAAATAAATAAAAGCAGGTTCTCAAACAGGGATTTGTACATTCTTGTTCAGAGGGGAATTGTTCATAATAGCCAGAAGTGGAAGCAGCCCAAATGTTCATAAATGGGTGAATGGTTAAAGGAAATGTACTGTATACATACAATATTTTTCAGACTTAGAATGGAGGAAATCATAACACCTGGTAGTGTCAGATTGTTTGGTCATGAGACCATGCTTGTATATTGTACATGAAAAAACTGTGTGAGCATTGTGCTAAGCGAAATAAGCCAGTTCCAATAGACTATATATTGTACTGTTCCGCTTATATGAGGGACTGTGAGCAATCACATTTTTGAGACATAGAGTAGAATGGCGATTTCCATGGGCTAGGTAATGGGTGTAATGTTTCAGTTTGACAAGATGAAAAACATCTGGAGTCAGATAGTAGTGAGGTTTATGTAACAGTATAAAACGATTTTACTGTTTTTATCTGTACATTTAAAAATAGTTTTGGACTGGAGTTGTAGGCCAAAGAAATGTTATAAATGTTATAAGGCTTCCCTAAAATTAATTAGGCTCTAGCACAGCTTTAAAATGAATAAAATGATAAATTTTCTATTATGAATAAACATAATTTTAAAATACTGAGGTAGAAATAAGAAGCAATAGAAAAAATTATTTCACTGTATAATTTATTTAGTTTAAAAAGCAAGATTTTAGTTGAAATGATGTAGATTTGGGGTTCTGAGCTTAATTGCTTTCTTGATTAATAAAGATCATATATACAAATTATACACACACACACACACACACACACACACATACATACATATACATACACCCATCCTTCCACATATTAGAATCCATAAACTTCAAATAAAATATTGTGAAATTTATGTATTGAATACTATGAAAATGTATGCTCTAGTTATGCTTTAGACAAAATATATCCTCTTCTCAAGAGTTTTTCTTACTCTAATTTTGCAATGGCTTAGCAAGTATTGACAAGGAGAAAAGTACTACTAGAGTAGGTGTCTTCACAGCATGACATTCATTATATTTCTGTGTGATGGAGATATTTTTCTACTTTCACAATGTAACTTTTAAAGAATAAATGAGGGGCTTGGGTTGTGGCTCAGCGGTAGAGCGTTCATCTTGCACGCATGAGACCCTGGGTTCGATCCTCAGTACCACATAAAAAAATAAATGAGTGAAATAAAGGTGTTGTGTCTAACTACAACTAAAAAATAAATATTAAAAAAAGAATAAGTGAAATATGACTTGTGTTTTTCTTATTTTTCAAATTTATTTTATGTTCTGTAACGTGTGTGTGTGTGTGTGTGTGTGTGTGTGTGTGTGTGTATGTGTATTTGCATTACTGGGGATCAAAGTCAGGGCCTCACACATGGTAGGCAAACACTCTACTCCTGAGCTACATCCTCAGCCCTAGATCAATAGATTGAAAGATTCATCAGTTGATTCATTGATCTTTCAAATAGATAAACAAGGAAAACTAACAAATTAGGAAATACATTGGACCTTAGGGAGTAGGTGAAATGAATTGATTTGAAGGAAAGAGAACAAATTCTGAAATGGCAAGGCAGTGAATTTTCTCTTTCACCTTACTAAGGCCAAGTTAATAATAATGGGCACTCTTTATTCATTTATGTATCTACCAGATCCTAAAAACTTTGCTTTGTGAACCATTCTCACCCAAGCTAATAACTGTTCATATTTGTTTCCTTAGTTTTGAAATTTGGCTTAAGATCATTCTCCCCTCTCCTCAAACTAATGTTATTCCCTTGCTTTAGCTGTTATATTCCTCCACATAACTAATGTGCTCAGTAATAGTATCCATGGATGCCACACAAAATTGGCCTGTTTATTACCAAATGACATTCCCAGCTTCTTACTGGGAGCCAAATTTATTTAAATAATTCATTTTATTTTATTTTTATTAGTGATTTATAGATTTACAAAATTCTGGGGTTCATTTTGATGTATTCATATGATACATGAATGTGTATAACATAATCTGCTCCATTTCAATGCAAATACTATCCCCTTCCCTCCTTACTGACCCTATACCTCTACTCCAGTGTTTTTCATTCTATTAATTTATTTTTTAACTAGTGCATTATAGTTATGCACAAAAGTGGAATTCATTGTGACATATGTATATATACATATAGAATAATTTGGTCAACTTCATTTTGCAGTTCCTTCCCTATCCCGCCCCTAATTTCTCCTCCTTGATCTCATTTCTCTACCCCACTGTTCTTTTATTTTCATGAGATTTTCCCCCACTTTTTTTTAATTCCTTTTAATCTCTACCTTTCCTATACAAAAGAAAAAAAAATTAACCCTTGTCTTCTTGAGTCTGGCTTATTTCACTTAGTATTATGTTCTGTAATTCCATCCATTTACCAGCAATTAACATAATTTTTTTCTTCTTTATGTCTGAGTAAAACCCTATTGTGTATATACAACACATTTATTTTATCCTTTGTCTATTGAGGGACACCTAGCTGATTCCAAAAGTACCAGGAAGTAGGATAGCTGGGTCAAATGATGGGTCCATTCCTAGTTTTTGAGGAATCTCCACACTGTTTTCAAAAGTGGTTGCACTAATTTTCAGTCCCACTAGTAATATATGAGTGTAGTTTCACCCCAAATTCTTACCATTATTAATTGTAATTTATGTTCTTCAGGATTTCCATTGTAACCGGAGTGTGCTGAAATTTCAGTGTAGTTTTGATTGGCATTTACTTGATTGTAAGGGATTTTGTACATTGTTTTATATATTTGGTTTCCTTTTGCGCTTCTTCTTTTAAATTACTTTATTGCATTTGCCCATCTATTGATCGATTTTTTTCCTAATTTTAAGTGGAGTTCTTTGCATATTATGGATGTTAATCTCCTGCCAGAGGAGTACCTGGAAAAGTTTTTTTTTCCATATTGTATGCTCTTTACACTATTATTTGCTCCCTTTGCTGTGCTGAAGCTTTTTAATTTGAAATCATTCCATTTACTGATTCTTGGTTTTATTTCTTGAGCTTTAAGAGTCTTATTAATGAAGTCGGTATCTGTGCTATTATGTTTTCGTCTATATTTTCTTCTAGCTGTCTCAGTGTTTCTCATCTAATTCCTTTGTCTTTGATTCACTTTGAATTGATTTTTTTTTGTACAGGGTAAGATATAGGAATATAACCTTCATTCTTCTACATATAGATACCCAGTAAAATTATATATGTACATGTGTGATAAAACTATTATTCATTACTCACACAAGTACGTGTAATAAAGGAATTCACATGTATCTATCTCTATACACACACACAAACACACACACACACACACACACACATGCACACATAAGCACACAGATTCCAGGTACTGATGTGAGTAATGAAAAAATGTTATATTATGTTATTCTCACCAATAATTCTATGGTAGACACTTTTAGGTTCCCCTTTTAGAAAACATACTGACATACAGGGCACATAACTAAAGATATGAAGTTGGAATTCTAATCAAAGCAGTCTCCTTCCAGTAAATATGTTCATAACCACCACATTTCTCTACTTTAAAATGATTTGTCATTTGTTTCTTTCTAAGGTCTTGTATTGCCATGCAAAGTGAAGAGAAAAAGTGAAACTGGCTTAAAAATTCATGTGATGACATAAAATTGTATATTGTCCACAGATGGATGTGCATATGGCATATATTAGGCATGTGCCGGTGTGTGTAGGTTTTTTGTGTGTGAGTTTTTGTTTATATGGGCTAAATTTAAGAGGTATATCAATTTTCGTAGGATAGAGAAGAGAATGTTTCCTGTGACATAGAGATTTAGAAAAAAAATTAAGGAAGTATTTGAATATCACCTGAATAAGAAAAAAATTCTGGGGAATTTCATTTACATTTGAAGTTCAAGCATGGGTAGTAACAAGGATACAATTGTGGCATGCAAAGAAGAGCCAGGACTAGAAGTCAAATCTCTAGGTTGTAGTGTTAACTGTCTCATTTAATTGTTGTGTATGACTTGGGCTATATCCTTTAACAACACTGAGGCTTGTCTTTCATATTTATACAATAAGAATTGCAAGATATTTACTTTTAACTTTTACTACAACCTTCAAAAAAGAGAGTAATAAAGTTATTTTTAAGGATAGTTGAGGAATATGTGTGGTAGTGTAGCATTGTAGGCTTTTAGTATCTCTCATACTATATATATTACCACATACTTTACTTACAAGTACAACTGGTTTGATGTTAAGTGTATGTCACTCTGTATTCAGTATTTCTATGGATAGACAGTATAGAACCTCTAAATCTATGCCTAGATATTTCTTTACTCTATCTATTTTATGGGACTATGAAACTTTCTCCTGAACCTAGGTATGAGTATTCAAGCCTATAAAGGAGTTAAAGGGAGAAGATTCTTCTGTTCTTCATGGTTATTGCTTTCCATGTGGCACTAAGGGAATTTCTAATTGGTAACACATATCTCTCAATGTTGATGGTACAGGATAGTTCTAAATTAATGTATTTGATGTGGAGTGGAACCAATAAATTCACTTGACCAGGTGGTGTTTAGAAGAAAACTTCTATATGCTTTTTCATCTTAAATTAATAGCAATAATCTATGTAGCAATTTCTATACATGCCAGAATTTATCCTCAATACTTTACATTCTGAAGTTTAATATTCACAATACTATAAAGTAGATTTTATTATTTCCCCCATTTCTCAGATGAGAAAACTAAGGTAGTAAAGGCAAGTAACTTATTTAATTTTCCATATTAGTAAAGCAAAAATTAAAACCAGGAGTCTGGTACCACAGGCCCAGGTCGCAGGTTGCCTTGATTCTTCTCCTTCCTATAATGATAAGGCAATATTTTTTTAAAGAGAACTAATCATGAAGAAACAAAATCTTTAGTTGAAGTAAGAGAGTAAGGTTCTAGAATGACCTAAAAGTAAGGTACTTTGCTGGAAATCACAATATCATTTAGTTTAGAAAAATTCAACCACCTTTACAATATACTAGCTCAAAAAAACTATGTACTCCATTAGCAAAATCATTCCATTGCAAGAAAACTTCAGGATGAGTGACTAAAGAGTAATAATTACCTCCATAGTTGGTTTAATAAGTACTCAATAAAAGGTAGGATTTGCCCTACCAATGATGACTAGGTGTCCCAATGATAACCCATAGCACTAGGGAGAATTGAAGTCATTACATGGATAATCCATTTAGCAGTAATTGAGTTTAGAGGCTGAAGGACCAGGATAATTACCTCAGTTTTCTACTTGGCTTTGGTTATGAAAATCTGCAAAATAGCTACTAAGTGCTATCCCCATGGCATAAAGGACCATTTAATTAATGTCCATCATTTATCCTCTAGATGAAGTGATTGTAACTGTTTCCATAGCAGAAGGTCCTATTACTCCCTGAAACTTTGGAATAGAAAAGGCAGGCAGTAGAAATATTTTAGTGCTTCCCAAGTAAAATTTAAAAAATAAATAAATAAAACCACAACAAACAAAATAACCCCTCAAACACTACTACCAACAAAACTAAAAAGTAAATGAAACAAAGAAACAACAATAGAAAGATACTTTCATTCTGTGTAATATTCAGTGAATATATACTTATGGAAACTGGTTGTCCCTCTTCTTCTCTGAGGTCAAAATAAGGGTTGTTTTTGAAACATCTGTAACGTAAACAGAAAGAGGAGGTCAAGGATGGTCAAGTCCATTCCTCTGAACAGTATATCTATGCTGTTTGCATTTCTTAGAAAAAATACCTATTCATTGTAGCAATTGTAGAGTGATGCATTCAAATGTGCACATATATGAAAGTAAATTTGAAGGTTGCCTATCTTCAAGGTTGATGTGATTTGAGAAAAATTGATGTCCTACTATTAGTCAATTATTCCACAGAGAAGTGCATTAGCTCCTTATTTTTAAGAAGTGAAATCACATAAGGAGAAGAAATTGTTCACATCACTTTTAGGTGAATTAATTTATAAGATAGATTTCCTCTGGGACACATCAGTAAGTGAACACTGAGTTGTAACAATATGTGATAGTAGGAAATGGAAATAGAACTCTGTGTGAGGAGAAAAATAGTGAAGATTCAGGTCACAATAAAGGTAAGTTTTGCTTCTTTCACAAAATTTTCAGAGCTGGGGCAAATCACAGGCAGGGCTTATTTTTTGCCTGGACTTTCTCTATTTGTTAGCATTTTTATGTTAGTGTTGCTTCAAATTACAAAGTACATGCAAGCTCAACCAGAGTTGCCTTTGTTTCAATCAGTTTGTGCCATTTTTCAAACTCCCACCTGCCTATCATGTTGTCAGTTACAGCTTTCCAAAAGGAAAGCACCACAAAAAATTCTCATTTTTTTATCCATGGTTATGCAAAAGCTAAAAACACATACAGAGTTTAATACAGTACAGCAGAAGTTATGACACCTGCCTCTGTCAGTCAGGAAGACAGTTGCAAAGAGCTAGAAGCTCTTATCCAAATGGGAATAGTTGAAAGAGTACATACATATAACCGGGGAGAGATTCGTGAATAAATTAGGAGGAATTCAAATTAATGCTAATGTATGCCAGGGCTATAATTGTGGGCTGTAATGGCTGAAAATGTTTATGTCTGTTATCCATGCCCTCGGTCCACCAAATGATTACAATGCTTGAGTGAAACTGGATTCAGAGCTGCAGACATTCTGGCACCTAACAGTGTTTTTAACATTTACAGAGAATGGATTAGAAGGAAGGAACCTAAGCTTATTCAGTGTAAGAGCTTTTTGGAGTTTTGGTTGGCCATACTGTTTGTCTTACAAGAAAAATGCACTATGCAAAATTTAGAGCTTAATGAAATATCAAGTAAATTAAAACATAATAATTAAATATGAAATGTTTTTGAATGTGATGACAGGAAATTCAGTAACTGGTAAGCATACCTTTTTAAATGGTGAACATTAAGCATATGTAAGTATTAATTACCTCCTCTAGAAAACTCTGCATTGTTTTGTAGCTAAGGATGAAATATAAGCACTTAAAAACTCATTTGAAGAATTTCGGATTTGGTAAGTAAATGTAAAACAAAAAAATTAAGAATAGTTTTAACATGGATTCAGAATTTATTTCTTCCTGAGTTCCATGTAAAATATTTCAGCAAAGTAGAAGCCTATCTTAGTTTTATTTTTATTGCATTATAATAAGTCAGTTCTTGAGGAGAGTTAGAATCTTTAGAGAGTCATACATAAAATCTTGAAAATTGTAATTTATTTTTATTTGCTTACAAATATCTAGAATTATTTTAAAGAGAGAGAGAGAAGAGAGAGAGAGAGAGAGAGAGAGAGAGAGAGAGAGAGAGAGAGAGGTTTTTTTAATATTTATTTTTTAGTTTTTCGGAGGACACAACATCTTTGTTTGTATGTGGTGCTGAGGATCAAACCTGGGCCGCACGCATGCCAGGCGAGCGTGCTACCGCTTGAGCCACATCCCCAGCCCAAGAAAATTTTTAAATAACAGATTATTTTTTGTACAGTTAAGGGTAGATATGTAGCCAACATTTAAAGCAGATATATTTTCACTCATTTTTTAAATTGTGCTTATGCTGGTAAATAAAATATTTTCCTTGTCCTACTAAAGAACCAACATAACAAGTGAATACTTTGTTTCACACTTATTGCTTAGCAGCTTGCATTGATCTATGTCTTTGTTCCATGATAAAATTTGAAGCCATTGATAATTTTTGACTAAGCTAATAAGATATTAAGATACATCAAAACAGATATTAAGCTTAATTTTATTTAAGCTGATTTCTTCTATACAGTAATAGAATAGGGGCAGACAAATTACTCAGGCGCAGTGCTAAAGAACCCGCGGAAACTGCTTCTTGGGGCCTGCTCCTATCAGAACATACACGGAGCCCAGGGCGGCCGAATTCTGGCTCCCGGAACTGCTCTGGCCCATGGCTAAGGAGCCGGAAGAGGCTGCTTCTTGGAGCCTGCTCCTATCAGAGCAAGCACGGAGCCCAGAGTGGCCGAGTTCTGGCTCCCGGAGCTGCTCTGACACAGGGCTGAGGAACCCGTGGAGACTACATCTCGGTCCAGATCCTGCTGAGTGCTGTGAGGGCCAGAGGGGCAGAGCAGAGCTGCAGCCCACGTCCGGAACAGCCCCAGTGACCCGCCGGCGTGGTATCACTTCACCCCAACTGCGGTGGGGGCTGAGCAGAGCTGCCGCCCGAGCCCACAAGGTAGGCAGACCACCAGCTGATCGGCGGAACGGGCCCAGCGGCCTGCCAACGTGGTAGACATGTCACACCAATGGGAGTAGGGGCAGAGCAGGGCCACCGCCTGCGCCCGGAGTGGGCCTAGTGACCCGCCGACATGGTATCGCTTCACCCCAACAGCAGTGGGGGCCAAGAAGAGCTGCTGCCCGAGCCCGCAAGGTAGGCAGACCTGCAACTGACCAGCGGGACAGGCCCAGCGGCCTGCTGGCGTGGTAGACACGTCACACCAATTGGAGTAGGGGCAGAGCAGAGCTGCCGCCCGCGCCCGTAACAGGCCTAGCGACCCACCAGCGTGGTATCACTTCATCCCAACTGCAGTAGGGGCTGAGTAGAGCCACCGCCCGAGCCCGCAAGGTAGGCAGACCTGCGACCGACCGGCGGGACAGGCCCAGCGGCCTGCCGGCGTGGTAGACACATCACACCAATTGGAGGAGGGGCAGAGGAGAGCTGCCGCCTGTACCCAGGACAGGCCCAGAGGCCCGCCGGCGTGATAGTCACGTCACCCGAATTGGAGTAGGGGCAGAGCAGAGCCGTTGCCCGCACCCTGAACAGACCCAGAGGCCCGCCGACGTGGTAGTTACGACACACCAATTGGAGTAGGGGTAGAGCAGAGCCGCCTCCCGCGCCTGGAACAGGCCCAGCAACCCCCGGCATGGTAGACACGTCACCCCAATTGGTGTAAGGGCAGAGCAGAGCCGCCGCACGCGCCTGCAAGGTAGGCAGACCTGCGACCGACTGGCAGAACAGCCCCAGGGGTCCGCGGGCGTGGTAGACATGTCACACCAACTGGAGGAGGAGCACAGCCTCTGCCCGCCCTGCAAGGGAGACTTTTCAACTATACAAGAGTAATATAAATATATAGGGTGAAAATTTCAAAAACACAACAGTTTCACCAAGCAGAAAGAAACGTGAGCAGTATGAATCAACAAGGAAAGAAAGGACCACAAGCAATGCAGGTCAACTCAACTTTAGAAGAGGTAATAGCTGCAGCAGATGGAATGTCAGATAAAGAATTCAGGATATACACACTTCAGATGATCTGGAGTCTCAAGGAAGACACGAGATAGCAAAATCAGTCAATGAAAGATCACTCTGACAATGAATTACATAAACAAATCCAAGAAGCAAAAGATCAACTATACAGGGAGATAGAGGTAATAAAAAACAAACAAACAGAAATCCTAGAAATGCAGGAAGCAATAAACCAACTTAAAAACTCAATTGAGAATACTACCAGCAGAGTAGAACACTTAGAAGATAGAACATCAGACAATGAAGACAAAGTATTTCAACTTGAAAAGAACATAGACAGCTCAGCAAGACTGTTAAGGAACCATGAGCAGAACATTCGAGGAATATGGGACAACATAAAGAGACCAAACTTAAGAGTCATTGGGATACAGGAAGGTATAGAGGTCCAAACCAAAGGAATGAGCAATGAATTCAGTGAAATAATACGAGAAAACTTCCCAGACTTGAAGAATGAGACAGAATCCCAAATCCTAGAAGCCTACAGGACGCCAAATGTGCAAAATCATAAGAGATCCACACCTAGACACATTATAATGAAGATGCCCGGCATACAGAATAAGGAGAGAATTTTAAAAGCTACAAGAGAAAGTAAGCAGATTACATTTAGGGGTAAACCAATCAGGATAACAGCTGATCTGTCAACACAGACTCTGAAAGCTAGAAGATCCTGGAATAACATATTTCAAACTCTGAAAGAAAATGGGTTCCAACCAAGAATCGTGTATCCAGCGAAATTAAGCTTCAGGATGGAAGATGTAATTAAAACCTTCCACGATAAACAAAAGTTAAAAGAATTTGCAGCTAGAAAACCATCTCTTCAAAACATCCTTGGCAAAACATTTCAGGAAGAGGAAATGGAAAACAACAATGAAAACCAACAGTGGGATGTAGGACAGTAAAGGGGGGAAAATAATCAAAGAGAAAAACAAACCATGTTTAGTAACATAAATAAACAAATATGGCTGAAAGAACAAACCGTATCTCAATAATAACCCTAAATATTAATGGCTTAAACTCACCAATTAAGAGACACAGGCTAGTTGAATGGATCACAAAACAAGACCCAACAATATGCTGCCTAAAGGAGACGCATTTGATAGGAAAAGATATACATAGACTGAAGGTGAAAGGTTGGGAAAAATCATATCACTCATATGGACCTCACAAACAGGCAGGCGTGTCCATACTCATATCTAATAAAATAGATTTCAAGCCAAAGTTAATCAAAAGGGTTAAAGAGGGACACTACATACTGCTCAAGGGAACCATACACCAACAAGACATAACAATCATAAATATATATGCCCCAAAGAATGGTGCAGCTATGTTCATCAAACAAACTCTTCTCAAGTTCAAGAGTCTAATAGACCACCATACAATAATCATGGGAGTCTTCAACACACCTCTCTCACCACTGGAGAGATCTTCCAAACAAAAGTTGAATAAGGAAACTATAGAACTCAATAACACAATTAATAACCTAGACTTAATTGACACATATAGAATATACCACCCAACATCAAGCAGTTACACTTTTTTCTCAGCAGCACATGGATCCTTATCAAAAATAGATCATATATTATGTCACAGGGCAACTCTTAGACAATATAAAGGAGTAGAGATAATACCATGCATCTTATCTGATCATAATGGAATGAAACTGAAAATCAACGATAAAAGAAGGAAGGAAAAATCATGCATCACTTGGAGAATGAACAATAGGTTACTGAATGATCAATGGGTTTTAGAAGACATCAAGGAGGAAATTAAAAACTTCTTAGAGTTAAATGAAAACACAGACACAACATATCAGAATCTATGGGACACATTGAAAGCAGTTCTAAGAGGAATATTCATTGCTTGGAGTTAATTCCTTAAAAAAAGAAAAAAACAACAAATAAATGATCTCATACTTCATCTCAAAATCCTAGAAAAAGAAGAGCAAAACAACAGCAAAAGAAGTAGAAGGCAAGAAATAATTAAAATCAGAGCTGAAATTAATGAAATCGAAAGAAAAGAAATTATTGAAAAAATTGACAAAACTAAAAGTTGGTTCTTTGAAAAAATAAATGAAATCGACAGACCCTTAGCCATGCTAACAAAGAGAAGAAGAGAGAGAACTCAAATTACTAGCATACGGGATGAAAAAGGCAACATCACAACAGACACTTCAGAAATACAGAAGATAATCAGAAATTATTTTGAATCCTTATACTCCAATAAAATAGAAGATAGTGAAGGCATAGATAAATTTCTTAAGTCATATGATCTGCCCAGATTGAGTCAGGAGGATATAGACAACCTAAACAGACCAATAACAATTGAGGAAATAGAAGAAAACATCAAAAGACTACCAACTAAGAAAAGCCCAGGACCGGATGGGTACACAGCAGAGTTTTACAAAACCTTTAAAGAGGAACTAACACCAATACTTTTCAAGCTATTTCAGGAAATAGAAAAGAGGGAGACCTTCCAAATACATTCTACGAGGCCAACATCACCCTGATTCCTAAACCAGACAAAGACACTTCAAAGAAACAAAATTGCAGACCAATATCTCTAATGAACCTAGATGTAAAAATCCTCAATAAAATTCTGGCGAATCGGATTCAAAAACATATCAAAAAAAAATTATACACCATGATCAATTAGGATTAATCCCTGGGATGCAAGGCTGGTTCAATATACGGAAATCAATAAATGTTATTCACCACATCAATAGACTTAAAGATAAGAACCATATGTTCATCTCGATAGATGCAGAAAAAGCATTCGACAAAGTACAGCATCCCTTTATGTTCAAAACTCTAGAAAAATTAGGGATAACAGGATCATACCTCAACATTGTAAAAGCAATCTATGATAAGCCACAGGCCAGCATCATTCTGAATGGAGAAAAATTGAAGGCATTCCCTCTAAAATCTGGAACAAGATAGGGATGCCCTCTCTCACCACTTCTGTTCAACATAGTCCTTGAAACACTGGCCAGAACAATTAGAGAGACAAAAGAAATTAAAGGCATAAAAATAGGAAAAGAAGAACTTAAATTATCACTATTTGCAGATGACATGATTCTATACCTAGCAGACCAAAAAGGGTCTACAAAGAAACAATTAGAGCTAATAAATGAATTCAGCAAAGTGGCAGGATATAAAATCAACATGCATAAATCAAATGCATTCCTGTATTATCAGCGACAAATCCTCTGAAATGGAAATGAGAACAACTACTCCATTCACAATATCCCCCCAAAAAATAAAATACTTGGGAATCAACCTAACAAAAGAGGTGAAAGACTTATACAATGAAAACTACAGAACCCTAAAGAGAGATATAGAAGAATATCTTAGAAGATGGAAAAATATACCCTGTTCATGGATAGGCAGAACTAACATCATCAAAATGGCGATATTACCAAAAGTTCTCTATAAGTTCAATGCAATGCCAATCAAAATCCCAACAGCATTTCTTTTAGAAATAGATAAAACAATCATGAAATTCATATGGAAAAATAAAAGACCCAGAATAGCAAAAACAATGCTAAGTAGGAAGTGTGAATCAGAGGGTATAGCAATACCAGACTTCAAACTATACTACAGAGCAATAGTAACAAAAACAGCATGGTACTGGTACCAAAACAGGCAGGTGGACCAATGGTACAGAACAGAGGACACAGTAACCAATCCACAAAACTACAACTATCTTATATTTGATAAAGGGGCTAAAAGCATGCAATGAAGGAAGGATAGCATCTTCAACAAATGGTGCTGGGAAAACTGGAAATCCATTTGCATCAAAATGAAACTGAATCCCTTTCTCTCGCCATGCACAAAAGTTAACTCAAAATGGATCAAGGAGCTGGATATTAAATCAGAGACATGGTGTCTGATAGAAGAAAAAGTTGGCTATGATCTACATACTGTGGGGTTGGGCTCCAAATTCCTCAATAGGACACCCATAGCGCAAGAGTTAACAACTAGAATCAACAAATGGGACTTACTCAAACTAAAAAGTTTTTTCTCAGCAAAAGAAACAATAAGAGAGGTAAACAGGGAGCCTACATCCTGGGAACAAATCTTTACTCCTCACACTTCAGATAGAGCCCTAATATCCAGAGTATACCAAGAACTCAAAAAATTAGACAATAAGATAACAAATAACCCAATCAACAGATGGGCCAAGGACCTGAACAGACACTTCTCAGAGGAGGACATACAATCAATCAACAAGTACATGAAAAAATTCTCAGCATCGCTAGCAGTCAGAGAAATGCAAATGAAAACCACCCTAAGATACCATCTCACTCCAGTAAGATTGGCAGCCATTGTGAAGTCCAACAGCAACAAGTGCTGGAGAGGATGTGGGGAAAAGGGTACACTTGTTCATTGTTGGTGGGACTGCAAATTGGTGCAGCCAATTTGGAAATCAGCATGGAGATTTCTTGGAAAGCTGGGAATGGAACCACCATTTGACCCACCTATTCCCCTTCTCAGTCTATTCCCTAAAGACCTAATAAGAGCATGCTACAGGGACACTGCTACATCGATGTTCATAGCAGCACAATTCACGATAATAAGATTGTGGAACCAATCTAGATGCCCTTCAATAGATGAATGGATAAAATAGTGTGGCATTTATACACAATGGAGTATTACTCTGCATTAAAAAATGACAAAATCATAGAATTTGGAGGGAAATGGATGGCATTAGAGCAGATTATGCTAAGTGAAGCTAGCCAATCCTTAAAAAACAAATGCCAAATGACTTCTTTGATATAAGGGGAGTAACTAAGGACAGAGTTGGGATGAAGAGCTTGAGAAGAAGATTAACATTAAACAGGGATGAGAGGTGGGAGGGAAAGGGAGAGAGAAGGGAAATTGCATGGAAATGGAAGGTGATCCTCAGGGTTATACAAAATTACATATAAGAGGAAATGAGGGGTGAGAGAAGAATAATACAAGTGGAAGAAATGATTTACAGTAGAGGGGGTAGAGAGAGAAGAGGAGATGGGAGCGGAGGGGAGGGGAGGGGGGATACTAGAGAATAGGATAGACAGCAGAATACATCAGACACTAGAATGGCAATATGTAAATCAATGGAAGTGTAACTGATGTGATAAAGCAATCTGTATACGGGGTAAAAATGGGAGTTCATAACCCACTTGAATCAAACTGTGAAATATGATATATTAAGAACTAGGTAATGTTTTGAACGACCACAATAAAAAAAAAAGACTCCAAAAATATATTGTTCTGATTGGTTCTATTTATTCTATTAATATGTGTCTTACATATTAGATATATATTAGAGTGTATTTATTTTTTGTAGCAGGATTGAACCTAGAGGTGCTTAAACACTGAGTTTAATCCCCTTCCCTTCTTAAACATTTTTTTTTTTAATTTGAGACAGGGTTTTGCGAAGTTGTATAGGACTTTGCTTAGTTTTGAGACGGGACTTGAACTTGCCATATTCCTGCCTGGGCCTACCTCCTATGGTCACTCTTATTACAGGCATGTGTCACTGTACCCACATTATATTTGAATGCTCAGATATTGGATGTATATTTTCAGTCCTTGAAGATATGATATATAATATGGCAAGCACAGGAATAAGGAAAAGACAATAAGAGATCATGACCAGAATATTCAAGAAATATGGAATATGAAGATAACAAATGTAAGTAAGTGAGTATCATTAATATTGAAGAAGGCACTAAAGAACAAACTAAGAGAGTGAACAACATTTTAAGTAAAATAATTTCAGAAAAAATGGCCAAACATGGGAATGAGATGCTATTTCAGATTGCAAAAATAAAAGATCAAAATAAGTTATCTCCAGGATACATTATGATTAGACTATCTAATAGAGAGGAAAAAACAATAAATTTTAAAAGCCCAAAGAGAATATTAGACAGGTCTCATTTAGAGATAAGCCAATCAGAAGTATGATTGAATTCTGAGCACAGATTCTAAAAGTCATAAAGTCTTGGAATAAATTATTCCTGAGAGAAAATAATTTAAATCAAAGAATTCTATACACAGCAAAGCTATTCTACAGAATTTAAGATAAGATAAAAATTTTCCAAGATAGGTGAAAACTAAAAGTCATGACTAAGAAGCCTATACTACAGCATATATGTATATATTGTAATCAGAAGAAATTAAAAATAAATCTCAAAATAATTGAATGGATGAATACATCAGAAATGTAGCCAATAATTAAGAATCAGGACTGAATTAAATTTTATAAATAAATCAATAAGTCTATAATAATAATCATGTCTCTGTAATTATATTGTAAATGATATCAACATTCAATTAAAAGATGTACACTGGAAAGATAGATTAAAAAACAAGACATAAGTATGTATTGTTTACAAGAAACTCACATTTCAAGTTATGATATCCACAGGCTGAAGGTGAAAGTCTGGGAAAAGGTAAGCCATGCAAAAGCATACAAAATACAAATATTAGTAGCTACTCTTACATACCACAAAGTAGACTTCAAGGCAAAATCAATCTGAAGAGTGTCAGAAGGTCATTTTAAAATAGCAAAGGAAAAAATTCAAAAGGAAGACATAATAATGGTAAATATTTTGCTCAAAACATTGAGACATCTAATTATGTTAAACAAAAAGATTCAGATAATTCTAAAAATAATGACAATAGATAATTTCAATACACCTTTTTCATAAATAGATAGGCCATTCAGATATAAACTAACTCTGCAGACCTAAAAAATACTATCAAATGGACCTAATAGACATCTAGAGAATATTTCATCCATCAACCACCTAATTCATTTTTTTCTCAGATCCACTTGGAAACTTATCCAAAGTAAATTATATTTTCAAACCAAAAAATTTACAAACGTTTTAAAATTTACAAAAGTTGACATATCTCATTATAGCTTATCATATAATAATGGAATGAAATCAAATAACAATAGCAAAAAAAGTAGCAAAAAAAGACAAAAAAGCATTACAACATATGGAGAATTGATAATACATTTTTGAATAAAGAATGAATTATAAAAGAAATCAGGAGAGAAATGAAACTTTCCTCAGAAACAAATGAGAAGTGAGAGGAGAATATAAAAATCTCTTGGACAGTGTGATGACATATCTAAGAAGAAATTTTATTACAATGAGTACCTATATTTAAAAAACATAAAGATACCAAATAAAAAATCTAATGTCACATCCTGAGGCTCTAGAAATGCAGGAGCAAACTAATACTAAAATTGTTTTAGTTTAGATATTAAATGTCCCCCAAAAGCTCATTTGGGAAATAATGTAAGAAAGCTTCAAAGTGAAATGATTGGGTTAAAGGAGTTTTAACATAATAAGTGCATTAATCTCCTGATAACGATTAACTGGGTAATAATTGTAGGCAGGTAGGGTATGGTTAGAGGAATTCGGTTTTGTGGGTGTGCCTTGGTGTACATATTTTATCATTGGTGAGAGGGGAAGGTTTTTTTTTTCTTCTTTACAGCCATATCCCAAGTCACATTCTTCAGCCACAGTCTTCTGTCATGATATTCTGCTACACTTCAGGCACACAGAAATAGACTCAGCTATCTATGGACTGAGACCTCTGAATCTCTAAGTCCCAAATAAACTTTTCCTCCTCCAAAATTGTTCTTGTCATGTCATTTGGTCATAGTCTTGATAAAGCTGAACAAAACAGAAATCATCAGAAGATAGGAAATAATTAAGATAAAGACTAAAATCAGTACCATGGCAAATTATTGAAAAAATCAATATAACAAAAATTATTTCTTTTAAAAGATAAAAATGATTGATAAAACTGTAGCCAAACTAACCAAAAAAGAGAAGATACAAATCAACAAAATAAGAGATGAAAAAGTAGATATTACTTTGGACATTTCTGAAGTTCAGGTGATCATTAAGAACTATTTCAAAAATTATATTACATAAAGTGGAATATCCAAAACTAGTCACAGGTTGTATCCCTGCAGAAAATATTGGAATGCCAGCCTCTTCTCTTTCCTTGCTCCATTTCCACAATGATGTGTGCAACTTTGTTTCACTGTGTGCTCACAACCTTTATCTTTTGACTCCTTACAGGCAAAATGTGACTGGGTCTAAAAGTGAAACTTCAGAAACCATGTCCCAAAGTAAACTTTTCCTCCCTTGAATTGATTTTTTTTCTCAGATATTTTGTCACAGTGACAGAAAGATGACTAAAATACTATGATTTATATTAGAAATAGAATTACACATAAACGTGGAAGAATGAGAGCAGGAAACAAGATTAGCAGGAAAATATTTTTAACAGTGGATCAATAAATATCCTTCAGGAAAGATAGTAGATAGAACATCTAGGACCTCAGAAACCTTAAGGAGAAACAAAGTGCTTAGCTACCAGATTGATTCATCCAAGTGTGTATCAATTATTTCAAAAAACTATAAGATAATATTTTGAATGTTAAAAAAATGAAGTAACTAGGGGCCGAAGTTGTGGTTCAGTGGTAGAGTGCTTGCCTAGCATGTGGAAGGCACTGGATTTGATTCTAAGCACCACAGGAAAGAAAGAAAGAAAGAAAGAAAGAAAGAAAGAAAGAAAGAAAGAAAGAAAGAAAGAAAGAAAGAAAGAAAGAAAGAAAGATATTGTGTCCAAAAATAGTGCTAATTTAAGTTCTTCTTTTCCTATTTTTATGCCTTTAATTTCTTTCGTCTGTCTAATTGCTCTGGCCAGTGTTTCGAGAACTATATTGAATAGAAGTGGTGATAGGGGGCATCCCTGTCTTGTTCCAGATTTTAGAGGGAATGCCTTCAATTTTTCTCCATTCAGAATGATGCTAGCCTGAGGCTTAGCATAGATAGCTTTTACAATGTCGAGGTAAGTTCCTGTTATCCCTAGTTTTTCTAATGTTTTGAACATAAAGGGATGCTGTACTTTGTCAAATGCTTTTTCTGCGTCTATCGAGATGATCATATGGTTCTTATCTTTAAGTCTATTGATGTGGTGAATAACATTTATTGATTTCCGTATATTGAACCAGCCTTGCATCCCAGGGATGAATCCTACTTGATCATGGTGCACAATTTTTTTGATGTGCCTTTGTATCCGATTCGCCAGAATTTTATTGAGGATTTTTGCATCTAGGTTCATTAGAGATATTGGTCTGTAGTTTTGTTTCTTTGAGGTGTCTTTGTCTGCTTTCGGAATCAGGGTGATGTTGGCCTCATAGAATGAATTTGGAAGAGCTCCCTCTTTTTCTATTTCCTGAAATAACTTGAAAAGTATTGGTATTAATTCTTCTTTAAAGGTTTTGTAGAATTCCGCTGTATACCCATCCGGTCCTGGGCTTTTCTTGGTTGGAAGTCTTTTGATTGCTTCTTCTATTTCATCTATTGATATTGGACATGATTCTATACCTAGAAGACCCAAAAGGGTCTACAAAAAAACTACTAGAACTAATAAATGAACTCAGCAAAGTGGCAGGATATAAAATCAACACACATAAATCAAAGGCATTTCTGTATATCAGCGACAAAACTTCTGAAATGGAAATGAGGAAAAACACTCCATTCACAATATCCTCAAAAAAAAAATAAAATACTTGGGAATCAACCTAACAAAAGAGGTGAAAGACCTATACAATGAAAACTACAGAACCCTAAAGAAAGAAATAGAAGAGGATCTTAGAAGATGGAAAAATATTCCTTCTTCATGGATAGGCAGAACTAACATCATCAAAATGGTGATATTACCAAAAGTTCTCTATAGGTTTAATGCAATGCCAATCAAAATCCCAATGGCATTTCTTGTAGAAATAGATAAAGCAATCGTGAAATTCATATGGAAAAATAAAAGACCCAGAATAGCAAAAACAATTCTAAGCAGGAAGTGTGAATCAGGTGGTATAGCGATACCAGATTTCAAACTATATTATAGAGCAATAGTAATAAAAACAGCATGGTACTGGTACCAGAACAGGCGGCTGGACCAATGGTACAGAATAGAGGACACAGAGACTAATCCACAAAGCTACAACTATCTTATATTTGAAAAAGGAGCTAAAAACATGCAATGGAGAAAGGATAGCATCTTCAACAAATGCTGTTGGGAAAACTGGAAATCCATATGCAACAAAATGAAACTGAATCCCCTCCTCTTGCCATGCACAAAAGTCAACTAAAAGTGGATAAAGGAGCTAGATATCAAATCAGAGACTCTCCGTCTGATAGAAGAAAAAGTTGGCTCCGACCTACAGATTTTGGGGACGGCCTCAAAATTCCTTAATAGGACACCCATAGCACAAGAGTTAAAAACAAGAATCAACAAATGGGACTTTCTTAAACTGAAAAGTTTTTTCTCAGCAAGAGAAACAATAAGAGAGGTAAATAGGGAGCCTACATCCTGGGAACAAATTTTTACTCCTCACACTTCAGATAGAGCCCTAATATCCAGTTTATACAAAGAACTCAAAAAATTAGACAATAAGAAAACAAACAGGGCTGGGGATGTGGCTCAAGCGGTAGCGCACTCGCCTGGCATGCGTGCCGCCCGGGTTCGATCCTCAGCACCACATACCAACAAAGATGTTGTGTCCGCCGAGAACTAAAAAATAAATATTAAAAAAAAATCTCTCTCTCTCTCTCTCTCTCTCTCTCTCTCTCTCTCTATCTCTCTCTCTCTCTCTCTCTCTCTCTCTCTCCTCTCTCACTCTCTCTTAAAAAAAAAAAAAAACAAACAACCCAATCAACAAATGGGCCAAGGACATGAACAAACACTTCACAGAGGAGGACATACAATCAATCAACAAGTACATGAAAAAATGCTCACCATCTCTAGCAGTCAAGGAAATGCAAATCAAAACCACCCTAAGATACCACCTCACCCCAGTAAGATTGGCAGCCATGATGAAGTCAAACAACAACGAGTGCTGGAGAGGATGTGGGGAAAAGGGTACTCTTGTACACTGCTGGTGGGACTGCAAACGGGTGCGGCCAATTTGGAAAGCAGTATGGAGATTCCTGGGAAAGCTGGGAATGGAACCACCATTTGACCCAGCTATTGCCCTTCTCGGACTATTTCCTGAAGACCTTAAAAGAGCACACTACAGGGATACTGCCACATCGATGTTCATAGCAGCACAATTCACAATTGCTAGACTGTGAAATCAACCCAGATGCCCTTCAATAGATGAATGGATAAAAAAAAATGTGGCATTTATACACCATGGAGTATTACGCAGCACTAAAAAATGACAAAATCATGGAATTTGCATGGAAATGGATGGCACTAGAGCAGATTATGCTTAGTGAAGCTAGCCAATCCCTAAAAAACAAATACCAAATATCTTCTTTGATATAATGAGAGCAACTAAGAACAGAACAGGGAGGAAGAGCAGGAAGAAAAGATTAACATTAAACAGAGACATGAGGCGGGAGGGAAAGGGAGAAAAAAAAGGGAAATCACATGGAAATGGAAGGAGACCCTCATTGTTATACAAAATTACATATAAGAGGTTATGAGGGGAATGGGATAACAAACATGGAGGGAAATGAATTACAGTAGATGGGGTAGAGAGAGAAGATGGGAGGGGAGGGGAGGGGGGATAGTAGAGGATAGGAAAGGTAGCAGAATACAACAGTCACTAATATGGCAGTATGTAAAAATGTGATGTGTAACCGATGTGATTCTGCAATCTGTATTTGGGGTAAAAATGGGAGTTCATAACCCACTTGATTCTAATGTATGAAATATGATTTGTCAAGAGCTTTGTAATGTTGTGAACATCCAATAAAAAAAAGATATTGTGTCCATCTACAATGGAAAATATATATATAAAATAAAGTAGCTATACAATTACAATATAATACAGTAGAAGTATTAAAAGCTTTCTGCAGGAGATAAAGACATAGATTTACTATGTCTGCTATAGGAGGCACAGACCTTGCAGACTTAGCCCCACAAAATAAAGCATTTTCCATGATATATTTAACTCCCTTCCAGTATCTCTTCTCTCCCTGTTTCTGTATGCCTTGCCCTTCTTAGTGTTTATTTATTTATTTATTTTAAGTTGTCGATGTTCCTTTATTATTTATTTATTTATATGTGGTGCTGAGAATTGAACCCAGTGCCTCACACATGCCAGGCAATTGCTCTGCCACTGAGCCACAACCCCAGCCCCATCAGTATTTCTTTATATCTCTCTATCTGTATCTTTTAAAAGCCCTTTTATTTGAATCACCACTATTCTCAGTACTCCTTGTTATACATAAACTCCTTCAAATTTTTCTCCACTTTTCCCTGGGAGATTCCATTTTTGTTTGGAGGATGAGAATGATTCCCTCTCTTGGACACTTTTGTTTTTAGCTCAACTGCCTTAGGGTTCAATCAGATAATGTTTAAAATTCATTTTGTTTTTGATGATTGTGATAAAATGAGAAAGGCGTGCTCTAGTGAGAAAATCTAAGGTAAGTTTTTAAAATCTAATACATTTGCATAATTGACTAAAACTACTAATTGTTTATTTAAGACATAAACATAGCTTATAAAATCTTTTGACAACATGATGGAGTCTTAAGAGGAAAATGTAGTCCTCTTTTTCACATGTACTTTCATATAGTGACATAATAAGTAGCAGTATTATTTACTAAGTAATGCATTATAATTTTCTGGGACTGGCTTATGGAAAAATAAAACCCACCAGAGTAACTAAGGATTATGTTTTCTGTGAAAATAGTATTGATTCAGTATAAATATTTTTTTTCATTCCTGTGTGGATTTGAATCCTACCAGTCTGACCTTGAGTAAATTTTTTAATCTTTAATTTTAACTTAGTCACATTAAATTATTTTAAAAATTAAAATGAATGATGTATGATAAATTATTATAATAATATCTGACCTAATAAACATCATCGATAAGTTTTTTTTCATTTTTATAGTCATATGAGGATTTGTAAGAGGTCTAGTTAATTCTTATATAATATTTTAAAAATTCTCCTCATCTATTGACAAAAACAAACTTGTCTTTATCAAACTTAATAAAAATAGGATTTTTCCTCATTGTGGTCATGATAACTAAGGTAACAAATAGCTCCCAAGAATATAATAAGATAAATTAATACAAAGAATTTTAGAACAAAACTTCTAAAAACAAAAATGTGTCACCCAGAAAAGCAAAAGTATCTGAAAAATGTCAGAATGGCTACAATAAAAGACTTTTTCCTACATGGAACTTCTTCATGAGCTAATAGCATAAAATATGTAAATAGTATAGAACTGTACATAACCAGCATCAGATTATGTACTTCAGACTTTTCAGTGTTTTTGAAGTTCTGAGAATGGAGAGTAGAAATGTTGCTGTTGGCAATAAAGTTTCCTGAGTAAATCACAGTATAGTTTACAGTTGGAACTCTGACAATCTTGTTATTTGTTACTCACTCTTAAAACATGTATGAAAGTATACACTGCATTGAAAATATTAAACTCCTGGGTCTTCTGTAACAAAGCACTAAAAACAAGGTACAAAGAAATATTCTGTCTAATACTTTGAGACACTAAAATTCTGAAATCACTGATTGGCAAGATTGTACTTCCTCTGACAGTTCTAGGGGAAAATCCTTTCTTGCTTTTTCTAGCTTCTGTTTTCTTCCCTACAATCCTTGATGTTACTTGTCTTTCACATCCATAACTTTAGTCACATGCTTATGCTCTTCCAGTATGATTTCATGTCATCATCCTTCTCTGGTGTAACTATATTTGTGTCTAAATTGACTCTTAAAAAAATACATTGAGATATTTGATTAGCACTCATCCTTATGTCCTATCTTTAATTTGATTATCTCTGTAAACAAACTATCTCCAAATAAGAAACATTTAGAGAATGAACAAGATATATGAAATTAATGTTTGGAAGAACTACAATCATTGATTAATTCTGAGGTACTAAGGGTTAGAACTTTAACATATTACTTTGAGAGATACAACTCAACTCATATTATCAGCTACTTAATTTTGCTGCTTCTCATCAGTGAATTCTTTTGGAACTCAAGCAAAATCCTCATAGAGAGAAAAAAGTATTTTTAAGTAATTTAAAATACATTAGGGAAGTCATCCCTGGGTGACAATTGTAGATTAAAGATGGCTGATTAGAGAAACAATACATTCCCAGTTGTTCCATGGCTCTGGATACAAGCAGCAAGTGTCCTGTTTCACAGTAAAGTGAGGTAAAAGTGATATTTCACCAAATTTTAATATTGGACAGTGTCTTAGGTACTCCAAACTTTGTAAAAATGAGAAAATATATTGGAGGCAGGGTGGTTGGGGCATCAACAGTGCAGCAGCACTGGTTCACTACAGAAGGGAGGGATAACCTGGAGAGAAAACAAAATGAACAAATTCGGGATGGAAGAATCTAAGACCAGTAAAGCAAATTAAATTTAGGTGAGCCAGAGACTAAACCATGAAGTGGTGTTTGAAAACTGTTCTGTGTTTCTCACTTAGCAAGTGGAGAGTTGAGACAGTTGTCATCTTGAAGAGGCCACACCACACTGCAGCCTGGTGCTGATGAAATGCAAGAAATCATAGCAAACATTGCCATACTGCCCTGGAAATTACTTACCACATAACCTGGAGTGTACCTAGCAGAACATGAATGAAACGGGCATAGAGAATATTGTACCCAAGGAGATTCAAATCAGAACAACAATGGGGAGGCCAACTGAGCTTTTTCTATGTGTCTGTTGGCTCATGGTAGAGTAGCTTCCCTGTCCCTTCAGTAGAATTCATGGGAGGTCCCTGCGATCCAGCAGAGATTGGCAAATGCCCTACCCTAGGGCTGTGTTGATTGAATCGTTACAAAACATATTTCACCCAACAAAGCCACTAATGTCTGACTAGATGTGTGCTCCATCCATAGGAATTCCCTTCATAGAACTCTTCACTGGTCCCAATTGGGGAGTGCATTAATGTGGTTTGTTCAGAAAAAACTCCAATTGAACGTACTGCACACTTTATCCCACTTTATACTGTGAGAAGGGAAGCTGAGAACTATTTCAATCAGCTTCAGTATAAAACCACTCACTCCAATTGTCAGTTTAGTGAGAAATGTAAAAAGAGGAAAAGATAAATAAAAGCCTTGGTCTCTCTCTGCATATTATCTCAGTACATAGTCCTTGAAGAAACAGAAAGGGGACAGTTGAACATAGGCAGTGAACTTCAATTCTTTTCAACTTTTTTGACCATTTCATTTTCAATTTCATTAAGAATATTTTTCCAGGGTATTTTTTTCCTTTGGGGTGTGTGTGTGTGTGTGTGTGTGTGTGTGTGTGTGTGTTTTCTTGCTTTGCTGATTATTTCATAGACATATACACATATACATATTTGTTTATTTTTTCTAATTTTAACATTTGTGATATAGTTATCTTTTCTTTCATTTTCATTTGAAGGCTAGGGTACTTGGGTTTGTCTAGTTTTATTTTGTTTTTTTTTCCCTCTTGTTTCCTCTTTCGTTCATTCTTCTCTCACTAACAACAAAATTCTATTGCTCTTTCTTTCTCTCTCCTTTTACTTTTTCCCCCTATTTTTCTCCGTCCTTATAACTACCACTTGCTACATCTCCCCTGCATTCTTTCTGTTTGTTTTTTGAACATTGTAAACATCTAACTTTCTAACACATTTTCCTTTCTCTTAACTGTATTTTAGCATCTTTTAGAACTAATTGGTTTATATAACTTCTGGTGCCACCATTTACATTTTTGCAATTATTACTCCTGTGGATAAAATAGTTGACACCTGCTTTGTGCTTAAAAGGCAGATCAAGTTCATGGTTTTTATTGTTTTTGCTGCTGACTATTGCTGAATCCACTATTTTTATTTTACTTTATGGTAATTAAATTATAGATAACATAGTAGAAATTGGGTATTTATTTTAATACTGTATATTGTTTACATCAATAATTACTATTATTTGTTTCCCCCTATCTTTTGAGGTGCTAGGTACCTACAAGAATAGTAAAAGTTCACAGTATAAAGACTCTGATGCTTAATTAAACTCAGCCAAAAGATAGCACACATTTCTTCAAACACAAATTAATGACATTAATTTAATGACATTAAAACTTCATCCATAGTTTAGTATACAAAGAATAGAGGTGGCAAAACCCCAAACCAGTGACCAAGCGTCAAGTTCAATTGCTATGGCTTGGCCCTCATGTCCCACTCACAGATATCCACGGCTATAGCAAAAACAGAGAATTGGCACAAAGACTGTGGAAACCACACTTATAAGAAGGTCTCAATCTACATGCTGAGAGACTTTGGGAAGAGAAGACTGCTTTCTAAAAAGGTCCACGTATAAAATGGAAAGATAGTCATCCCAAGAGATACAAAAAACCCAACACAGGAATACAAGAAATATGGGGAAAAAACACGGTGACATGGCACCCCCTAAAGTTCAAACTTACCAACAACTGATCCAAAATATATTGAAGTGGACAAATTACCAGATATGGAATTCATTGAAATGTTTAAAGAATAATCAATAAGTTCCAAGATAACAAAGTAACAGAATGAATTAAGGAAGTCAGTAAAGGAAACAAATGTGAAATTCAATAAGGAGATAGAGATATTGGAAAAGAAACAAGCAACAATCATGGAAATTAAAGACACAATAAAACACACATTTTTGTGGACAACTATCCGTGTCCACATCAGCAGCCATGAGTGTGGCTTACTCTTACCTTCCGTGATTTCCTTCCCTTTACAGAAGATCTTCTTCCTTCCTATTGCCCATCCAAACCCCAATATTCTTCTAGTTATCTTTCAACTCCATCAAAATTCTCAATAAAAATGTCAGTCTTTTATCTTAGTATGTAACTAAAATAACTTTTACCAAATAGTTGGTTATTTCCTTGGGAATACTTTTTTTAATAATCATTATAATTTTAAAGAACAAGATTTGTTCTTTTCTAGTTAATCAAAAGAAAAAAAATGAACTGAAGGCATTTTGAAAGTTTTGAATAAAAGGCTTACTAGAGTCAAGTATAACATCAGATTTGTTTCCAAAAACTAACAAGTAAATAAGTAATGAAAGACACATAAAATAGTATCTCAACACTATAATCTCACTATCCACGTTGTGGTGAATTAATACTGTGTAAAGTCCACTTTAGCTTCTGGGATCTGAGTGAGCTGTAGAGGTGGTTTATGGGCTTCTAAAATTAATTAAAATTGACAGTGTGCAATAAAAAAACACAATAAGTCAAATTAAATGTTAAATTGAAAGTCTCTTTAATAAAGTTAACCATGCTCAAATCAAAATATCAGTGCCTAGCCTTGAACAAACAACATTAAAGAAAATAAGTAATCATGATCAGAATTTACAAGAATTCTGGGAAAACATTGAGATAAAATTTAAAAAATCATTGGAATTTAGGAGGATTATAAGATGCAGACTAGTGTAATGGATAACAGCTTCAGGGAAATAATAACAGAAAAATTTTCTAAATATTAAAAATGAAAGTGTTGGAGTTGTAGATCAGTGGTAGAGTGCCAGCCTGTCATGTGAAAAGCACTGGATTTGATCCTCAGCACCATGTGAAAATATAAATAAAAATTAAGGGTTTTGTGTCCATCTACAACTAAAAAAATAAAACAAAAATGAGATTGTCATCCACATACAGCAGGCATTCACAACCCCAAATAAACTATATATATATATATATATATATATATATATATATATATATATATATATGCCTCTCCATGACATAATTAAAATGTCTAACATAAAGAAAAAGAATAAAATTTTAAAAGGCACAGTAGAAAAAATGTTACTTCACGTTTAGAAGCAAGACAAAATTATTTCCAATTGCACAAATTCTAAAAGCCATAAGTATTGGAATGATGTGTTCCAGATTTGGAAAGAAATTCACTATCAAGCAACTGATATTCTGACCAAGCTATTCCTCAAAATAATAAAGGAAAGAAAAAAGTTCCAAATATAAACCAAAAGAAATTATGACTAATAAGCAGGCACTCAGAACTTACTTAAAGAAATACTTCACAAAGAAGATATTTTTACAAATGAGCTCACAAGTGAACAAATGCAATTTGAAGAGTAATGGAGCAAATGACAAAGAGGAACAAATTAAACATGAGAAGTAAGTCAAAATGACAGGGCATAATAAACATTTCTCTAACAACATTGAGTGTAAATTGTCTTAAATCTACAATTAAAAAACATAGTGGGAGAACAGATTAAGACCTACCTATATTGTGTTTTCAAAAGATTCACCTTAGAGACAAAGAAAGAGCTGAATGTGAAAATATGAAGATTTACGTATCATATAAATGGAGCCTGAAAACCAAAAGGAGTAGGTATTCAGCTACTCTCATATCTCATAAAGCAGACTTGAAACCAAATTAACTAGAAGAGACAAAGAAGGTCTCTTCATACTGTTTGCAATGATTGGCATATACAACAGTTAACTGGGAACGCCTATAACCCTCAGGCTCAAGGCATCATAGAAAGAACACACAAGTAATTAAAGACCATGCTACAACATAAAGGGGGGGAACTATACCAAGTCCCCTCACAATGCCTTGAACAACATCTTATTCTCTTTAAATTTTCTTTCAAATTTAACATTTTCTAAAGAAACAGCATCCTATAAGCATTGGGCCCTCTTCACGGGGCCCTCTCATCTACCTATGGTGTCATGAAAGGATCCCATAATAAATACATGGGATGGTCCAGGGCCACTCTTAAACATGGGTCGAAGGTTTACAGAGTTAACAGGAGCCTCAATCCATCTGAATGCCTGCCAGAAAGTCAAGTCCTGGATACCCAGAACCACAAATCAAGAAAATAAAGAAACTATCTCTGGAGGAAAAATACTTCACACAAAAAAAGGACTCAACAGCACAAATGGACCTCACATAAAGTAGCCTGGGGTTATATTAAAAGTTTTGTTGACCAAGCCACCAAATTGGCCCCTTCGCCTGATGGCAACCTCATCCCTGGGCCTATGGGTGGTCCTATTGTGTGCAGCACTTGCTGCTAACAGTAAAGCCTCCCATCAGGTAAACTAGACCACCACTTTTAGCTGTGGTCAATTGGGAAGGAGCCTATCTAAGTTTTTTTCCAATAATTCCAACCTTATTGATACTGAGTTATTCATCCAGAAGGAGACTGTATCCTGGAATACAGCATTTCCATTTCTACTCTGCTCATTTATTTCTCCATAGTAAATAACGAAACCTATAATCCAGATAGTCTCCTCTGTTTTGCTCTTGCCAATTAACTATTGTAGATAAATACAAATAGTCATATGTTGGACTATCTCTCACTGACCTTAGAGTTATAGTTAATGCTACCTATAGCCATAGACTCCTCCATGGCAAATGCAAGAAACCCTTGCTATAAACATGCTCAGCAACACTTTTTGGGAAAATCCCGCTCAGATATTGATAGCATCCCATAAAATCAATGTGTGGTGGCCACAACTTATCTCCTTGATAAGAGGAATTTCTCCATAAAGAGCAATATCTATGGGAGGGCACAGCTCCCTGGAATGTAACTGATGGGCTCCAAACCATATGGGCTACTACATATACATATGTGTGTGTGTGTGTGTGTGTGTGTGTGTGTGTGTGTAACCACAATACAGTAGCCAAAAAATATTGTTGATATCATGAGCAATAGTTGTACAAATAAAAGTGTGAGCTAGTTTTTTAATGTATAAAAGTGAATTTTATGGGAGAGATATGCCAGTATTGCTAAAGTGAACATATTTTAACCATTTATATTTTATAATAAAGACATTTTAAGAATGAGAATGTTCTAATAAATCAAAAGGGCTTTTGATGAGTTAGTGGAATGTGATTGCAATATTTTATACAATTATATAATATTAATTGAAACAGGATTGCTGGTGTTTCCATTTTGCATCTGATCATAATATCTATATTTGGTTAATCTCATGATTTTGGAGCTTGACAGTATTAGCATTGCTTGGGATGCTCTCCAACTCCAAGAGTACCAAGAAAGAAGGATAACCTTGCAAAATAAAACACATTATTTTTACACTGGTTGGCCCAAGTGAATTTTCTATGGCTATAGCTTTGTAAGAGTTGATGACAGTATTCTTTGACAACCTGGGTGAAAAAAGCTACACATATTGTTACTCTGATCACAGGAAGAACAAAGGTTGATGGGGCTTGAGTAATCCATGTTTTCCTTCATGTACATAGTGTACTTGCATGTTCCTAGTATGAAGTAACTGTGAAATTCCATATTATAAATTATCCTAGGCCCAAATGATAGAAAAAGGTAATTTTATTACCAGTCCATCTTTGTTTGAATAAAAGATATGTACACAACTTGAGTGTAGCTTCAAGTAGTGACATTACTGATATGTTGTCCCTTAATCTGAAAATGGCATGGCAGATTGAACACATTACGTTTTTTGAGTCTCTTCCTATTCCACTTGGGCAAAACTCAAAGTCCAATAATACTGTAATTTTTACTCACCTTTAATCTCTTTTACTAGGTGAACCTCTCTGAAACTATATGAGGTACACCCCCTCTTAATTAGTGACTGGAACACAGTAACATCAAAATTAATATGTTTGATTTAATATATTTTCTTTGTAGATAAAGTTATGCTTCTCAACATTTTATCTGATCTCTTGTTTCAACTAAGTTGAGCACTAATTTATCAATCATCACGACCTGTAATAAATGGAAGTAGATTGATTTACAAAGCACTTAATCCCTTTATTATTATTTGATTCTAGATCAAGAAACATTCTTGGAGAAAGAATTTTTCTTGTCATTCTTTTCCCCAATATTACAATCTCATACTCTTATTTATAAATCTTGTATCAATAAAACATTTTCCAAAGAACAAAGAAGCCAGAGCATCATTTTGTTTGTTTAGGTGTGTTGTTTTAAGTACTGTCTTTGCCTACAAGTTTTAGTGGAAGAAGAATGGGAAATAGCAGGGCATAAAAGCAAAATTATCACTGCTTAACCTTTTTACCTGATAAACGGTGTCTTTAATAAACAGTTAAACTGAAGTATAAAAATGGCACTGCATAATGATATGGGATTCTATAGCATTAATTTTATCTAGTTCACATATATTTGTGGAATAACCAGGAGGGATGAGGGAGAAGGCAGCAATGGAAATCATGGTCCTTATTCTGTCAAACCTTATTCACCAGGTATGAATTTACAGTAGAGATTTGATATTGGTAGAAAGTTATCTTAAAATCAGAAGACTATTTGACATCTTGCCACCATCACCTTATAATTAGTGGACTTTGAACAAAACTCTTAAAATTAGACATCTGTCCCTTTATTTGTTATATGGTGATTGTAATTTGTCCTGCTTTCTTCACTGTAATATTCTAAAGTTATTTAAATGAAAGAAATTGCTAAATGTTAAGTGTCATGAAATTAATGCATGTAACATGCCAACCATTTCAGCTCCTCTTATTTTATATATTTTTATACCAAATTTAAGTCTATTGTTCTCTTGTAATGGAATTTATTACATACATTTATTGACATTTCATATAAATTCAAGACATTATTCTTTTCTTACAAAAGGACTACTGAATTTACAGAATGTTATCATATGATTGGTTTTTACATGTCTGTAAAAACAGTAACTTTTTTTAGTGATCAAACTAGGAAAGGACATAATGGGAATAAAATATTTACCCATTTCCAAAACTGTCACTATATTTTCAAGAACAGATTGGAATGATTTATGTAGTTTCTGCAACATATTTCACTTGAGATTAAGTGTTATGGTTTGAAACATATGTAATTTGAATATGGATGAAATTAGTCTCAGTATCCATGAATTTGTTAAACTCTTTAGTTTCCATTAAGCTCTTTATTCTAGTTAGTATTTCTCTAAATTGAACAAGTCTGCCCTACAAGAAATGGTTATTTCTTAGCTATTGTGTGCTCACAAGTGGATGGAGTTTCAGGTAAAATTGAAATTAAATGTGACTTTGGTAATCTCTTATTCACTACTTATTCCTATAGCCAGAGTTAGCATGTATCTAATTTCTGTTTATTTTCCATTAAATACTTTCAGGAATTCTTCCAAAATTATTATTATTTTTCATTATTAAAAAGAAACAGAGGGGCTGGGATTATGGCTCATTGGTATAGCGCTTGCCTTGCACGTGCAAGGCCCTGGGTTCAATCCTCAGCACCACATATAAATAAATAAAATAAGTTATAAAAAAATTTAAAAGAAAAGAAACAGTTTATTTACTTTGGCAGTTTTAGTTCTACAGAAAAGTTTAGCGAAAAATTCAGAGTTTCCTTAGACCCTCTATCCCACACATAGTTCCACTGTTATTAATACCTTGCATGAGTGTGGTATATATGTTGTAATTGTGAGTCAATACTGATACTGTACATTATTATTGTTTTTTAGTTTTTATTTATCTGTTTTTATGTGGTGCTGAGGATTAAACCCAGGGCCTCACACCTGCTAGGCAAGTGCTCTACCACTGAGCCACAACCCCAGCCTGTATAATAATAACATTATTATTAACTGAAGTCCAGTATTTACATTAGGGTAGAGTCTTTGTGTTGTACATTCTATAGGTTTTGACAAATGCATGATAAAATGAACCTATAATTATTATTATATTATTATAATATAATATGGAATAGTTTCACTGCCCTAAAAAGTCAGTGCTTCACCAATTTGTCCCTATATCCCTTCCCTTCACCAAACCCCAGAAAACCATTGATCTTGTACTCTTTCTCTTGTTTTGCCTTTTCCAAAGTGTCAGATATTTTGTATCATACAATGTATAAACCTTTCTCACCTTAGCATTTATTGTTTATTTAAACATACTTAGTATTTCTGTCATAATCAGATTTGTATATGCATAAAGAAATTTATAGGACATATATTATATTAATAAAGATTAAGTCTTCCAATGGGGCTTTGAGGGACTATCACTTAGGACACTTATTTATATAATGTTTGAAAACTTAATTGTTACTTCTCATTTTATGGCTGAAAAATAATATTGCATAGTGCATTTTAAAATTAACTTCTTAAACTAAATTCAGAGAAAGAAGAAATCATGATTTTTCTTTTCTTCTTTTCACCTTTTGAACCCAGGTGTGTTCTATCACTGAGTTAAAACACAGCCCCTTTTATCTTTTACTTTGAGGAAGAATCTTGCTAAGTTGCCCAGGCTGGCACCAAATTTTCAATCTTCCTTTCTTAAGCCTTCTGATTATCTGGGATTATAGGCATGCATTACTATTCTTAGCAATATGGGTTTAATATGTAGTGTTATTGTAACTGATTGACAGGAAGTATGTAACCAAGGACAAAACATACAAATACAACTCCACCTATGTGTGTAGGTAACTTTGGACAGGAAAGTGACATTGAGAAAAGGTTGCTTATAGAGAAACAAAATAATAATATGATATAATGTGAGAAGCTGGAGATTCATGCAGGTAAATCTTCACTGACAAAAGAAAAATTAACTCCAAAAGCATAGATCTGGGACCAAATCATTTAGTGTTTTTTATTTGTTTGTTTGTTTTTGTTGTTTGTTGGTTGGTTTTAAGGTGGTACTATAGTTTGAACCTTGAATGTCTCCCACAGGTTCGTGGGTTAAAGGTTTGGTACCTGTAGTCCTATTGGGAAGTGGTAAAATGTTTAAGAAGTGGGGCCCAGAGGAAGAAAGTTAGGTCTTTGGGGGAGTGCTATTGAAGGAAATATTGGAAGCCCCATTATTTACTTCCTTTGCTTTCTGGCTACCGTGAGATGAGCAACTTCTCCACCTTGTGCTCCTGTCATTATATATTGTGCTACCACAGGCCTAAAGGTAGCAAGCCAAGCAACCATGAACTGAAACCTCTAAAACTCTGGCACAAAAATGAACTTTTCCCATTTAAAAGTTGCTTATCTCAGGTATTTTGTCATACTAACATAAAAACTAACACAGGTGGCTATGTAGAAAGCCATCAGAACTTCAATACTTGGTTTGTGTTGGAGTAGCTTGTATTTCTTATTTTATCATTTATTTCTAGTTTTGTTCCATTATGATCTGATAGATGTCAGGGTAGTATTTCTATTTTTTTTTTTTTTGTATCTGCCAAGAGTTGCTTTGTGGCACATCATATGGTCTATTTTAGAGAAGGATCCATGTGCTGCTGAGAAGAAAGGGCACTTATTCTTTGATGGATGAAATACTCTATCTATGTCTATTAAGTCTAAATTATTGGCTTCATTATTTTTTCTATTATTTATTGTTTTTGTTTGGAAGATGTACTGAGTGTTGAAAAAGTTTTGTTAAAGTCACCCAATATTATTGTGTCATGACTATTGGATTATTGAAATTGAAAAGGGTTTTCTTGATGTACATAGGTGCTCCATTGTTTGGGGCATAAATATTTATGATAGTATGTCTTGTTGATGTATGATTCCCTTAAGCACTATGAAATGTCCTTCTTTGTACCTCTAATTTTGGCTTGAAGTCCACTTTATCTTATATTAAGATGTAAATCCCTGCTTGTTTATGCAGTTCATGTGAGTGATATGTTTTCTGAGTCTTTTATTTTCAGCCTATGGATGTCTTTTCCTATGAGGTGAGTCTCTTGAAGGCAGCATATTGTTGGATCTTTTTTTTAAAAAAAAATTAAATCTTCCAGTCTGTCTTTTGATTGATGAGTTTCAGCCATTAGCATTCAGGTTTATTATTGAGATATGATGTATATTCCTGGCCATTTTGGTTTATTTTTAGTTTTTAATTTGACTTAGTTTCTCCTCTAGTTAACTTTCTTTAGTGTAGTTCCTCTTTTTTCTGTTTTTTTTTCCATTCTTTCCTCATGGAATTTTTTTTAGTTGTTGATGGATCATTTTATTACTTTATTTATTTATGTGTGGTATTGAGAATTGAACCTAGTTCCTCATACATGCCAGGCAAGTACTCTACCACTGAGTCACAATTTCAGTCCCCTCATGGAATATTTTGTTGAGAATGTTCTCTAGTGCAGACTTTCTAGTTGAAAATTCTTTTTTTTTGTAATCATGGAAGGATTTTACTTATTTTATATCTGAAGCTTAGTTTTGCTGGATATAAAATTCTTGGTTAGAGGCTGGGGCTGTAGCTCAGTGGTGGAGTGCTTTCCTAGCATGTGTGGGGGCACTGGTTAGAGTCTCATCACCATATTAAAAATAAATAAGTAAAATAAACTTATTCTATCTACAAATAAAAAAAATATTTAAACAAAATTCTTAGTTAGCATTCATTTTCTTTCAGAGCTTGGCATATGTTATTACAGAATCCCCTTGCATTGAGTGGGTTGAGAAGTCAGATGAGATCCAAATTGGCTTCTTCCTATATGTAATTTGATTTTTTCTCTTGCAGGCTGTAATTTTCTATCCTTATTCTGTATGATTTTCATTCTCATTATAATGTTCCTTGGTGGGAGTCTTTTGTAATTTTTTACATTTCAGGTCCTATAAGCCTCTTGTAGTTGACTTTCCATTTCATTCTTTAGATTTGGAATTTTTTTTTGATATTTTGTAATTGAAAAGATTGCACATTCATTTGGTGTATATCTCCATGCCTTCATCTATCCCAATAAATCAGAATTTTTTCTTTTTATGCTATTCCATAATTATTGGAAATTCTGTTTAATGTTTCTTATAATCTTCTCTGTATGGTCAACATCATTTTCAAGAGTATATATTTTGTCTTTATTACCCGAGGTTCTGTCTTCCAAGTTATCTAGTCTATTTGTGATAGTACCCAATGTATTTTCAATTTAGCTTATTTTTTTCTTAATCTTGAGTATTTCAGCTTGATTTTTTTATAATCTCTGCCTCTTTATTGAAGTGACTTTTCACTTCTTGTATTTTCTGATAGCATGCTTTGTTTTGAAGATCCATCGATGAACCTTTTAAACTCCTTCTCTGACATTCTTTCTACTGTGTTGTCTATTGATTCTATTGCTGGAACATCTTGGTTTGTTTGAGGTCCTTTGTTCCCATGTTTTTTTCATGTTTTTTTTTAATGTGTCTTCCCATCTAGTGGTGTGGATCTGAGGCTGTAAAGTTTGTACCCTGAAGTCTTATAGTGTCCCTGAAGGCTTCCAGTATCTCACCTTTAAGGGGGAGACAAATATTAACTGCACTCAATGCAAACACATAACTTCTATTAAGACATCTATAGTTCTGTTGCAATACACAGAAACTTTGTGTTCAATTATTGTCTTCATTATAAACAGTGAGTTTTCTAAAAGGGTTTACCCTTTCAAATAATGGAAAAATAGAGAAAATAGTGTAGGATATAATGTTTATGAGAAAGAAGAAGGGGAGATAAAGGTAAAAATTTATAGTAAGAGCAAAGGAGAAATTATAGACGTTGGCCATTACCATGAGATGAGTGAGAAAGAGAATCCAGGGAGACAGATAAGTGAGAGAAAAAATATATATGTATATGTTTTTTAAAAAAGTAAAAATATAAGGATACACTACAAAACTATAGTATACTATTCAGGCATTCCATTTCTCAATAAATTGATGCACGGATAATATTTGGATTCAATGTGGTAAAGATATGAGAGAGGGGAAAAAAGAAAATCTCAATGGAAAATTCTTTCCTTTGGCTTTCAAAATTTTTTTGCAGCTTCACTTCTCTACTGATAGGTGGATTTGTCTGATGTTTAATGATAGCTCCAGTACAGAGGGTGCCAGACTGATTGGCTGGTGATCCCATAGCAAGATGCCCTTACCTCCTCTTCCCACCCATTGTGGTGGCCCCTTCCATCTCTTCACAATTCAGAACTCACAGAGCTGGAGAGAATCTGGTTCTCTCCAATTTCTCACATGTGCTCGCCCCACATAAATGCCCCAAAATCTCTGGCTTTCCACAGGATTGCCAGGCCTGGATTGGCCCACATAGACCCAGCTGCAATATGACAAATTTAGGTTTTAGATTCTCCAGGCTCTGCCTTGCTGCAGTCACAAGATCTCAATGTTGTTTCACTTTATAGAGAGAACACCAAAGACACACTCACACAAAGGATAGACCATGCAAAGAGATAGCCAGATGGTGGCCACTAGCGCAATCAACAGGAAGGTCTCTGGTGCTTCCAGACCTGCAGGTTCCGTGACAATAGATATACAGGCGCTGGCTAGTGTCCCCAGACTGAGGTAGCCCAGCTCTGGGATGGCAAGGGTGTCTTCAGCAAACCTATAGTCCACTTGTCTCTATATTCCTAGACCCTGGTCTGTGTCTCTAGATGGCAGCAGCAGTTTGTAACCAAACCCAAACCAGCTGGTACCCTGACAATGACCTTCCTGGCAGCATCAAGCATTGGGCATTCCATGGGCAAACATGGGTGGTTTGGGCACCTTTGGTGGTGATATACAAGTTATCATAATGTTGACCTTTCAGGCCCTGGCCAGTGTCACCCAAGGGAGTGCCTTGGGAAGCTGCCACCCAAGAAGGATATGATGGAGGCCCTAGATTCCAAAGTTGGAGGTAACTGTTGAGACTTCCACAGGCAGCTCAGTGAAGGAGGGCAGCTGCATTCATTTATGAGGAGCTTGCAGAGTGGGAAGTATGCCCTGCATAGGGGTAGGCCGTTTCTTTTTCTTGTACAAGATTTTGTGTAACTCTGGGTCAACCGAAAGTCTAAGAAAATAATTGTGTTCATATGTATTTTTGTGAATCAAATAAAATTTTCCACAATTTTTATAAAGAAAATAATTTTTGAGAGTTTATTAAGCTTTATCCTCTTTAATAAAGACATTAATATTATTTTGATATGAAAAAGTTGTAGTGAACTTTTTAGTGCAGTGCAAGTTTGGCTATCATAACATTTTAATGTTCCAAAGAGAGCATCACATACTTTTGTTTCAATAGCTGGATATATGTATTTTTCTATTCAACTAAAATAAAAATTTTATTGCTCTGTTTTATATCTACTGTCCTTTATAAACATATGGAAATTTTACAGGTTTCCAGACTTCTGAATTAAGAAAAATAATTGCCTTTTTTTCCCTGGTATTTAAAAATTTCCTTTGTAATAAATAAACATCCATTAACTCTTTTAAATATAATCTTATGTGAGTGTATGTATATGCATGTCTGAATGTGTGTTTTGCTTGATTGTGAGTAAATAATAAAAGGTAATTTAATAGTGGCAGTAAATTTTAGTTAAAATAATAAATCATAGAACTTACTTTATTTTAGGTAGATAGATTGTCAGTGAGAATTCACAGGCCAAAGCTTATTTATTTTGTTGTCTATGAAAACTTTTGTGATAATAGCCCATAACTGCTGCCATTCTGTTTATTTTAAGATTCCAAAAGCATTTTAAAATGTAACTTCATTTTCTCCCCAGAACAAATTTTGATATTGTTTAACATAGTTTCCACACTACATGTTTTTTGCAAAGATTGAATAAACTAATTTGCAAGAAGTTTTTAAGTCCACTACATGCAAAGTAAGGGAGTACTATTCATATATTGATATTTTTAATTTTTTTTTTAAAGAGAGAGTGAGAGAGAGAGAGAGAGAGAGAGAGAGAGAGAGAGAGAGAGAGAGAAAGAATTTTTAATATTTATTTTTTAGTTCTCGGCGGACACAACATCTTTGTTGGTATGTGGTGCTAAGGATCGAACCCGGGCCGCACGCATGCCAGGCGAGCACGCTACCGCTTGAGCCACATCCCCAGCCCCATTTTTAATTTTTTTAAACATAGTTATTTCATTGCTAGCCATAAGGAATAATAATAAAGAGGAGACACAGACAAGGTGCAGAGGCAGGGAAGGTGACAGAGTGGCTCTTTATCCAAGAGGCATGTTTATTTATATTAATAGGCTACATTAGGTCATTAATACCAATAACCACATTATTGTTTAAAGTATTAATGATGTTGCTTATTCTGCATTTAAATTTCATAGTTAAAATATGCAATGTTAGGAGTTTTGTGTAGTTCTCAAGAAGGTCCATTGTGTGGGGCTGGAGTTGTGGCTCAGCGGTAGAGTGCTCGCCTAGAGTGCACAAGGCCCTGGGTTCAATCCTCAGCATCACATAAAAATAAATAAATAAAAACAAATGTATTGTGTACAACTAAAAGAAATAAATGTTTTTAAAAATCTTAAATAAAAAGAAAGTCCATTGTCTGAAGTTACTGTTAGGTGAGGAGCTCCAGGAGCACTGGAGCTTGGTGAAACATTTTAGTTATCAAGCAAGCAAGTTCCTTTATTCCCAGGAGTTATATTCCTAAGATTATGGTCAAAGCTGATGAGACTCTAGCATGGAGGGCATTACTATAGCAACTGGGCATCCTATGCCTTTGCACTGAAACTTTCCCAGGCACCAAGCATGCCACAACCATGAAGTTATCAGGGACCCCAATCCCAAACACAGAACCCCTACAGTTAGCATTACTCATAATATTTTCCATATTTTTATATTATCAAGAGATTTTTTAAAATTTTGTATGCAACCCAGATGTGATTTTTCTTTTTTTTCTTTTTTTTATTATTAGTTTTTATTACCTTTTAATACATAGAAAATTCATGTGCCCTAAGTGATTGGTCTAACATCTCATAACAAATTATGTAAAAATATACTTAGTATAGAAGGAAAATAGTGGACTAAAGAAAGCTACTATATTGTAGCTTCTAAAGTTGAATCAAATCATCACTTCTACAGCTGCACAATGAGCTTGGAAGAAAACATCATAAGGCAACTCAGAGGCCTAGAAAGTAAGCAAAATCCAGAAATATAATTTTATAATATTTGGAAGATAATTATAAAAGTAAGAGAATGCACTAGCACCCAACTTGTAGTGGCTCAGTGGGGAAGAGGAAGCTCTCTTACAAAGATTTGAAAGAATTTTTCCAGAGAGTTTAAGAAAAACAGACTCTGCTGTCAAGCAAACCAAAATCTGAGCAGAAAATATGTTCAAACACTGCATAGTGGACTAGTGTTGGAGAATCTTGGCATTCCCAAGGAGTTTTAGTGAAAGTAAGGTACCAGCTTAAAATCTTCTTTGCTTAAACATTCAGTGCAGGGGATCCAAAATTCTTGCATTTATCTTTTGTTTTTTATTATTTTTTTAAATATATTTTTTTCTCTTCTCTAGCTCTTCACCTGCCATTATTTTACACATAATCCAATGTTCACAAATAGTTTACTTTTCATTGGATTGGTGCATGTTCAATCCATGAATCAACATGGGTGCAGGTGTGACTGTGACACAGACTTGGGGGAAGTGGGTGGAGGTGGAAGACATAGCTACCTGTCTATAGGTATGTGGAACAGAGTTAAGTGAAGGTTCTTTCCTTTGAAATTGGCAGCCTAAATTAAACTACATATTAGGGAGCAAGGATGACAGTGAGTATGATTGGTTCAAGTCTGGATTGGGTTGAAAGCTCTACTTGTAGCATCTCACTGTGGTCTCAGTCATTGTCACTACACCCAGAAGTATCTGAAATATATGTTGACATAACTTGAGCACTTTCAATGCACCTCCTCCCAGTTCCCATATTGACAAAGTTTCACAGAATGAGGACTATGGAAAAATCTGGATTGGTCCACAGGCTACCTAAGTGAAAGGGATGTGCAGTAGCTACTACAAGTGCTAGATTACCATCCCTGTATATAAAAATACGGTGGATATTTCTCTGAAACAAAGTACCTCCAACACTTGCTGGTATTCAGGGAGGGTTAGAAATCAGAATATAAACACACCTGGCAAATTCACGTTAGTATTATAAAATCTAAGACTTGTGTCTGCATTTTAAATACCTCAGCAAGGAGAAAACTGAAACTTTTTTATGAATGAATTACTGAGTAGTAAGTGTAGGCAGGTAACTGTAGTAATTATAAGTAGTAAAAGCAAGGGTAAAGGAAGTAGATTATTGGGGGTGTGCCTTGAGGGATTATATTTTGGCCCTGGATATTCTCCCTACCTCCAGCTGTTATGAGCTAAGTAGCATTCCACTTCCATGCTCTTCTCTTCACCCAAGGTGTTCTTCCTCACCTCAGGCCCAGCATAATGCAGTCTACTAAGCATGGATTGAACATTTGAAACTCTAGACCCCAAAATCATTTCCTCATCTAAGTTGTTCTTGTCAGGTCACATTTCCCTACCCCTTTTCCAATATAATTTAGTATACTACTGTGAATGCTTTTTCCCCAATTATATATTATTGTTAAGTTGCAGAGACTATTATTAATAAGTTCTAAAATATGTGTTCATATATGGCTTATTCTTCACTTGCCACTATTACTGGTGATAATTAACTTTTCTCAAAATGGTGTTTAATGTTTTGGTTATATGATTACATGGTTTGATGCTAACATATTCCCCAAGCTCAGAGCATTTTTGAAAGATATAAATGATTACTAAAAAGCCCTCAGAGAGTAAACAATGACAACAAATGCAAAACAAAATAAAATTGAAAAAGCATGGGGAAACCCACCAAAAATCATGCCACAAAATTTTATAAACTCCAATATTTGAATAAAAAGTTATCAAAGTTAATGAAACACCAAAGCATTAAAATTTGACTGCTAAAATAACAAATAGAAGAAAATCTGAATAATGAATTAAGGTGAGCATACACAATATCATTTTCACCAGGTAATCATCACAGATTAATGTCAATTATTTGGCATAAAATGGTGTAGTCATTAGGTAATGATTTTTTTTAATGTTGTGACAATGTTACTTAAAAATAATTTATTACTAAAATGTGTTTTGTGCAAGATTTTAATGCAGGGAATTCTATGCAGTAGCCACAATTGTGCAGTGAAATAGAGGCATAAAAGAACATTAATAAACTGATAGAGATCTTGAAAAAAAAGAAATGCAATTCTTGAAAAAAAAATAAACAATGTCAAACGACAAACTCAGCTGAAAGTATCTCCAATAGATTATATCAAATAGATGAAATAATGATAGAGGTAGGAGATGAAGTGAATAGACTTCCACATTCGGACAGTATTAGAGAAAAAAGTAGAAAACTATGATTATAATATCCAAGAACTCTCTGACAACATGGAAAGACAAAATTTAAGGTTCATAGGTACTGAAGAAGGAGAAGAGATACAAGCCAATGAGACTGATAGATTACTCAGTGGAATGATAGAGAAATGTTTTTCCAAATATTAGAAATGATATGACACAAATAGTCAAGACAAGAAAATAGACTCTCCAAAATAAATTATAATTAAAATATCAAAAATTCAGAACAACAATAACCATAGCAAAATCAAAACCTCAAGAGTGAGATGTCAGGTCATATTTAAAGGAAAACCAATCAAACTAACAAGAGATTTCTCAGTAGAAGCACTGAAATTAGGAGAACTTGAAATAATGTATTTCAAGTTCTTAAAGTAAATACCATCCACAATCACTATATTCAGGAAAGTGTTTCTTCAGCAATGAAAACAAACTAAAAGTCTTCCAAGAGAAGCATAAACTAAAGGGATTAACAACTACTAAGCAGCATTTCAGAATATATGAAAAATTCTATAAACAGATGATAGTGATTAAAACAACCAACAAAACTCAGAAAAGTAGATAGGGAAATGCGAATTAGTGTGTAAGAAAATATTCTAAATACATGGAAGTTTCAGAAGTAATGTAAATCTCTATAAGAATACTTAATGATGAAGGTCTCTTTTCTTCAATTAAATTATAGAGATGGGTGGAGACTAGAACACAAGGCCTAACTATATGTTGCCTGAAAGCAACACACTTCATGGGTGAGATATCCAAAGACTGAAGGTGAAAGACTGGAAAATTATATTCCTTGAAAATGGGACACAAAAGAAAGCAGGAATAGCTACTTTCATGTCCACAAAAGCAAACTTCAAGACAAAATAAGGAGACGGAAATGTCCCTACATATTGGTAAAGGGAGCAATCTAACAAGAAAATACAATGGTAGAAAATGTACATGCCCTAAGCAAAAGTCACCAAATTACACACAAGAAACACTAGTAAAATAAACACACAGACCACAACACATTCATATTGGATGATTTAAATATATTTTACCTACTATTAGGTTGTCCAAACATAAAATTTACAAAAATACTACAGAGTTAAAATGAACTACAATTAAAATGTAGTTTAAAGACTTCTACAGAATGCTTCACCCAACAATAGCTGAATACAATTTCTTTTCAGATTGTCATGGAAATTTTCAAAGAAAAACCTTATTTTAGATCACAAAGAAAGTATTATCAAATATAAGAAGTTTAAATAATTCCTTTATCTTATCAGATCATACTGGAGTGAAATTAGGAAAGAAACAGCAAACAAGTCTATAAAAATTACACAGTTGAATGAAGAATACAATGCACAATTTAAAATGCTGAGTTGGTCACCAAACAAATCAAAAGAGAAATTAAAATATTTTCAGAATACAACTGGAATTGGCAATATAAAATAATAAAATCTCTGGAATATGGAGAAGACATTTCTAAGAGCAAAGACTATAGGTAAGAAAGCACACATAAAAAAATCAGAAAGATCCCAAATAAATAACTTAATAATCATCTCAGAATTTGCAACACAAAACCTAAAAATAAAAATGCTCAAATCATAGAAAAAAAGACATAAATAATAAAATAATCTGAAACAAAATAAAAAATAAAGAAAAAAATGGATTAATTGAACAAAGATTAGGCTTTTTGAAATACTAAAACAGATTGATATAGCCTTTGCATGACTAACCAAAATATACAAAAGACCTAAGATAATACAATTAGATATTAAAATGAGATATAAAAACAAATGAAACTGAAATTCCAAGGCTCATTTGGGCCTCTTTTGACAATCTATATTTATATAATTTCTCAACACCATAAACTTGAATTAATTTTTAGACACAAACTGAACAAAGATATAAAAATCCTAAAGAGATGAATAACAAGCAATGAGATAGAAGAAGTAATAAAAGCCTTCCAACAAAGAAAAACTGAGGCTGAGATGGATTCAAAATGAATTTCCCCAGAAGCTTAAAGAACTAATGTCAACATATTCAAATTACTCCAGGAAATACAAAAGTAATGAATAAATCCAAACACATCCTGTGAAGTCAGTATAAATCTGACACCAATATGAGAAAAATAATTTATTATTAATAAAATATTAGCAAATCATATTATACAACAGTTGAAATATTTATCATAATTAGGTTTATTTCATTCCAGGGATAAAAGGATGGTTCAACATATTACAAATCAAAAAATGGTATATACCACACAACTAGAATCAAGGACCAAAATTATAATAATCTCAACACAAAAAAATAATGTGACGAAATTCAACAGCACTTCCTGACAAAAATCCTGAAGAAACTTGGGATAAGAGGGAACTTGCCTCATTATCATAAAATATATATATATATATAACAAATCAAAAGCCAATATCATACCAAATGGGGAAAACTGAAAACATTTCCTCTAAAATAATGAACAAGACAAGAATGTCTCCACTTAACAATTCTATTCAAAATAACTCTTGAAATATTTTCTAGAACAACTAGGCAAGAGAAATAAATAAAAGAGATACAAATAGAAAAGTAAGAAATTGAATATTGCCTATTAATAGATTATATGATACTATATGTAGAAAACAATAAAAAATCAGCAAAAGCTTTCTAACACAGATAAATAATTCAGCAAATTTGCAGGATATAAAATCAAAACCAAAAAATCAAGAGCTTTTCTAAGCATTAACAATAAATTTCCTGAGAAAGAAACCAGAAAAATTACTTTTTTAATGATTTCTTGAAAAAAAAATGTCAAGAATAAATGTAACTGAAGACATGAAAACCTTTAGAAGGGAAACAATGCTGTAGAAAGAAATTGAAGAAGACTCTAGATGATGGAAAGATCTCCCATATTCTTGAACAGAAAAAAAAAATAATATGGCCATATTACCAAAAGGTATCTACAAATTGATTGCAATTCCCATCAAAATGCTAATGATATTTGCTAAGGTTTTGATGTAGGAATGTCCCCTGAAATGCTCCTATGTTAGGCAATGCAACATTGCTCTGAACTGAAAAGATTTGAATGAGTACTGTTATCTCATCAGTGGTATACTCCTTTTGGTGGATCAATCATGTGAATTAAGTATTGCTTGGTAAATCTAGAAATGTGTGTATAACTGAAGAATAAGTATATCACTGGGAGTATGCCACTGAAGACAATATTATGTCTCTGGCTGCTCACTCTCTCTTGAATTCCTGGCTGTTATGATCTTGGCAGCCTTCCCCTATCATGCTGAGTCAACATGGTGTTTCTGCTTTGGGGCTAGCGAAGCACAGACTGAATTATTAAACCATAATCCAGAATTAATCTTTTCTTCTCCATTATTTTCAAGTATGTTTTTCATGGTGATGATAACCTGACTAACACAATATTCACAGCAGAACTAAAAATAGTGCAAACATTCAAGTGGAAGAACCAAAGACACAGAAGAGCTTATCAATTATTTGTAAAGTGTAAATCTGGAAGCATCACAAGGCTCTAGTTTGAACTATACTACAAAATAATAGTAACAAAATTAAATTGGTACTGGCACTATATAGACACATATACCTATATATTATAATAAAATAATATATTAAATATAACATAATAAATGACAAAGAGAAAAACAAATACAGCTATAGTCATCTGATCCTTGACATATGTGTCAAAAAATTTACTTTGGAGACTACACAGCATATTTTAGAACTGGTGATGGGAAATATGAATATTCATTTCTAAAAGATTGAAACTAAATTTCTATCTATCATCATGTACATCAGACAACTAAAAATGAATCAAAGACCTTTGAAATATGAGGAGAAACTTCGCAACTGCTAAGGGAACACATAGGATAAATGCTTTACCATATAAGCAGAGGCAAATACTTTCTCAAAAAGACTCCTATAACTTGGGAAATAATAACAAGAATCAAAAAAAGGAATAGCATCAAACTGTAAAGTTTCTGCACAACAAGGAAAAAAAATTAAGTACATGAACAGAGATATTATAGAATTGGAGAAAAAAATTTGTCAGCTACTAATTACATACTTAGAATATATAAAGAGCTCATCAAACTCAACATGAAAAAGAGAATAATATGTACAATAAATGGACAAATGAACAAAACAGGCACTTCTCAAAATAATGACTACAACTTTCAAAAACTAAAAAAGAAAAAAAAACTTTAAAAGTTTCAGTATATGAAATCATCAAGGGAATACAAACAAAAATACACTGAGCATAACTTCTGCAAGGTCCTATTTTTGATTACAAGTACTAGAGAAACAAAACAAGCAAAGAAAAAACCCCTGAACTACACTGAAACCTAGATCACTCAATTCAGAATGTCAATAATAAAAAAATACAAATAACAATAAATGATTGTGATGATATTGAGCAATATTCTTATCCAGTATTGGTGGGGATGTAAATCAATATACCCTCTAGGAAAAAATGGTATGGGGGTCCCCAAAAAACTAAAAATGGGACTACCATATGAACCAGTGTTGGAAACCATATATAAATTATGGGTTTGTCTGAGCCAACATAAAGCAGGGAAGCTTCTTCTCTGGGAACTCCTGGGTGAAATTCTTCAGTTCGCGAAAGCCTAGATCATGCTGGCACACTGCCTTAGCTCACAGCCTTAGGATCAAACACAGCCCCACTTAAGAGATGAGTGTAACCTGCCAAGCACCAATCAACCTGTTTAACCCCAAGAAGTCTGCCACACTGAAATCTTTGATGTATTCCCACTTAACTAAAAAATTGGGGCATTTTTCTGTTGTTCAGTTCCAGTTCCTATCAGGGCTGGAACACCCATTAGGCATCCCCCTTTATAAATCTAACTTCTGTCTTTGTCTTTTATTCCTTATCGATTATTGATTATCTATAGACTTTTTATTTTCCTAGGCAGCTCAAACCTCCAAGTACGAATCTGCTGTACCAGGGTGCTGATAACCGCAGCATAATTGGTGCCTAGAACAGAGACTACTTGCAAGGCATCTGGTCCAGGAAGAGTACAGGTGAGCTTACACCCCCCACCCCCCACACTGCAAAGCCAGCTGCTAAGAGCCATAGCCAAGTAGGAATGACGCATGGCATTTTTGGTTGAAAGATGATGCCAGCAAGCCATTGAGATGATAATGATTATGTTAAGATATGCATTCAATTGGAGATTAGACCCCTGCTGTCCGCCTCAGCCTGCTACATTGGAGCTCTCCAGGACTCCTGGAGAGTTCCCATTTGTTGGGGAAGTGCGGTAGGAGGGAATTCCGGAGGAGGGATTTCCTGTTGGTGTAGTGTGTCCCGGGAGTAGGCTGCTTACGTGGCATTCTCGGGAGTTTTGGAAATAATGTTTGTTCCTGCTTGAGTGGCTCCTGATTTTGTGCCCAGCCAGACTGTGGCAGCCAGCACAAGCTATTAATTTAGAGAGAGTGGATAGGGGACAAAAGTGGAGCCAGTACAAGTGAATTTTTAGTGAGCCTGGTGTTAAAATGGGACAAATTCTAAAAAGAAAGAAATCTATGTAACTGTACTTAAGCCTGTGATCAAACAGAGTGGGAATTCAGTAAAGAGAGTGCAACTTGTACAGTTCTTAGATGTGGCAACAGAAATTTGCCCATGATTTCCAGAGGAAGGATCACTTAATTTGCATACTTGGGAAAACTAAGCAGAGTCTTGTATGCTGGCTGTAATTCATCTGATATGTCCAGGTGCATGATTTAAAATTCAGAAAGAATGTAGACTTTGATACAGACTTGTTTGGATCCAAATCAAGATAGTGAAGTATGGTCCGCAGAAAATTCGATTGTTAGCTTTGGGAACGCTATCCTGCCTGACTCCCAAGGTTTGGTGGTGGAGCTTGGCCTGGAAGCAGAGCCAAAGCTGGCTGAGTTAGATGAAGGCACTCAGGACACTGGGGAAAGTGAGCCTGAACAGGAATTCAGGGAAAACTGTAAACTAGAAGAAGATACACTAGCTAGTAGGCTTCACAATTTAAAGATGAATGCTTCCACCACAGCTCCTCATGCTAAAAAAAGCAGCAAGGTTTCAGGCCTTGGGCAAGGCAAGTAGGAAGCAGTAGCAGAGACTGCTGATGAAAAACGTGGAATATTACCTATCCCAAGGGAATATGGCTGTTCCCAGCTGGGTGATCCCCCTCCTAGGCAGAGCAGCACAGGGCCAGGCCAGCATGATGAGAGACCAAAATAATACATGGATCAGTGATACCGCTGTTGACCGGTGACGAGTCCTTGCTTCCCCGATGTTGAAGAATAACACCAAAGAAGCACGCCGAGGCAAGGTCAGAGTAGAAATTAGAAGTTTATTAAAGGACAGCAGAAAAGACTTCTCCCGGAGGAAGAAGGGGACCCAAGAGGTGGAATCCGTGGAAGTGCGGGTTGTTTCCCCTTTTTATAGTTTTGGTGATGGAATGTAGGTTGAAAGGCCCGAGGGGTGGGACACTTCTTTGTGATGGGCTATCTTTAAGTTTGCTGGGGGCTGTTCATTAACACTTCTTTGAGGTGGACTTTGGCCTAGGGCCTTTTTGGGACTTCGTCATCATTCCATGAATTGTCCTGTGTTTTCCCTGAGTCATTCCCAGCATGGCCTCCATTTTAGATTTCACTCGGTATTAGACCCGATTTACCTAACTACACTGACTACCTAACTTTAAATCTGGCTTCATTCTCCCCTCTAATTTGGGAACTCCTTACTGCTGTAAGGAAAGGGGGCGAAGAAGATCTTTCTGGCTTCTTCAGGCTGACAAAAGGGGCGATGTTGGGGCAAGCAGTTTGGAGTCCCCCTTTAAAAATATCAGGTCTATCGAGTGGTCCATGCTAAAAGTCTAATTGAGAAGTAATAGGCTGGAGGGCCATTCGAGTGATAGGTGGTCTGTCTATAAGAGAAATAAGAGTTCATTAGTACTGGAACCAGATTGATACAGCAAGAAATGCCACAGCACAGAAATATGCCAATGAGTATAATGGCCAAGACAAAGATCAACAATGTTTTCTATCAGGCAGTGCCAGGAACTAAGAGTTAAGATACTGTTTCCACGACAATATTGCTGAGGACATGGCTTCTATCTGAGCATGTAAATCTTTAAGGATATTTGCCACATTGCCAGAAATGTCAGGGATGTCAACACAACATTTAGGGTTACAGATGTCTTTTCCTTTAAGATATAGTCTAATAATTTAATGCCATCTGATCCTGCAAAATCCTTTTACTAGTATGACCTCTGTGTCTAATAGAAAAATCTTTAATTCTGCTACTCAGGGTTGGATAACCATACTAGCAAACATCAAGCCTACCTGCGTTGGTTAGAAATATCTGTGGGCCTTAAACTAAAAACTACTCTGGCAGTTTCTTTTGATAGTTATCAGGCATTCCTGTCTGAGAATCTCTTTTGTAGCCTCCAGTTTACTTATTTATGGAAGTTTCATTTAACTATCATTATTAAAATGTCCAGGAATAGCTGTGTTTTGGCTTTGACTGTCTTTGCTAAGTGTTTAAGATGAAGCAAGTCAAACTGACTTTTGTTTCAATCTATTGTTAACAGTCAGCTGAGTTATGGGAGTCCTCGGGAACTTCACAGCAGCTTCTCAGTTCTGCTAGTGCCATTTGCGCTAGGATGGGTCCAGGCCTTGCTTGACCATGTGGCTTCCCTCGGAAGCATCAGGGATGTCTCCCTTTTTGATGATCCTCCTCTTCACAGCAAATGCACTGACTGGCTTCCTGTCCTCCACTGGTCTCATTAATCTCCCTGATCAGGAGGTTATGTGGCCTAGAGTTGCAGAGCCCTTTGGAGAAGTCCCCTATTCCCTGATTCAGACTGACTCAGAGGGCAAGAGCCAAATATTGGTTTTCTTGGCCCTTTTAATTTAACTTTAATTTTAAAACTTAATCTTAAACATCCAGCAAATAAGTTTCAACAGCCTTATACTAAGAGTACTGGACTTTAATGTCTATCTCTCTATCCTGTAGGTGATAACTTCTTGTCTTAAATTAACCCAGGTAGTGAGCTCTTAAATCAGTACCTCTGCAAAACATTAACAGGCAATCTTAAATCATTTATAAGAAAACTACAAGATAAAATTATCAAGAGTAAAAACATTTAGTTCATATAATAGCTACCTTGAATTTTGGTGGAGTATATCCCCTGTTTGAGATCCTGGCAATCGTGACAAAAACCAACTTTTGGACACAACTTTAAGTGTACTGAAATCTAGCCTACTTCTTTCATAGTCACTTTCACATGAGATGGGACATAGAGCCTTATCTCAAGTAAGGTGGGGCTCTTCATAAATCTTAAATACTATAGTTCTGAAGCTGATCTTTGCTTTTTTTAAACATCATTTTACAAAGCCTACATAAATTGTTGCTTAAGTTCACATGAATATTAGCTAACACAACATAATATCACATCTAAAACATGAATTAAAGGAAGGCTGGAAGCTTCTAACCTCTTGTTGGAAATTAGCAAAGTATTTCTGTGTCTCACAATAAAACCTTCACCCAGATTAGGCTCTCATTGACTTAAAAATACATTTAAATTGTATCTCAGTGTAAAAAGTAACATGGAACTTTACATAACTTATTGATAATAAGTACAGTTATAGAACACAAGTGATATAAATAAATTTCCAACATGTTTTTCTTTTAAGCCTAAAATTACCATACACTTTTAGAATACCAGCTTGATATAATGCTCTTTCTAAAGTTTCTACCTTACAGACTTGTATACCTGGAAGATATGAACACATTAATGGCACCAATTACATTGATGTTTTTATATTAACCAAGTTTAGCTTTTAAAGAAATAACAGCACAATTCTCTAAAACAACAGCACTTGTTTAACCAGCTGTTTAATGTCTTTAAGATTACTTGTTCAAAAACTTACACAGACCTTCTTTATATCATTTACTTAAACTCTCTTAATTACTTAATCATATAGACTCTTATCCAGAAATCTAGAACCTTTTAGTTTCTCTTTTTATCTGTTAACCTCTTTTTGTTCACATTTTGAAACAATACTTGTAAACTTTTGAATTTAAGCAGATTATTTCATAGACATTAGCATTTTATTAGGGCCTTTTTGAACACCTAAAAAAACTTATAAGCTTAATTTAAGACCTTTTTACTTTTATCTGTTTACCCAATTTAAATTGAGCCATTTGAATCACGTGAATCAAAGATATTTGGATCCATTTTTAATTTTTCATGAGCGCTCCTCATCTGTCAATTGTCATATCACTGCATGACATATGGACATACACACAGACATACGTACATACAACACGTAACACAAGTGTAACACATAACACAAAAGACCTTGCACCTTTCTCAGGTGAAATCTCATTGCAATGTTTAAAAAACTCCAGTTGATCAAAAATAGAACTTATCAGAAAAACATTAGCTTGTCTGTAGAATAAAAATCATGAGCTCAAAAATAAAAACATAGAATCTAAGAAAAGGCAAAAGTCCTAGAAAAAATTGACCGGCCAGTAATTAGTAAATGCCATACAATTTACTCTTTGGTTTAATCTAGTTTGAGTTCAGGTAAGACACCTTTACTTTTTTTTTCCTTTGGGCCTCAGATCTGTCTCCTACTGGTGCTCCAGGCTTCTTCTATTTGCATATCAACTTAAGTCCTGGCTGAGGTCTGGAAGGAACTGGGAAAACTGGAATTTTGAGCAGAAACTTCATGTCTAAGGCATTTTAACCATAAGTCACAATTTTCAGGTTTGGAAGTTGAAAATATGGTACAATTTACAAAATTTCATCTTTATATCTTCCTACACTAGAAAAACTTGCTCACACAAAACTGAAAATAGGATCTTTCTTGATAATAAAAAGCCACCATCAGAAGAAGTTCCTTCAGGATCATTAAGCTACTTTCTTTGTTCTGAAGTTCCTAAAGTAGTATTAAGTTACATCAAATCACCTGGAAAAAATCCACACACTACCATGTGTATCTAAAATTAAGCTTTGAAAATTCCCAAGACTGTTGCTAATTAATGTCATTTCAATAAGCCAGACCAACGTTTTAATTCAACACTTTTTCTTAAATCTTACACACTGAGAGAAACAGATACCAAATCATAATTTACTATCCTTGTCCAAATCAATGTACTGTATACCTAGTGAAATCTCCTTAGGCTACCCAGTTCAAAAATTGATGAAAAAATAAAACTGAATGATTGGGAGTTACTTGCCAACCTGGAAGTAGAGTTCTTTTAATTTTCTATCCTAAGTATTTAAGTTCTCTGGCATGAAGTATCTGAAATCACAAACTAAACAATTAACTAACCCCAACTTTTAACTGCAAGATTACGCAATGCTTCAAACTCATTTAGATACCAGATGTTACGATGAAACATCTTTTAGACACATTTAGCCTAGATTATCCCCAAGAAATAATCTATAATAACCTTTAAAACAGACCAGATAAGAAAAAAATCTCTCCAGGTTTTGAACTTTCATTTAATTATGACTCTTATCAGTGGCACCTTAGATTTCCCCATGAGTGGATCAGATGTTCTCACATAAGGGCAACTATAGGTGTAAAATTAAGGGTCTCAGTGTGACTGACTTTACTGCATTTATGTGGAGTAATCCTTACAGTGAAGGAAATTATGAGGAAATTTCCCCAAAGCGAAAATGGCTCTGGCAGCTGCTGGGAATTCCTCAGTTTCCCTTTCACTTGCAAGATTAGCTCCTTTGGATAGATCCAATCTTAGGCAATCTGGCATATCTCCTGACTTTCCAGTAGAGTCAGTTTTTATCTGCCTTAGGTCTTGAAGGGGGAAGGGGGTATGTACTTTGATCGGCCCAAATTTTTCTCTTGATTCTTGATTCTTTTTCCTCAGTGAGTCCAAGATTTTTTCTCTTCATGGCAGATATCATAGCTAAGTCTACTTTACACTGTTGGCATAATTTAGGATTTTCCCTGAGAGCAAAGAAAATCTGAACATACGGCACCTCACACCATTTTCTTTTTGTAAATTTTATCAAACTGTAAAATTGCATTAAAATTGATATTTTCCTCTGGTGGCCAGGTTTCTCATATTTGAGGCCAGGCTAAGAAAATGAGGCGCTTTTTCTTGAGCATCTGAGGTTCAAATCTATCCCAATTTTTCAATACGCAGGCTAGTGGTCCACCTGGCGTATTGGAGAGAGAGAAGCTCCCGTCTGAGTGAGAAGAAAACAGGATTCAGGCGCCCACGCTGCGCCAGAGAAAACTGTTCTCATGAGGGACGTCTCCCTAAGTTTGAGCTTCCTAAACGGTCCAGAAAACCCGTCTCTCACCTTGCTTTGCCAAGGGGTTTCTGGTCCCCTTTAGCAAATTGCTAGGGTCTCAGTTTGCCCTGTGCCAGAGACCCTGGGAGGATTCAGACTTAAGGGCTTTACTGCTTTCCTCCCGACCACTAAAAACACATTGCAAAAGAGAATCTTGTGCTCTTTTGTTGTCTTTGCTCTGTAGACTAAAGGAGCCGCCTGAGTGTTAAGGGATATCTACTGGTTGTAAGGTAGCAGATTACCTTAGAGTTGATAAGATTAAGGAGTTGATTCAAAAAATGCCTCTCTAGTAGCTTAAGGAACACAGAACATTTTAAACATTGGGGCGGTAAAACAGACTATTGAAAGTTACCTATGCATCTTAGGGAACCTGGGCAGATTTTACTAATTATCTCATGCCTTTCTCAGTCCTGCAACCTGAATTGCTAACATTTCTGACTTGCGAAGGAAGGGAAGCATCCAGGAGGAATGGATGCGGAGTTGGGAGTGTTGTGCGTAGCCCATACGGAGGCAAATGTGATTGGGGCTTTCCCTCAGTGCCATTCATCTACCGATCACCCTAGATACCCCTGAGGGCTGTCGGAAGGGGGCTCAAGAGAAAGGAACCTTAAGAATCCTCTGAGAGTAGCCCAGACCGGAATTCCGCAGTTGTTCCAAACTCCTTCCTCCACCTCCACGCATCCGAGGCAGATCGGGATTAGGGACACTGTGTACTCACACCAATTGCTCTCCAGGCCCAGACAGAAAAGTTGGAATCGGCTTTGGCAGAACCCAATATGCCTGCTCTGTATTGAACAGGTGATTGAGAGCTGCTTAGGCCGGGAAACCTCTCACCCGAGTCTTGTAGAGTGGCGGCTGCACTAATTGCGTTTAAGTAGCCGTCGGGTGCCCACCTTATCCTCCAGAAAGAAAGAGAGAAAAAGATGCACCTCAAACAGACATGGGGTGCATGCATTTACCCCGGTGTAGATCTCGGTGGAACCTCCAATATGATACCGCTGTTGACCGGTGACGAGTCCTTGCTTCCCCGATGTTGAAGAATAACACCAAAGAAGCACGCCGAGGCAAGGTCAGAGTAGAAATTAGAAGTTTATTAAAGGACAGCAGAAAAGACTTCTCCCGGAGGAAGAAGGGGACCCAAGAGGTGGAATCCGTGGAAGTGCGGGTTGTTCCCCCTTTTTATAGTTTTGGTGATGGAATGTAGGTTGAAAGGCCCGAGGGGTGGGACACTTCTTTGTGATGGGCTATCTTTAAGTTTGCTGGGGGCTGTTCATTAACACTTCTTTGAGGTGGACTTTGGCCTAGGGCCTTTTTGGGACTTCGTCATCATTCCATGAATTGTCCTGTGTTTTCCCTGAGTCATTCCCAGCATGGCCTCCATTTTAGATTTCACTCGGTATTAGACCCGATTTACCTAACTACACTGACTACCTAACTTTAAATCTGGCTTCATCAGTCATGCCAACTGCACGGGTGATAAAAGAAACCACAAAGTTTCCGGATGCCCACAAGGTGCACTGATGGATGGCGGAACTACCCCAAGCTCTAGCAGAGGAATATGTAGCCTGGCATGCCCCAAGTTTCCCATAGGAACTTATTTTCCATGTAATCTTTTATAAGAAATCAAATCCACCTAGTAATAACAGAAAAATTTTGACTTTTCACCTGCTTTTCAGCTTTGAAATAATCTCTGAAATCCACAAAGTGTTAACAAAAAACTTTAAGGGTTTAGAGACTATTTTTCCAACCCCTCCTCCAAAATTAGAATCTCAGCTAATTTTTTTTTTCTTCCTTGATTTAAAAACCTTCTAGTAAATAGGTATCTTTACAGGCTGATTTCAAACCAACAACCTTTTGTATATGATACGAAGTTGGTAAACACTACACTATGGCAGTTGTCTGCTTAAAACCGAATCCCTTTAACCCTGGCTTTAATTCACTGCATCATTAACAGGCTTCATCCAAATCCTGCAACTTACAACTTGCTCTGTATCTCTCTTTTTCTCTCAATAACAAAACTGTCTATAACCTAAACAAAATGAAAAATTCTAAAGTAAATAAAAGATGTACTAATTATGTTTTTTAATGAATCATATTTTGTTTTTTAGCCATGATGCTAGGGGTAAATCTGGCAATTATTTTTAGTGTTCTCATAATTGTTAGATTTCAAATCTGGCTAATCCATCAAAGCAGGCTTGCCCTATAATTAAATCATAATGTAAAAGTCTGATTGGCTGTATTTTAATTTCTAACAGGTCAAATCTATTAAAAGCTTAAACAAAAATCTGTAGCCTTATTCCCTACCTGTACAGCTCCACTTTTTTTTTAGAGAGAGAGAGAGAGAGAGAGAGAGAGAAAGAGAGAGAGAGAGAAAGAGAGAGAGAGAGTTTTTTTTAATATTTATTTTTAGTTTTCGGTGGACACAACATCTTTATTTTATTTTTTTATGTGGTGCTGAGGATCCAATGCAGTGCCCTGCTCATGCCAGGCAAGCCTGCTACCACTTGAACCACATCCCCAGCCCCTCCACTTTTTTAAAAAACATTTATTTTTTAGTTGTGGGTGGACATAATACCTTGATTTTATTTTTATGTGATGCTGAGGATTGAACCCAGTGCTTCATGCATGATAGGCAAGCACTCTACCTCTGAACCACAACCCCAGCCCCACAGCTCCACTTTTAAAAGTTATAAATCTTTTATTCCTACTTTGAATTTTTGTCTAAAGTGTTTTATTGTCATCTGTCTATATGTTATTCATTTGGCACCAAAACTGGCATATAGGTGAAAGAGCATTTGTTAATTAAAATTTTTAAAGAATGGATCCAAATACCTTTAATTCATGGGATTTTAAAAGGTTCATTATAAATGGGGTAAATAGATGAATGTACAGATGTCTTTAAAATTATTAACTCAAGTTTTTTTCAGCTGGTCAGATAATTAATAAAGTTGCTAATTCCTATAATATTTAAAATTCATATCCATTTGCTTCTAACAATTTTCTTCAAGAAAAAAAGAGATGATTAATACTGTTATCTACATTTGTTCGATGTCTTGGCTTTTACAGCTAAAAATAAGTAAGGTAAATTTAAGATAAATGGGATTGAGTGTGTAGGTCTTTGTTAGATATACTAATTGATTTACAATGTTAGAATGCTAGAATGTTGTCTATTGGATATGAAAACATCAAGCACTCTTAAATAAAATATATTTAAATACTAGATTTGTTTGTAATTTGGTTACTATAAAAGAAGTCTGAAATTCCTTTTTCTCACTGATAACCAGCTCACTGGGAGTTATGCTTCTTTCAGGTGTGGTTTATATATAAGGCTCTAAGAAATTTTTCACCTGGTAAAGTAAAAAGCTATAAATTTTTAAGTAAATTAAAATAAGATTTATAAAAAAATAAATTTCAAAAACTTTACATGTAATTATATTGGTTATATATGTAATTAACACAATCAGATAATCTTATTTAAGACATTTTTACTCTTAAAAAGATAAAGAAAAGCTTAACTTTATGCTAAGTTTCTGATATGTGGTCTATTTACAGGTATAGATAATTTTTTCACTGAACCCTTTTAATTGAGCTTTCTAAGGATGAAAAGAGGAAAGAAATGCTTAAAATATTGATCCTCTCTCATTCCAATAAAATAATTTCTTATGTCATCAAGTTTTATTATTTAGAAAACTAGTTTTAAATAAATTAAAACATATAAAATTTTGATTAAACTATATATATGTGTGTGTGTGTGTGTGTGTGTGTGTGTGTGTGTGTGTGTTGGTAGTGAGGATTGTACTCAGGGACACTCAACTACTAAGCCACATCCCCAGTCCTATTTTATATAGTATTTAGAGTCAGGGTCTCACTGAGTTGCTTAGCACCTCACTTTTGTTGAGGCTGGCTTTCAACCCAGAATCCTCCTGTCTCAGCCTCCCTAGTTGCAGGGATTATAGTCATGCACCACTGGGCCCAGCAAAATCTATTTTAAAGTATCACATTACATTCCAGATTTCAAATTTTTCTTTAAAAGCTAAACTTGATTAATATAAAACATCAATGTACTTATAGTACTGTTATTGATTTCTATATTAACTAAATAAATTTTTATTCCCTAAGCATTCAAATCTTTAGTATAGAAGCTTTAAAATAACATTTTACTAAGATGATGCTCTCCAAACTAAAGTTTTCTACAACAATGTTCTCTTACAAACTTAATAACAAATTATTTGGAAATATAATTATGTAATTTAATAATTTATAGTTAAATAAACATAAATTATAAAATTTTATGTTATAAGAAGAGAGACTACCTTTTTTAAAGATTAGCACTATGAGATATAAATGTGTTTTGCCATTTTCCCTCAAGAGGGTGTTAAATCTCTCTTGTCTGTTTCATGTTTAAGATATAATGATTAATTATGTTAACTAATTTATATAAATTTAAAAAATTATATATAAAATTTTAATAAAATAATATTCAAATAAGAAACTAAAACTAGTTTCAAAATTAAAAACCTTACCTAAGTTTTGCCAAGAGGCTACATCACTTAAGTTAAGACTCTTCCTTTCATCTCATTCCAGATTAAGATAATCATTCAAGTTCATTTAAAGTTAAGTTCAGAATCTAAGATGATGGAATAAAGGAGGTCACATTCCTGGCTGCTCTATAGCATGAAACCAAGAAAGCAGATAGGCAGCTTATCCACAAGTGTGTGTGAACAAAATAAAAGGGGGATACTTTACTGAAACCTAAAACTGGAAATTCAAAGCAGATCAGGGACACAGGAGGTTGGATGTAATAAAATAAGGAAAAGCAAAACAAAACAAAACAAAATATCAGTGGCACAGCTGCTGCCACAGCTAAGCCAGAAGCTTCAACCAGAGCAATCCCTCCAATGAGCATAGTAGAGGGATAATGAAATTAAAGGATCCCACATTTTTGGCAGGCCCGAGGCATGTCTGGGTATGGGCTATATGGAAACCAAGGACATTGCCCAACAAACCTGAAGAACAATCTTCACAACATTTCTGTGTGGGGAGAGAAGCCACCATCTATCCAGGTGGTGTATGGAGAACAAAGGAAGGAACTATTTTACAACCATGGCACAAGGGCTGGCAACAGGGAAGGAAGCTAATTCTTGGCAAACCCAAGGTTGTTCTGAAATACAGGCCTAGTAAATACATGCTTTATGACATAGAGTGTGCTTACATCACCAGAAGAAAATCATACATGGAGAGAGGTTTTCACAGGGCACAACTGGTCATGGAAAACCACCTGGCTCTATTCTTTCTTCTCAATTCTGACTGCTTACAGTACTGGCTGGGAGACACACATCTGGCTGGGAACTTGGAAGTGCAGGAATGGGAGAAACTGTTTGGAGACTGAACCCAAGACAAGAAAATGTGAGGTCTGCAGGTGACATAGGGGACTAAGAATTGGCTTCCCAACCACACAAGTGGAACCCAGGGGAGCTCTGGGTAAAGTCCTCCAGTGTGGACCAGCAAGTCCTGGGCACTCAGATGCGCTGGTTTAAAATCTCCAGACGAATTGGCATTCATCAGAGAACCTGGGGCCCACCTAAGCCTAAACTCTGCCTCCAGAAACTCCACCTATGGGCTTACCTCTGTCACTCCAGCAATCCAGAGGGTGGAGCATCACACTCCAGAAGACATGACTTAAAATTTCTGAGAAGAGGGCTGGAGTTGTGGTTAAGCAGTAGAGTGCTTGCCTAGCATGTGCAGGGTGCTGGGTTTGATTTTCAGCACCACATAAAAATAAAATAAAGGTATTGTGTCCAACTACAAGTAAAACAAAATATTTTAAAAATTGCTGAGAAGAGAAGCTGAGACTATTTTGAACATCAAAGGAAAAAATTCTTTAACGTTTTATCAGTGTTTTTTACTCTTTTTCACTTTTTTAAATTGTGACTTTAATTATTCATAGATATTTATACAGTTTCCTATTTTTTTTTCTTCTAGCTTTTTGAAGCCAGCTATTTTACTTGGATTAGGTTTTTTTTTTTTTGGGGGGGAGGGTGAACTAGGATGTTTGACTAGTGTATTTTAATTTTGTTTTTCATTAATTTATTTTTAATTTTATTTAAATTTTTGCTTTATATATATATTTTCTACTGTTTCTCTTGATTCTCTCTTTTCTTCTTCTAACAGCCAATCTCTATTGTTCTCTCTTTGACTATTCCTTTAATCTTTTACTTCTGTGTTCTCATCGTCTCCTCTCTGCTTATCATCACATCCTGTATCACTTCTGTTCTTTCCCTGCCCACAAATTGAAAATATAAACACTTTTGCAAAGTTGTTGTTTTTATTATAGAAATAACATATCATATCTTTTCTGTTTATCCTAATAATTAACACTATAGGTATCATAGTAGGAAATATTTGGTTTAATGGTGTAAATTGTATGCATTGGTTGTTGTTATTATTTGTCTCCCCCTAAACAGTGAAACGTTCAGGGACAGTATAAATCCACAGAGTAGAAACTCTACTGTATCAGATCCATACTGTTAGATGGTTTACACACAAACAACATGAAAAAATTGCCCCAAGCAAGCCAAGATTCTCAAATAACAGAATCCATTGGTACCACAGTAGAAGAAATGTCAGATAAGGAGTTTAGAATGTACATAATTAACCTGATCTGTGAAGTAAAAGATGATGTAAGAGAGCAAATACAGGTAGCAAAAGATCATTTCAATAAAGAGAGATTCTGAAAAATATTAAATAGAAATGCTTGAAATGAAGGAAGAAATGAAACAAATTGAAAATTCAATAGAAACCATCACCAACAGAGTAGACCACTTGGAATACAGAACTTCAGGCAATAGAGACAAAATATATAATCTTGAAACTGGAGTTTGACCATGGAGAGATGTTAATAAACCATGAACAGAACTTTCAAGAATTATGGGATAACATGAAAAGACCAAATTTGAGACTTATTGGTATAGATGAAGGCATGGAGATACAAACCAAAGGAATACACATTCTTTTCTAATTAAATAATATGGGCAAAATTCCCAAAGCAAAAGAATAAAATTGAAAATCAAATACAATAAGCTTACATTACAGGACCCCAAATATGCAAAATTACAACAGACTCATATCAAGGCACAATATAATGAAAATGCCTAGTATACAGGATAAGAATAAAATTTTAAGGGCTAGGAGAGAAAAATATCAGATTACGTATGGGGGAAACCAATTCAGATCTCAGTTGATTTCTCAACCCACAACCTCAAAGCCAAGAGGTCCTAGAATAACATATATGAAGCTCTGAAAGAAAATGGTTGCCACAACCCACTTGAATCTAATGTATGAAATATGATATGTCAAGAGCTTTGTAATGTTTTGTACAACCAATAAAAAAGAAAACAAAAGAAAATGGTTGCCAACCAATAATCCTATATCCAGCAAAATTAAGCTTCAGATTTGAAGATGAAATGAAAACCTTCCATGATAAGCAAAAGTTAAAAGAATTTGCAATCAGAAAGCCTGCATTTCAGAATATTCTCAACAAAATATTCCATGAAGATGAAATTTTAAAAAATGTAAGAACCAGTGAAGGTAGGAACTACACTGAAGGAATAATAAACTAAAGGACAACCTTATTAAAATTAAAAACAAGAAATAAACCAAATGACCAGGAATACAAAACATATCTCAATAATAATCTTGAGAATTAATGGCCTAAACTCATCAATCAAAATACTTAGGCTGACACATTGGATTAAAAAACAAGACCCAACAATATTCTGTCTCCAAAAGATTCACCTTAAGCAAAGACATCCACAGATTGAAGGTGAAGTTATGGGAAAAACATCACTCACATGAATCACATAGACAAGCAGGAATTTATATCCTCTAAAATAGACCAAGTTATGTAAGGTTTATACTTGTAATTATACAATTGTAATATTATTTTAATACATTTTTAGCATCTGTAGGTTTGTTTTAATTGCTCTCTTTATATTGACATTAATTTTTTCTTGATTAGACTTGTTAAATTTTTATCAATTTTAGTTGTATTATTTCTTTTCTATTTCACATATTTCTGTTTCTAGTTATTTCTACCTAATACCTAGTTTGAAAACAATTTGATTGTTATAAGTGTTCATATCACTACTATTTTGTTCCAGAGATTCTGATATTTTAAGCATTCATTATTACTTAGTTCAATGCACTTTTTATTTACTTTTCTTGTGTTTTCTTTTTTTATGGTACTAGGAATTAAACTCAGGGACACTGGACCACTGAGCCAAATCCCAGTCCTATTTTGTATTTTATTTGGAGACAGGGTCTCACTGAGTTAGTTAGTGCTTTACTTTCGCTGAGGCTGCCTTTGAACTCTCAATCCTCCTGTCTCAGCCTTATGAGCCATTGGGATTACAGGCATGCACCACTGCACCTGGTGTGCTTTCTTGCTTTCTTCTTCAATCTGTGAGATATTTATAAATGTGCCTTTTAATTTTAAAGTAGTTGAGACATGGGGGTGGGGTTCTATATACCTTAATGTGATTGATTTCTAATGTAATTAATTATGCAGGAAACACAGTCTTCATGATTTCATATTTTTAAAATTTCTCAAAGCTTATTTTATGGCAGAATATAACCAATCCTTATTAATTTTCTACTTCTCATTTTTGTGTATAGTTCTTTATAAATAAGTAGGTCAAGGTGACTGATAATGTTGTTAAGCCTTCTATATCATTCATAACTCCTTTCAACAAAGTAAGGGAGATTAAAATCTCCAAATATGATTGTAAATTTTTCTTTCTAATTTTTACTTCATATATTTGGAAATTTTGTTATTGAGTACATACATATTTAGGATTGTTATACTTTAATTTTTTTTAATTGTTGATGGACATTTATTTTATTTAATTATGTGCAGGGCTGAGAATAAAAACCAGTGCTCTTCCACTGAGCCACAACCCCAGCCCTGTTATACTTTCTTGATTAAGTTAACTTATTATGGTTATTAAGTGTTTCCCTTTATCTCTAAAATACTTTTTCATAAAATTTATTTTATATTAATAGCTCTAACTCAAATTTCTTAACCTTATTTCCCCTTTTGCTTTAAACTTATTGGTGTATTGATATTTAAAGGGTGACATATGTATAAACATTTAGTTATTGCTTGCTTTTTACACATATTATAGATTTATTTATAATAACTAGTTCATTTATATTTAATTTAATTATAATATTTAATTTTAATTATTATTTAATTATCTTTAATTACAATATCTATTTCATTAAACTAATTATAGATATTGTTTAAAAATGCTTAACATGAAGGTCTGTGGAAAATTGGGTAAATGATAGGTTTGATTTTAATATTTTGAAAAAGAGGTTGAATAGTCTTGCTGTCAGACTCAGAGAGAAGTTTCATTGGAATGCCTTTGTCACAATTGTTCATTATCTCATTTATCATATGGTACATAGCAACAGAGTTATTTTATTTTATTGTCTGTCAACATTTTTTATTTTGCAAATTAAATATATATATATATATATATATATATATATATATATATATATATATATATATATATATATATATCTCCCCACAAGAAATCTCTTAAATGTCCTATTATTATGGTATTAATGTAAAATTCTCTAACCACAAATAAACCTAGTTTTTTTTGTATGCTTATTTGCCATTTGATTATCCTCTTCAGTGAAATACTTGTTTGTGTATTTTATTAACTTTAATTGCATTATTTGCTCATTGTTAAGTTTTATAATCTTTGTATATTTTGTAAACAATTATGCACATTGCAAATTTAAAAAAAAAGAGAGAGAGAAAAATAAATGAAGGAAAATAGTGTGACCACAAAAAAATAGTTATGTTAAAAAATAGATCTTTGTTATAAAGATTTCAATATTCCTAAAATAAACAGAAAATACAATATATAAATAAGTAAAGGTTTAAAATTATAAAAAAATTACTTAATTCATAGCTGTTATGAAAATTAAATGTTTTTACTCTTGTTAATTTTATATTATATTTTCATTAGAAATCTTACAATAATTGTTAGTTGGTGCCTTACAAAAGTACCAATTCCAATATAACAAGTTAATTTACAATAATAAGGTTATTACCTGTAGGAAAACTGAATTGTAAAACTGGCTTTCAATATTTATACTGACCCCATTTAATAATTTTGTTGCCCATCTCATTGCTAAAGATTACATTAAATCATACATTTGGTAAAATCTAGGCCTTCTTTTATTGTCACTTCTTACTGTGTAAATACTTGGACAGTGCTAAACCATTCTCTACAATTTAAGGGTAATGACGTTCCAGCTTATGTCAAGTTTATTTTACAATTTTTAAAGAATAAAGTAGGGGGAAACAGAACCCCACATAACCCCATAAAATTATTTAAATTTTTAAAATTGTGATATTAAAAATTTTACTGCTTCTAAATGACACATGGAACAATAGAATAAACCAGATTTAATAATAACATAGAGTATAGGCTGTGCTTGTATATTTCCAGAAAACACAAACTGTCATTGTGGTGACAACTGAAGGAACTGTCACTTCAGGCTTAGCAGATAGATCAACCAGCAGGAAAGTACTAAGACTCAAACCACAATGTTTGTGGCCATGGTGGCTTTGTTGAGCTGTCAGATAAGCGAAGTCCATGAAGAGACTTACTGGACCAATTTTCTAGATCCACCATTAGTACATCCAGCCATGTGGACTGGAGAATCCATCCCAGTATTTACTACTGATTGTCTTATAATAGGAGACTTTATAGATAAACACATTACACCTATTTATGCCACTGGATTTAATTATACTGGTTACAGTGGGAAAGTACCTATATGCTGTTCCCCTAATGAATATGCTGGCTATTTAAAGTAACTTTCTAGGAAAATATAGTATATGGAGGACCCAGAATAGCCAATCATACTGTTACTTGGGACTTAAGATTCTATGTCTAGGCAGTTATTAAAATGGGACTTTCCCATAACAAGACAGTCATTCACATGGAACATCCAGCAATATCTTACTGCGCTAATCATTCTGCAATAGAATTTGGCATCTTTTCTAAATGGATAAAATGTGCAAATGTATTGCCAGTACAACATAAAATCTGTAGAAGTGGTGGGTATGTTTTGGTTATACCTTCAAAAATTGATAATAGAAAGTTACATCAGGGTGCCACTTCCTCCGGAAGGTCCAGAGCCAGGAGGGCTTAGTGTGACAGCACTGCCACTAAATTTGTTTTGCTTTTACTTCTTCTTAAAAAGAATCTGCAGGCAATCAAGTTTAATTTGAAATTTTAATATAGTAGAAGGTCTAAGAAGCTAGGAAAATAATTGAGTTACCTAGGACTATTATCAGAATACAAAAATGTATTTAGATAAACAATCATTCTGATATTTTTACAACTTCATGTGATTCAGACTACTCCCTACTGTGTGGGTATTAATTTGCACTACTAGTAAGTGGAAAGCCAGGTCAGAGCCCAGCCGACTGATTGATGTTACACTAGAAAAATCAGTAATTCACAAAGAAAAGGAGAAAACTATCATGTAAATTGTAAGAAATGCAATCTAACTAGGCTCATTTTCTCAATAATTTGGCTCAATACTTTCAAAACTCTGTACAAGTAGGGGAATATTGATAAAAAAGATGGAGACTAACTTAAGTGCCTCGGAAGCTATTGTAATAACTATTGGCAATGAGTTTTCTACTCTCAAATTTAAACAAAGGTTTAAATTCCATGTTTTCTGTAAATATTTCTGTCATTTACTGCAGCTAATATAATGCCTTCCAATGGTATTGGGGAACAGTTAGAAATCATCTAATGGGCATTTTGCATGTAAACAATAATAGCTTGGATCTTATGGAATTATATCATCGCATCCAGGATATCTGGAAAAGCAGGGTCAATTTCAGGAACGCTGCATCTCTAGGTGAACGAATACTTCATGAATTAAATGGCTTTAATCCTAGAAATACATTGAAACATTCTGCCTGGTATATTTTTGGAATGATATGTTTGCTACTACTTCTTTTTTGTATCATTATAATAGGTTGTCGGCCCCTTAGAACAAGGATCTAGGAACTCCAAGCAACTACACACCACTTGCATTGAAAAAATAAAGAAGGGGGGAAATGTTGGAAGCAATGTTTAAATTATGGGTTTGTTTGAACCACTATAAGGCAAGGAAGCTTCTTTTCTGAGAACTCCTGGGTGAAATTCCCCAGTTTGAGAAAGCCTGGATCATGCTGGCACACTGCCTTAGCTCACAGCCCTAGGATCAAACACAGATGGGTGTTACCTGCCAAACACCAAACAACCTGTTTACCTCAAGAAGTCTGCCACACTAAAACCTTTGATGTATTCCCCCTTAAATAAATGATTGGGGTGTTTTTCTGTTGTTTAATTCTAGTAACTATCAGGACTGGAAAGACCCATCAGGCATCTACCTTTTTAAATTTAACTTCTTTCTTTTTGATTTCTTTTTTTATTGGTTGTTCAAAACATTACAAAGCTCATGACATATCATCTTTCATACATTTGATTCAGGTGGGTTATGAACTCCCATTTTTACCCCAAATACAAGTTGCAGAATCACATTGGTTACACATCCACATTCTTTTTTTATTTCTTACTGATTATTTTCATACTTTTTATTTTCCCAGGCAGCTAAAACCTCCAAGCAGTAATATGCTCTACTGGGCTGTTGATAACCCAAGCAATCCAGCTATATTACTCTCCATACTTATCCAAAAGAAATAGCAGCAGCATAATTTAGAGGTACATGTTTATAGCAGCAGAATTCATGATAGCCAATTTATGGGCATAGCCTAGGTGTCTTTCAACAAATAAATTGCATAAAGAAAATGTAGTACATATACATAACAAATTTCTGTCAAGCCATAAATCAGAATAAAATGATGTCCTTTGCAGAAAAAAAAGTGAAAGTACTATGTAAGTAAAATAAGTAACATAATCCATATTCAGAAGAGCAAGTGCCACATGTATTAGAACTAGAGAAAAAAAGGGGGACGGGGAATGTTTTGTCATTTGAAATAGAAGAAAGACCATTAAGGTAGAGAAATAGGTTTGAGGGAAGGAGGAGTGGGGGTACTGAGTGGCAAGATTGAAACAATTATGTTATATGAATGTTTGAATAAACTGCAATGAAACCCACTAATCTGTATAATTAATATGCACCAATAAAATTTAAAAGAAGAAATATAAAATAGAATTATGATTGCAGTCTGACACATGTAGTTATTGGGGAAATACTGATCAAGGTTACAAAATTTCAGGTAGGAGGAATCTCAGATATATGGATGCCAACATACAACATGGTGGGATGATAAGAATAGAAGTTCAATGGATTAGACAAAGGGGAATGAAGGGAAAGGAATGGAAAAGGAATAGAGAATACAGTAGAAAGAATTAGGTGTAACTTTCCTATGTACAATATGAATACACCACAGTGAATCTCCACAAGCCTGGAATCCAAATTAGAATAAGATATACTCCTCATTTATATAAACATATAAAAATATATTACACTGTCATGTATAACTACAGAAACAGATAAAAATATTAAACAAGAACATTATTGTACATTGTGGTGACTGTAGTTTTAAATATATGCTTTATGCTTGAAAATTACAGAGAGTAGATTTTATTCTCACCTAAAATAAATGATAAGTATATGAGAAAATGCATAAATTAATTAACTTTATTGTATTATTCCACAGTATTTACAGGTTTGCAATGATTTATGTTGCAAATATACACAGTTTTGTCAATTTATAAGTTAATTGACAGGAGAAAAATGCATAGTATAGTATTTAATTTCTATATAGTATGTAATAACTTCTCAGTAGAAATATTATTCAATAAGAAAATGTTTAGTACGTTTCTTTAAAGATTTCCTTGCTACAGATGTATTTTCATGTTTGAATTTTTTGTAAAATTATTTATTAGCTGCTTTCAGTCATATGATCCATATTTAATTTATATGCCAATTGGTTGATTGAATTATTTTTCCATTTTAAAAAGAATTATGCAATGATCATAGTTCTGTAACATTTTTGTGCTCTAAAATTTTATCAGGCTTTCCATATTCAGATAAATGTGTGTGTGTGTGTGTGTGTGTGTGTGTGTGTGTGTGTGTGTGTGTGTTTATATGAGTATACTCATATATACACACACATATGTATAAACATGTATTATTTACCTATTTGCACATGTACACATACATGATCAGTATATGAGTTCATTTAATTGAGTGTTTAGTTAGACAATCTCTAGAGTTTCCAATTTAATATTTACATCTACTCTGTTGTATGGAATTTACTGTTACTTTTGTATTAAAAAATAAATCAATATTTTAGTTTTCATCACATTGTTTAAATTTTTATAGTTATTGAATTATGTGATGATATTTTCTAGCCTGTGTTGTGTGGTATGTTCTTTCAGACATTAATTTAGTCAGGTATCAATTGGTTAATAGAGACTATAGACATTAAATGACAATTATTACTTTATATTGAAATTTTCTATCCCTGTAAAGTTTATATATTGAAGTCCTAAGCTGCAATATGGCTGTATTAAAAACAGAGCATCTGCGCTGGGGTTGTGGCTCAGAGGTAGAATGCTTGCCTAGCAAGTGCAAGGCCCTGGATTTGATCCTCAGTACAAAATAAAAATAAATAAATAAACTTAAGTTAAAAAGAAAACAAAACAGAACATCTAAAAAAATAATTAAGGTTAAATGAGATATTAGGGTTGAGACCTAATTGTATAGGATTAATATAAGAGACAATGCAGTACTCTATCACATTTTTTTTTCTCTTACCACCATATGAATGTGAATGCATTATAGAAAGGACATGTGAAATCATATTAAGGATATAAGAATAAAACCATTTTTTTTAGAGAGAGTGAGAGAGGAGAGAGAGAGAGAGAGAGAGAGAATTTTTAATATTTATTTTTTAGTTCTCGGCGGACACAACATCTTTGTTGGTATGTGGTGCTGAGGCTCGAACCCTGGCCGCACGCATGCGAGGCGAGCGCGCTACCGCTTGAGCCACATCCCCAGCCCCGAAAAAAACCATTTTCAAGTGAAGAAAAGAACATTAGTAGAAAATAAATCAGTAATAACATTGGTCTCATGCTTCAGAACTATGAGAAATAGATTTGTGCCATTAAAACTACCCAGTATATGATCTGTTAAGATAACAGGTAGTACTGTATTAGTGAAAAGAAACATTGGAACACTTTAAAGCTTAATTTTTTTCCTGGCTCCACCCAGTGTTATGAATTAATTTGTAGGTTTAAAAAAATAAATTTTCTTTTTTTTCAAACTTAAAAATTAGGGTCTGAGGTCATGCCTGAGTAGTGAAGTGTTTCCCTAGTATGTGAGAGGCCCCAGGTTCAGTTTTCAGCATATAAATAAATCAAATAAAGGTCCATTGACAACTAAAACATTTTTAAAAATCAAAAGATAGTGTTATTTACCCACATAACTAGTCCATATAGAAAATGTAGTCAAACATAGTCCATATTTCTGCCTTAGAATATTTGTGATTCTTTAGTAGTAATAGCATCTTTGATTTTCAAACATACATATATCAATCAATAGTGAAACATTAAAATATGTTATTTGTTCCCGTGCTGATATATGTGTCTAAAAATTGTGTTGATCTGTGCACTCTAGTCTGTTTCATTCCATTAATGGCATTCTATGGATATTCATCCCGGAAAAAATGGTTATTTAGTTTAGTATTTTGCATCCATTTTTAAATCTACAATGTTGTAGCCTTGGTATGGAAAAACCTGTGTGTTAAAGGCTTACTCCTCATCGTGTCACTATTGACAGGTTTTGAAAATATTAAGATTAAGGGCATAGTGGAACACTTTTTGTCTGTGACATTATTGCAATAAAGTGAATGGCAGGATCCAACCACCTTCTTTTGCTGCTAGAGGTGACTGATACTAGATTAAAATATCTAAAACCAAGTCAAGAATAACTCTTTTCTTCTTTATAAATTAATTATCTTAGACATTTGTTATAGCAAGGGAAAGCTAGTAAAAAATTGTCACTGATAACAGAGTAGTTTTTCATGTTACTATATATAAGAGATGATACGGGAAAGTCTAAAATTTATTTGCATGAATTTGGAAAGGACCAAGGCATGGGAAAGTCTAGAATTCTGTAAGCATAACTTAATGAGCTATTGTTTTAGGGGCTTAGGATACAAGAATATTGATCATAAGTAGAGAGAAAAGGCAATGCTGATTAGGTTTCAAATAGAATTGGGGACATCATTTCATGACATGAGACTGTGGCAGGCTGAATTTAAAGGTGAAAGTGTAAGAGATCTGTGTTGGCTGTAATCTCAGTGACTTGAGAGGCTAAGGCAGCAGAGTTGAAAGTTCAAGGTCAGCCTCAGTATCAGCATCATGGTGAGGCCCTAAGAAACTTAGAGAAACTGTCTCAAAATGAATGAATGAATGAATGGATAAATAAGTAAATAGATAAGGAAGAAAGGCTAGGGGTGTAGCTCAGTGGTAAAAGTGCCCATGGTTTCATTTTATAGTACCAACCCCCCACCACCACCAAAAAAAAAAAAAAAGAAGAAGAAGAAAAATGGTACAGACTAGATCACTTGACGTAGGAAATTATATAGTAGCATAGTAAGCATAGCACTCAGGAAGTGACACTGGGTGTTATGAGTTGCTTTGAGTCTAATTTATAGTGAAAATCAGAAGCAAAGATAGTAGAGTGAAAGAATTTGGAAAATGTACATTTTATCAAAGGAATAAACAACTGTAAATGCACAGTGAAGGAAAGTACAAGTGCTAAAGAGATCAGCAGCATTATAAAGAAGCCACATGCTTTCCACTAGGATATGAGAAAAATGTTTCAAGGGAATCTCAAAAAATAGTAGAGGCATAGCCATGAGTGACTCAGAGATGTATAAATGCAAATTTGTTTTTTATATTGTGTTAAATATATTTCATTCATTTTTATTGGTTCTTTTTAGTTATATATGACAGCAGAATCCATTTTGATATAATTTTACAAGAATAGAATATATCTTATTCTAGTTAGAGTCCCATTCTTATGGATATATGTGGTTCTGAATGGGACTCTAACTAGAATAAGTGTGTTGTTTTCATAAATGTACATAGGAAAAAATGTCAGAATAATTCTATTGTCTTTCCTTTGCTTCTCCTCTTCCTTCCCCACATTTTCCATTGTCCAATCTACTGCACATCTATTCTTCCCTCAATGCCACACCCCTTATCTTGGGTTAGCTTCTACCTATTAGAGAAAACATTCTACCTTTGTTTTGGGGGGACTGGATTACTTCACTTAGCATAATAGTCTCCAGATACATCCATTGGCTGTCAAATAATAATAAAATCATTCTTCTTTACGGTGAGTAATACTCCATGGTGGTTGGTTCCAAAGCTTAGCTATTGTGAATTGATCTGGCATAAACATTGATGTGGCCATGTCACTATGGCATACAGATTTTAAATTCTTTTGAGTATATACTGAGGAGTGGGATAATGGAATCAAATTGTGGTTCCATTCCAAGTTTTCTGCGGTATCTCCATACATTTTCCAGAGTGGTTGCACCAATTTGTGGTCCCGCCAGGAATATACAAGTGTGCCTTTTACTCCACATCCTTGCCAACATTTGTTGTTACTGGTATTCTTGATAATTCCTTTTCTGATTGGAGTGCGATGGACTCTCAGTATTTAATTGCATTTATCTAATTGCTAGGGATGTTGTACAATTTATATATATATATATATATATATATATATATATATATATATATATATGGTATTCATATTTCTTCTTAGGTGAATTGTCTGTTTAGATTCTTTGCCCATTTATTTATTGGTTTATTAGGTTTCCTTTTGGTATTAAGTTTTTTGAGTTCTTTATATTTCCTGGAGATTAATACTTTATCTGAGGTGCTGGTGGTAAAGATTTTCTCCTATTCTGTAGGCTCGCTTTTCATGTTCTTGATTGTTTCCTTTGTTATGAAGAAGCCTTTTAGTTTGATGTCATCCCATTTGTTAATTATTCATTTTACTCCTAGCCCTTTATGGGTCTTATTTAAAAAGCCAGTTCCTGTGCCAATATATTGAGTGATGGGTCTACCTCATCTTCTAGTATAAGCAGGGTTTCTGGTCTAATACCTAGAGATAGTGATTAAATTTAATTCTTTTATATATGAATTTCCAGTTTTCCCAGCACCATTAGTTGAAAAGGGTATCTTTTCTCCAATATATGTTTTTGGCACACCCTTATCTAGTTTGAAGGAGCTGCATTTTGCAGATTTATCTCTATGCCTTCTATTCTGATCCATTGATTGGTTTTCTTGCCTATTTTGGTGCCAATATTATGCTGTTTTTGTTGCTATAACTCTACAGTGTAATTTTAAATATGGTAACTGTGATGCCTCCTGCTTTATTTTATTTTTTTCACTAAGGATTGCTATAGCTTTTCTGTGCCTCTTGTTTTTTCAGATGAATTTCATGAGTGCTTTTTCTCTTTCCATGAAAGACATCATTGGGCTTTTGATGGGAATGCCATTGAATCTGCACAGGGCTTTTTGTAGTACGGCCATTCTGATAATAATAATTCTGCCTATCCAAGAACATGGGAGGTCTTTCCATCTTCTAAGGTCTTCATCAATTTCTTTCTTTAGTGTTCTGTAATTTTTATGGTGAGGTCTTTCCCATCTTTTGTTAGATTGATTCCAAGGTATTATTATTATTTTTTTTGTGTGTGTGTGTGTGTGTGTGCGTCTATCATGAATGGGATGGTTTTTCTAATTTCTCTTTTAGCTGACTTGTTTGGGAGTATAGGAACACAATTTATTTATGAATGTTAATTTTGTTTCCTGCTAATTTGCTGAATTCCCTATGAGTTCCATAAATTTTGTGGTAGAGTTTCTTTGGGGGGGAGGGTATCTTCTAAATATAGATTATGTCCTTGGTAAACAGCTACTTTTAGCTCTTCTTTTCTCATTTGTATCCCTTTTATTTCATTATTTTGCCTAATTGCTCTGGCTAAAGATTAGCGGACTATGTTGAATAGAGGTTGTGAAAGCAGGCATCCCTGTCTTGTTCCTGTTTTTAGAAGATGCTTTCAATTTCATTTAGAATGATATTGGCCTTGGATTTGTCATATATAGCTTTTACAAGGTTGAGGTTTTATCCTTTTATCCTTATTTTTTCTAGTGTTTTAATCATACCTGAATGCTGTATTTTGTCAAATACTTTTTCTGCATCTATTGGGATAATCATGTGATGCTTGTCTTTAAGCCTATCAATATGGAGAATCACATATTTTGATATCAGTATGCTAAACCAACCTTGCATCTCTGGGATGAAACTCACTTGGACATGGTGCACTATCTTTTAAATGTGTTTTTGTAATTAATTTAGTAGTATTTTATTGAGATTTTTGCATCCATATTCATTAAGATATTGGTCTGAACTTTTTTCTTTGATTTGTCTTTTTCTGGTTTTGGTATTAGTGATTTATATGAATGAGTTTGGAGGAGTTTAATTTGAACTCACAGTTTCAAAGGTTTAGTCCATGTTCAGCTAAGTTCATTGCTCTAGGTCTGAGGTGAAACCAAGCATCATGGCAAAAGAACATGATGGGAAAAAGCTGCTCACCTCATGATATACAGGAGGCAGAGACAAAGAGGAGAAGTATCCACAGGGACAAGATATGTTACCCAAGAACTTGCCCCATGGGACCATCTTCCTCTAGCTATTTTCTAGCTGTCTATAGTTGCCACCCAGTAATTTATTCAAACCATTAATCCATCAAATGGATAAACCCACTGTTTAGGTTATGGATCTAAAAATCTAAGTATTTTCCCTTCTGCATTAACACAGATTTTGGGTGGTATGCCTCATATCCAAACCATGACAGCATCATTGCAAGTACCTCCTGAAAGTGTGATGCTTTGAAAATGAAGCTAAAGTGACATTGGAGACTCAAGAAATTCAGGGATGCCAAAAATTTGAAATGCCTTTTTAGGGAAGCTATAGGCAGCATATAAAGCCAGCTTCAAAGCATGACCACATGTATTGCAACCAGTAAAGCTGTGGGGTGTGGGGGTGGGGTAGCTACAAAAACACTTGGGAGCCCACATGCTACCACACTGTGCTCCAGATGCCAGAAATGGAACTAAGGAATCAACATATGCCCATCTATGTTTTGTTTTTTCTTTGTTGCATTCCTCCCTTGCTATTTTTCTATCCCTCCCCTTTTGAATAGATATTTTCACCCTGTGCTTGTTCTACCATTGTCTTTTGAAAGCATGCAACTTTCTTTTAGATTTTTAAGGAGTCTCACAGCTCAGTTTCTTTGAATCTCAGAAAAGACTAGACTTTGACTTTTGAGAAATTCTGAAACAGTTAAGACTTTGTCAATTTTTATTGTTGATGGACTAAATTCATTTTTCACTGGGAGATAGTGTTACTACTTTTCCACAAGCCTAAAAGCAATGAAACCAAATGATTCTAGACAAAATTTCTAAAACTATTGAACAATATAAATCTTTTTAAATGAACTTATTATCTCAGTTATTTGTTATTGTGAAGAGAAACTAACATTTATGCTGAAAACTTTGGATTTTGCTTCAGTAAGTGAGAAATTGATGCTTTTCTGCAAAATAATAAAAGCATATTTCATATTCCAAAATACCTATTAATTTGGTTCTAGACCACATCTTTGATTATGGTAAGGTATATCATTTTGTGTTGATTTCTGCAAAAATTTATGTATGTTTGTTTTGTTTTATTGGGGATTTACATGATTATTTTTGAGAGAAACAAATTCAAAAATTTCAATATTGCAAATTAAAGTGATTTAGGGGCAGTCCAGTTGATGTTCAAGTAAGTGAAAATTGTTAGTCTGAATTTATTTTTACATGACCAGTATAAGTCCAAATTCACCAATTTAGAAGCCTTATGGGAAAAAGGGTTCCTGATATTGATTCTTTTTTTTCATTCTTTTAAAATTTGTTTTTATTAGTTACACATGACAGTAAAATGATCTTGAGATATCATACATTTGAATCAGATGGGATATAATTTCTCATTTTTCTGAGTGTACAGGTTGCAGAATTATGTTGGTCATGCAGTCACATATATACCCTCAGCAATAATAATGTCTATTTTATTCTGCTGTCCTTCCATTCCCCCCTTCCCCTCCCCTCCACTCTCATCATTTCACTCTACCCAATCTAATGTGACCCACTTTTTCTTTTTTTTCCTCACATCATCATACCTGTATTCTGTATAACGAAGGGGGTCTCCTTCCCTCTTCCATGCAATTCCCATTCTCTCTCCCTTTCCTTCTCACTTTTCTTCCCTATCTAGAGGTAATTTTCTTCTCATGCTCTTCCTCCCTACCCCATTTTGAGTCACCTCCCTTATATCAGAGAAGACATTCGGCATTTGATTTTTAGGAATTGGCTAACTTCACTTAGCATAATCTACTCTAATGCTATCCATTTCCCTGCAAATGACATGATCTTGTTATGTTTTAGTGCTGAGTAATATTCCACTGTGTATAAATGCCACATTTTTTTATTCATTCATCCATTGAAGGGCATCTAGGTTGGCTCCACAGTCCAGCTATTGTGAATTGAGCTGCTATAAACATTGATGTGGCTGTGTCCCTGTAGTATGCCATTTTTAGGTCTTTTGAGTATAGTCCAAGAAGAGGAATAGCTGGGTCAAATGGTGGTTCCATTCCAAGTTTTCCAAGGAATCTCTATTCTGCTTTCCAAATTGGTTGCACCAATTTTCAGTCCCACCAGCAATGTATGAGTGCACCTTTTCCCCCACATCCTTGCCAACACTTGTTGTTGTTTGACTTCATAATGGCTGCAATCTTACTGGAGTGAGATGGTATCTTAGAGTAGTTTTAATTTGTATTTCTCTGATTGCTAGTGCTGGTAAGCATTTTCTTTCTACACATATGTCTACGTGTGAATTCCTGAATTATTCACATTAAGCCTGAATTATTTCACATTAAACCTTGAGTATTCATAATTATCAAATTGGGGGAAATTATTTAAAAATAAAAAGGGGTAATAGGGATTAACTCAGCATTTAGGAATAGGAACATTAAATCCCCAAAGGGAACTCTTAGTCATTGTCTACCTTTATTTACCTGCTTCTTTCAAGTACAATGTTTCCATCTTTTTAATCACTCCAAAATGTCTGTTGGTCCCTGGGGAATATTGCCAAATAAAAGAAAATAAAGACATTGACTTTATAAAAATACACATCAATAGCTAAGGAGACGGTGAACATTTTTTTATTTTTAATTTTGCAGTTGCAGAAGATATATAACAGCTGTGTTTCTAATGGCAGAAAAAAATGAGTCTTAGGTGCAGGCATGTGAGTTATGGATGCATAATATCATTCAGACATTGTGTGTTTACAGTCCACTTCTAAGCGAAACTGCTATTTATTCTTTCCCTCAATACCGTTAATCACTTTTCAAGATGTATTTCTTTTATTATTAATTTTTTATTTGTTTGAATTAGTTATACATGACAGTAGAGAACATTTATGCACTTTGATATAGCATACATAGATGGGATACAATTTCTCATTTATCTGAGTGTACATGTAGTAAAATCATATTGGTCATGCAGCACCTTTAGTTTTAGATTGTGCCTCTAAAGTCTCACCATGCAATAGTTCATTCTATTCAGAAACCTTAGCTATAAAATCATGAGTATGAAAGATTTTTTGTATTATCCATATCCATCTTTGCTGTCGGTATCTCCTAATATTTTGAAAACTACAGAAAATTAGTCACAAGGTAAAGAAAAATGTAGCTTCTTCAGAAATTCCTGAAATAACTTACCCATTGAAAATTAGGTGAGCAGGTTACAAACAGGAATTTTAATCTGTCATATTTAAATGGTGTTTTGTAGGTAGGCAGTTTGTTGTGATGCTATGATTGCTTTTCCCATTAAATGGCTTTTCCATTTCTTAGTGAATTATGTACATGTTTTGTTAATTAAATATTACAGCAAAATTGAGATTTAAAATTACTGTTTCTTTAGTATATTGTTGTTATGAAGGTCAAATGTGAAAATCAACATAAAAATGCAAAGTAATTTTCTCAGCAGTAAGTAATCATTCATAATTTTTATTTTAATTATTGCCAGTATTATTGTCATGATAAATATTGCTATCTTGCCTAATAACACTAATCACTATTTTTATTAGTAATACAAATTGCATATCTAGTTGCATTCTTAGGTTGTCATGGGTGTTTTTAAACTACACATGTTGAACATTTTTAGCTTATTATTTTCAATACACTGATCTTTTAGAACACTTCGTGGATATTCAAGCCAAGATAGAGTAATTTTATAGAAGTTAAGCATTGAAATCACACAGATATATGAATAATAGAAATTAGAGATGGGTTGTGGCTTGGGGTGGAGCACTTGCCTCACACATGTGAGGCACTATGTTCTATCCTCAGCATCACATAAAAATGAATGAATGAATGAATGAATAAAGTTATTGTGCCCATCTATAACTAAAAACATTAAAATTATTTGCTAAGAATATATTTTATGATTTTGTGCTATTACTTTATAATACAATTGGAATAAATCAATGAAAACACATTAATGGACAAACAAGTGTGACATTACATTTTTAGACACAATACCTTCATTTATTTATTTATGTATTTTTATGTGGTGCTGAGAATCCAACCCAGTGCCTCACACATGTGAAGCAAGTGCTCTACCACTCAGCCACAAACCCAGCCCCAACATTATTTTTAACATAATCTAGGATGATATATACACACATACACGTATATATCAAAGCAAAATAAGCCATATTAAACCTTGACACTCTATTATTAGTAAAGTTAATTGTAGCTGATTTCACATGCACAGAATACCTTAACACTTTAAAAATACTTCTATGTTCTACTATATGAGAAAATTATTAATTCAAGTAACTCTATCCTCTAATCACTGACAATCTAATAACAACAACAACAAAAAAAAACAGAAAAATAAATGATAATGCTGAAATAATCTAGAATGTGTCCAGTGCTATACTCAACATATATGAAAAAAAAAAGCTTGTCAAAGGAAAGGGGAATTCTAACCATAAACATCTGACAAAGGTTTTTGGTGACTATAAGGTGAAGATTTAAAGTGGCTTTAATAAAATAAATAGAACCTTGAAATGGCAAGTAATTTGTGTCAATAATCACAAATTTATAAGGCTTTTTGTGGAGAGCAGTGATTTGAATCAAATAATGGCCTCCTCTGACTCTCTTCTGGCTATGTTTGTGCAAAGATACAGGAGGAGGTGCCCGAGTTGCTATTGTGACAATGGCTTGTGAAGCCTCCATGCCAAAGTGCAGATCTGTTATCAGTCCAGTCCTTGAGTTCAGCACCAACTCCCAGGACTAGAGAATTCTGAGCAAAATTAGATGACCCTAATATCTCACTAGTAATCCCTTTCCTTCAGATTGCTTTGCTGAAACTTTTACACAATTAAACTTGGGATGATAAAATCTATATAATAACTTGGTGGGATGGCTCTGAGAAAATCAAGACTCAACAGGACTTGGCTACTCACCTGGCCACAGCTTTTTCTCCCTATGTGTGTCTGTTTGTCCTTTCCTTATCACCCATCACTCCTGTATGTCTGGTTTCTTAATTAATGGCCTTGGCTCTGAGAAAAATGAGAGAGTCACAGCAACTTTTATTTGTTTTATGAAAGTAGTTTCTTATGGAATGGTAAGGTGAAAATATCTTAGATGGTATAATGCTTATCATAACAGCTAATATTTTTTGACTCAGAAAACATGCATCTGCCAATAAAATAATCAGTGTAAGACAACCTTGAAAATGGCAAAATTTATGCATATCACAGAATATTCATTCATTTCATAATTCTAATATGAGTTTTCTTATAAAAAACAAAATATTGGTTATATTGTTTATTATACTTAATCATATTTTGCATCATTTTTCTTTTATGTTTTCAATGCATATTTTCCTCACATTTTAAAAGTGAGCTCCAATGCCTATAACATTAGAGAAAATGTCAGAAAGTGTGTGTTTTTTCATAATAGACACACAGACTCTATAGTCTATTATCCTTAAATGAATATCCATTACTTTTATTCCATGGAAAGAAGGAAGAAGAAAGTGATGAGTTCTGGAAATAAAAAATGGGGCATTCATGTCAGAATATTAAAAATGCAACATATGACATAGACTCCAGAGTTTTTTGTATATGTAGAAATTTCACTCATGAATTTCTTAATTTAAAATACTTTAATATTTTAATTTTTAAATTTTAATTTATTTTCATTTATGCATATTAATTTTTCAGGGTAGTGGGTATTATTATGTCATATTCACACATGCAGTGATATAAATTAGATCAATTTCACTTGCCAATGTCTCTTCTGTTTCTCCCTTTCTCACTTCCCTTGATGTACTTTCTCTGCCCTAATAGTCATTCTTTGCTTTTATATGATTCTTTTCCCCCCTTTGGCTTCCACATATGACATAAAACATAAGTCATCTGATTTTCTGAGACTGCCATATTTTATTAGCAAGATGCCCTCCAGCTCCATTCATTTCCCTGGACATAGCATATTTCATTGTTCATGGACACACACACACACAAAAAAAAAACAAAAAAACAAAAACAAAAAAAAAAACTTCAATTGTGTATATATGACCATTTTTTTTATCTATGTGTTGATAGACAACTTGGTTGATTCCAAAACTTGGATATGGTAAATTGTGCTGCAATAAACATGGGCATGTATCTCTAATGTTTGATATTTTTGATTTTGGGGATGAATATTGAGGAGCAGTATGACTGAATCATATGGTAATTTCATTTGTTGCTTTTTCAGGAAATATCATATAGATTTCCATCTTGATCATACTATTTTACATTTTCACAGTGTATAAGATTTTCTTCTTCCTTACATCCTCAGCAGCATTGTTGAATGTATACTTAATGATTGACATTCTGACCTGAGTAAAATAGAACCTTAATGTAGTTTCATTTTGCATTTCCCTGAAGATTAAAGATTTCGAAAACATTTACATATAATTGATGGTCATTTGTATTTCTCTCTCCCTCTCTCTTGTATCAGTGCAAGTTTAGATCATTTCATCACTTTTGGAAAGGGATACTTTTTATTATATTGTTGATTTTTAATTTCTTTTTTGAATTTTCAGGATTAATCATTTCAAAGAGGAACTGGAAAATTTTTCTCCCATTTGGAGGTTCTGTATTCACACTGTTAATTGCTTATTCGGCTATGCAGTAACTTTTGAATTTGATGCCATCCAATTTATTATTTCTTAGTATTACTTCTTGAGCTATTGGGTCCTATTTAGGAAGTCATTGCCTGTTCCAATAAATTGGAGCATTTCCCTTATATTTCTTTGAGCTGTTGCAAAGTTTCTGACCTTATGCCTAGGTCTTGAAAACATTTTGTGGTGACTTCTGTTCAAGGTGATAGATAACAAATTACTTTCATACTTCTACATATAGATATACATTTTTACCTACAGTATTTGTCAGATAGGTACCACATATATATTTTGGTACCTTAGCTAAGGATCAAATGACTCTACTTCTCTGAGATTTCCCCTGTGACTTCTATTCTATTCTATTGGTCTATATATCTCACTACCATGCTATTTTTATTATGATAACTATGTAGTATAATTTGAAATCAGGTATTGTGATGCTTCCAGCATTGCTCATTTTGATCAGGATTTCTTTGGCCATTCTAGGTCTTTTACTATTCCATGTAAATTTTAGGACTCTTTTTCTAGTTGTGTAAAGAATGTCATTTGTTAGAGTCTGTAAACAAGTCAAGATGGGGCCTGGAATATTGCAGAGGGAATGGTTTGTGAAGTAACGCCAGCGAGCCATTAGGTGTGGAGATTCCTTATTGGTTGACTGCTTTATCTAGTTTATGTTAATTAAGATAAACCGGTCCTACAATAAACGGCTCCCACTCCTGCTGTATCAATCCACACAAGTTGCTTGTCACCCTCCAGTTATTTTGCTGCAGCCAGACTGCGGCAGTCATTGGTATTTTGACAGGGATTTCACTGAATATTTAGTTCTCTTTTGGCAATATGGCCACTTAAACACTATTAATTTTAAATATTGGTGAATATGAGAAATGTTTCTATCTTAAATGTCTTTTTCAGTTTTCCTTTTCAGCATTCTGTAAATTTTCTTGTAGACATCTTTTACTACTTTGGTTCAATTTATTATAGTATATTTTATTTTTGTTTTGTTTTGTTTGAAGCTATTGTGAGTATAATTGTTTTCCTATATTTTTTTCAAGAGGTTCATTATTGGTGAATATAAAAGCCATTGATTAATGTATATTGATTTTTTCTGTTAAGTTGCTGAATTTGTTTACAAGATTTAGAAATCTTTTGATGGAGCCTTTTGGGTTTCCTAGTATAGGATCATATGTGTTAGTCAAATATTCATCATAGTGACTAAAACACCAAACAACAATCACTTAGAATAGGAAAAGTTTGTTTTGAACTCATGGTTTCAGAGGTCTCTATCTATGGTCACCTGAAATCCATCACTTTGGGCATGAGATGAAGCAGAGCATAAAGGCAAGAGTGAAGAAAACCACTAGGTTTATGGCAGCCAGGAAGTAAAGGAGGTAAGACAAAATATAATCCCCATGGAAACAATCCCAATTAACTACTTCCTGCATCTGTGTCCCACCTGTCTATAGTTATCAAAAAGTAATCTATTCAAATTATAAACTCTTACAATGTATTAATCCTCTGATTAGTCTACAACTCTTATAATCTAATAATTTCACGTGTATATAATGCTATGTTGATACATAAGCATTAGGGGTATCTCATATCCAAACCACAATATTTTTCCTCTGGATACAAAAGCTTATGTCCACCTCAGAGTGAGAAATGTATTCAGTCCATCTTCAAGAGCACCATTAATAGTTCCACCATCCCCAAATATACAAGTCCAAAATCTTCTCTGAAACTCAAGGTAAACTCTTCACTATAAACCTCTGTAAAAACAAAAAGCAAGTTACATATACCCAATGTTCAAGAGCAAAGTAACTGCCCCATTCCAAAAGGGAGCAAAAAAGTCATAGAAAGAAGAGGTGGGATGAAAAAAATATTGAAACCCAGTTAGGCAGGAATTAGGTCCTGTAGTTCCATGCCTGGCATCTGGGGCACATAACAGTGAAATGTGAGCTGCAAAGGACTTGTGGAATCCTGTTGATTTGGCCCTCTTGGCTGCAGTCCAGTTAGTCTCTATTAGTGTGGCTCTGACCTCAGATGGTGGTGCAGATACTCCATGTTACTGGCATCTCTTAGTCCCTGGGGTCACCGTTAGAGAGCTTCAACTTCCATTTTACAGATTCATAAGTTGTCATCTCATGAGAGGTCCACAGGGATATTGATCTGCCAAAACTTGGCCTCTCAAGCCTTCATTTGAAATCTCAGGGAAAGCCTCCATGACTCTTTAATATTCTAGCACTCTGCATTTCTGCAGAACCAGCACCAGATGGATGATGCCAAAATCTGCTGCCAGTTTGGGAAGTAGCTGGGCCCTCTTGGACAATGGTTGCAGTAGATTCTGAATGACTGAGTGGTGAAAAATATACCTGGAATAATGTGTTCCTAAGAATCTTGTGAGAGCAGGATGCCCCCATAATTTTTTTAAATAAATTTTAAGCTTTTCACCCTTGACCCTGCTATGGGTGTTGTATTGCTAATTTCAGAGATGCCTTCTGTTATGGTTTAGGTATGAGCTGTCCCCCAAAACTCATGTGTGAAAAAATTCAAGAAAGTTTGAAGGTGAAATGATTTGGTTTTGAGAGCCTAAACCTAATCAGTGAATTAATCCACTTCAATGAATTAACTGTGAAGTAACTGTCACAGCTAGGGTGTGACTGAAGGAGGTAGGTCTCTGGGGGCATGTCTATGAGTATATATTTTGTCCCTAGTGAGGGGAACTTCCTGATAGCCATGTCCTAAGGTGCTTTTCTCCTTCATATGCTTTCTGCAAGGTGTTCTGTCTCACCTGTGTCCAAAGAAATGGAGTCAGCTATCTATGGACTGAGACCTCTGAAACCATGAGACATAAATGAAATTTTTCTCTTTTGTTGTTTTTGCTAGGTCTTTTGCTCACACTGGCAAACAAACAAACAAAAATCCCTGAGTATAGCACCCTCAAGGCTTCTTTTCCATTGTCTGTGCAATATACTTAGTTTCTCTATGCTGCTGGTAATCGCTTCAACAACCAAAACTTCTTGGCCCAATGTTAAATATTTTTATCCTTTGAGAACTATCCCTTTAGTTCTCATGTCTGTTTCTTTAGTTATTTGGCTCTTTATATTTTTAGTTAAACATAATGTTAGGATTAATTTTGACATATTTAAAAAAGCATGGAATATAATTTGCTTTAATTCAGTTCCCAGGAGTTCTCCTTTTCCTCCCTTCCTCCCTCTTCCCTTCCCTCTACAGTACTTGTTTTAGTCAGCTTTTTTGCTTCTGTAGCTAGAAGATCTGACCAGAACAATTTTAAAGGAGAAATGGTTTATTTAAGGCTGATGATTTCAGAATTCTTAGTTCATAGAGAGATGGCTCCATTCCTTATGGCTCCAGGTGAGGCTGAACATCAAGGTGGGAGAGTGTGGCAGAGGAAAGCAGCTCACATCATGATCAGGAAACAGAGAGACAGGGTCTCAACTTGTTAGATATAAATATATACTCCAAAGCCACGACCTTAATTCCCACCTCCCACACCCTACCATTTCAGCTATCACTCACTCAGTGAATCCCAATTAATTCATTGTTTGGGTTGTGTTGTGTATTTTTTATTTGTGACTATTGAATATTCTTGCATCTGTGTGATGAAACAGACTTATTCATGGTATATGATATTTTCATGTGTTGCTGATTTCTCCTTATATGTATTTTAAGGATATTTGTATTTATATTTATAAAGGACATTGGTATGTTATTTTCTTGGTGTGTCCTTGTTATTCAGTTTTAATGTCATTGTGATATTAGCTTCATAGAATGAGCTAGAAAATGTAACTTCCATTTCTATTTCATAGAATGATTTCAGGAGCATTATTTTAGTTTTTATTTAATGCTCTGATATAATTCAGCTGTGAATTCATCTGGGCCTTTTCTTTGTTGGGGGTTTTTTATTACATCTTCAAACTCATTCCTTATTATTAGTGTGTTTATGTTTTTCTACCCTCTGGATTCAATTTTTGGTAGGACACAATTTTCCAGAAATTATCTATTACTTCAAGTTGTTACAATTTGTGGGAGTATAGGTTTTCAAGGTAATCAAAATGATCCTCCAGATTTTATCGGTATCTATTTTAATATTCTCCTTCCCTTCTCTAATTTTATTAATTTCTATCTTTTAAATTATTGTTTTAAGGTGGTTATCAATTATGTTTATATTTTCAAAGAATTAACTTTTTAATTTATTGACACTTTGTATTTTTCTATTCTATTTCATGAACTTCATCCCAATATTTATTATTTTATTACTTTTACTAGTTTTGAACTTATTTTATTTTTATTTTTCTAAGACCTTGAGAGGATATATTAGGTTATTTATTTGAGAATCATCTTGTGTTTCTGTATAGGCACTCATAGATATGAAGTGTCCTCTTAGAACTGTCTGTGTTATGTCTTGGTGTTTTATTCCACATTTTTATTATTGAGACAAAAAGATCAGAAGAGAACAACTTAGAGGAGAAATTATTGTTTTGAATCATGGCTTCAGATGAAAGGGGATCAGTAAATAATAGGCAGGAAGCAGAGAGAGAGAGCTGCACTTACCAGGGACAAAATATATACCTCAAAGTCATTCCTCCAGTGACATACTTTCTCCTCCACACCCTTTCTACAGTTACCAGTTAACCACCATCAGTGAATTAATCCACTCATTAGGTTAAAACTCTATCCATTTCAGCTATAAACATATTTGCATTGTCTCACACATGAGTTGTTTTGGGACAACTCACATTTAAACAATAAAACTCAGAGATTCCAATTGCTGTGCTTCTAGTTTCCTTTGTTTTAAAAAAAATATTTATTTTTTAGTTTTAGGTGGACACAATATCTTTATTTTATCTTTATGTGGTGTTGAGGATCGAACCCAGTGCTCCGCGCATGCCAGGCAAGTGAGCTACCACTTGAGCCACATCCCCAGCCCTAGTTTCCTTTGTTTTAAGAATTCTTTTTTATTTCTATCCTGATTTTTGATGACCATTTTAAAGTGAATACTATTTAATCTCTACAAATACATTTAATTTCTAATAGTTTGTATTTTTAATTTGTTTCAATTGTTATTTTAGAAGATGCAAAATTATTTTAATTTTTCTATTTTAATTATTCTATTTTCTAATATCTATTTTCTATTTACTTTGTGGAGTAATATATGTTCTATATGTGAGAAAATTCCTGGAGCATCTGAAAAAACAATTGTATTCATTTGCTTTTGGATGAAATAGTTTATAGATATTCTGTATACAGATATTTTGGAGATATATCTTTTAACTCTGTAATATCTTCATTGATTCCCTGTCTGGATGACCTATTGTGTACCTATTCATTAGAGTGGCATATTGAAATAACACTATTATTTCATTGCAACTATTTCTTCCTTTATGTTCAGCAATGTCTGTTTTATGAAATTAGATGAACCAGTGTTTGGAGCTTAAATATCTACATTTGCTATAACTTCTTCTTTAACTTTTTTCTTTACCATTATACAGTGATTTTTTTTTCTATTCTGACTAATTTTAGCTGAAGTGTGCTTTGTCAGATATGAAAGTAACCGTTCTTGCTTACTTTCAGATCTCATTTGCATGGAATATAATTTTCTATTCTTTCACTTTCAGTCTGAGAATGTTTTTGCCAGTGAAGCTATTTCTTTTTTTTTTTTTGAGAGAATTTTTAATATCTATTTTTTAGTTCTCAGTGGACACAACATCTTTGTTGGTATGTGGTGCTGAGGATTGAACCCGGGCCGCACGCATGCCAGGCGAGCGCGCTACCACTTGAGCCACATCCCCAGCCCAAGTGAAGCTATTTCTTACAGATAACTTAAAGTTAGATTTTTATGGGTATTTTTTTTTTCATCTAGTCTGCCAGTCTATGTCTTTTAACTGGAGAATTAACACTTTTGCATTCAGTGTAATTACAGAAAGGTTTTATAGTTTGGATGTGAGGTGTCTCCCAATAACCTCATGTAATACACAATGCAGGGAAGTTAAGAGGCTACATTATTAGGTTATCAAAAGTTGCAACCTAATCAATGGATCAATTCATTTGCTAGATTATTAATTTGAATGATCACTATGTGGCAACTCTGAGTAGATCAGGCATGAGTGGAAAAAGAATATAGGCATGCCTTTGGGAATTATATTTTATCCCTGTCCCTCCTTTCTCACTCTGCTTCCCAGCTGCCATGAGCCAATCAGCATTCCTTCAACATTCAATTTCACCATGAAGTTCCCCTCACCTTCCGGCCAAAGTGATGGAGTTAGCTGACCATGGACTGAGACCTGTGAAACTGTCATTCCCAAATTATATTTGTTCCCATGAATTCCTGTTAAATAGTTTGGTCACAGTGAAAAAAATCTAGAATAAGATATATTATTTGCTGTCACTTTCAACGTGATTTATTCCTAACCATGCTCTTGTTGTTGTTCTTATCTTCCTGTGTGCATAAGATTTCTATATATATAGGCTTAATCTAATGAACTCTTTTAGGTTATGTTTATCTTGGAAAATAGTTATTTCTTCTTTGTTTTTCAAATGTAGCTTGTTGGATATAGCATTGCAGGTTGGCAGTTATCTTTTTTCAGGGCTCAAAATACACTATTCTAAGCCTACCTGAACTTTCAATATTTTGCTGAAAAATATGTTGTTATTCTGATTTGTTTTCCTTTATTAGTGACTTACCATTTCTCTCTTACACATTTAGTTTTTTTTTTTTTTTTTTTTTTTTTTTTTTTTTTTTTTTTTTGTGAGGGGCTTGGCATTTTAACTATACTGTTTTGTGGAGAGGTACTTTTCTGTGTTTTCTAGTTGGGATTCTAAATGCATCCATTATTAAAATGTCAATTTTATTCCAAAGGTTTGGGAAACTTTCTGCTGTTATATTACTGAAAATATTATTATGCTGTTAGACTGTATGTCTGGTATTTCTTCAATTCCTCTCTTCTACTTTTTTCCTTGTATTACTCATTATTGAACCCATGGTCAATTTACAACTTAACTGCATCTGTAGCCCCTGTTTATTTTGATGCAGGGTTTTGCCAAGTTTCTAAGCTAGATCTTTACCTTTAAATACTCTGGCCTTCTCTTATTTAATTGCTGAGATTATAGGCATACTCCATCTTGCATGGCCTCGCTTCTTATAAGTCTTAAACTAGGTCACCTAATGCTGTCCCAGGGTTCTTGTATATTGTGATCATGTTTTTTAATTTTCCTTTAATGCGTTAAAAATGTTCACATATTTATATCTTGTCTTAAAGCCTTAAAATTCTGTCTTCTGCTTGATCTAGTCTGTTGTTAAGACTTTCAACTACAATTTTGCATTTCATTAACTGTGTTTTTCATTTGTATTATTTCTATTTGCTTCTTTTTTCAGAATCTCTTTCTTTTTATTGAAACTTTATTTTATATCCTACATTTTCTCTTTTTACTCATGACTTAAAAATTCTTTTAAGTTAAAAATTCTTTAACTTGTTGATCATTTTAACAATCATCTTCTTAATTTAATTGCATTTCATCCACTTATGTATCTCTGTGTTTAGTTATTGAAGGATTATGGATTTTGGAGCTCTGTTAGGACCTTTGTTTCCTCATGTTTTCTGTGTTTCTATATTTGAGTGTCTTTTAGTGAGTTGTTTTGTCTTAATGATGTGACTGGAACAGATGTGTATGGTCAGTATCAAAGCATATACTCAGTGTGTTCACAATGCTCTGATGAAATACCTCGCACTGCTTTAATAGAAGATAAAGATCAGTAATTTTGACCACTTGAGGATAAAATATATACTAATAAATCATACAAACAAATTAGAAATATTCTGTATTACTTCATCAGTTCCAAAGTGGAAATGGGAAGTGATAACTTATAATAGACTGAAAAAATAGATATTAAAATTAAAATTAATATTCAAATATGTAGGAAATAAAAATTTTAAAAAGAAGAAATAAAGGAAAAGGCAGTGAAGAAACAAGGGAAATAAAGAATCAAACAGAGAAAAGGAGAGAATATGGAAAAAAAGAAAAATGATAGAATGAAAATTCAAATAGCACATCACAATATTTACAGGGGGAGGATGGAAGACAGATGAATAAAAAGTGAAGACAGCAAGAACAGAAGGAAAGACTGTAAATATGAGACAGAAGAATGATATAGTGAATAACTAATTAACACATTATAACATTAAAATATATAAAATTGGACTAAGGTATAAGATATGTCAAGTACATCCCTGGGATGCAAGGATGGTTCAATATACGGAAATCAATAAATGTTATTCACCACATCAATAGACTTAAAGATAAGAACCATACGCTCATCTCGATAGACGCATTACCTTGACATTGTAAAAGCTAACTATGCTAAGCCTCAGGCTAGCATCATTCTGAATGGCATTCCCTCTAAAATCTGGAACAAGACAGGGATGCCCTCTCTCACTACTTCTATTTAATTTAGTCCTTGAAATCCTAGCCAGAGCAATTAGACAGACAAAAGAAATTAAAGGCATAAAAATAGGAAAAGAAGAACTTAAATTATCACTATTTGTGGACGACATGATTCTATACCTAGAAGACCCAAAATGATCTACAAAGAAACTACTAGAACTAATAAATGAATTCAGCAAAGTGGCAGGATATAAAATCAACACACATAAATCAAAGGCATTTCTGTATATCAGCGACAAACCCTCTGAAATGGAAATGAGGACAACCACTCCATTCACAATATCCTCAAAAAAAAATAAAATAAAATACTTGGGAATCAACCTAACAAAAGAGGTGAAAGATTTATACAATGAAAACTACAGAACCCTAAAGAGAGAAGTAGAAGAAGATCTTAGAAGATGGAAAAATATACCCTGTTCATGGATAGGCAGAACTAACATCATCAAAATGGCGATATTATCAAAAGTTCTCTATAGGTTTAATGCAATGCCAATCAAAATCCCAATGACATTTCTTGTAGAAATAGATAAAGCAATCATGAAATTCATATGGAAAAATAAAAGACCAAGAATAGCAAAAGCAATTCTAAGCAGGAAGTGTGAATCAGGCGGTATAGCAATACCAGATTTCAAACTATACTACAGAGCAATAGTGACAAAAACAGCATGGTACTGGTACCAAAACAGGCAGGTGGACCAATGGTGTAGAATAGAGGACACAGAGACTAATCCACAAAATTACAACTATCTTATATTCGATAAAGGGGCTAAAAGCATGCAATGGAGGAAGGATAGCATCTTCAACAAATGGTGTTGGGAAAACTGGAAATCCATATGCAACAAAATGAAACTGAATCCCTTTCTCTCGCCATGCACAAAAGTTAACTCAAAATGGATCAAGGAGCTGGATATTAAATCAGAGACACGGTGTCTGATAGAAGAAAAAGTTGGCTATGATCTACATACTGTGGGGTCGGGCTCCAAATTCCTTAATAGGGCACCCATAGCACAAGAGTTAATAACAAGAACCAACAAATGGGACTTACTTAAACTAAAATTTTTTTCTCAGCAAGAGAAACAATAAGAGAGGTAAATAGGGAGCCTACATCCTGGGAACAAATTTTTACTCCTCACACTTCAGATAGAGCCCTAATGTCCAGAGTATACAAACAACTCAAAAAATTAGACAATAAGATAACAAATAACCCAATCAACAAATGGGCCAAGGACCTGAACAGACACTTCTCAGAGGAGGATATACAATCAATCAACAAGTACATGAAAAAATGCTCACCATCTCTAGCAGTCAGAGAAATGCAAATCAAAACCACCCTAAGATACCATCTCACTGCAGCCACTATGAAGTCAAACAAGAACAAGTGCTGGCGAGGATGTGGAAAAAAGGGTACACTTGTACATTGCTGGTGGGACTGCAAATTGGTGCGGCCAATTTGGAAAGCAGTTTGGAGATTCCTGGGAAAGCTGGGAATGGAACCACCATTTGACCCTGCTATTGCCCTTCTCGAACTATTCCCTGAAGACCTTAAAAGAGCATGCTACAGGGATACTGCCACATGGATGTTCATAGCAGCACAATTCAGAATAGCTAGACTGTGGAACCAACCCAGATGCCCTTCAATAGATGAATGGATAAAAAAATGTGGCATTTATACACCATGAAATATTACGCAGCACTAAAAAATGACAAAATCATGGCAATTGCAGGGAAATGGATGGCACTAGAGCAGATTATGCTTAGTGAAGCTAGCCAATCCCTAAAAAACAAATACCAAATGTCTTCTTTGATATAATGTGAGCAACTATGAACAGAGTAGGGAGGAAGAGCAGGAAGAAAAGATTAACATTAAACAGAGACATGAGATGGGAGGGAAAGGGAGAGAAAAGGGAAATTGCATGGAAATGAAGGGAGACCCTCATTACTATACAAAATTACATATAAAAGGTTGTGAGGGTAATGGGAGAATAAACAAGGAGAGAAATGAATTACAGTAGATGGGGTAGAGAGAGAAGTTGTGAGGGAAGGGGAGGGGGGATAGTAGGGAATAGGAAAGGTAGCAGAATACAACAATTTCTAATAGGGCATTATGTAAAATTGTTGATGTGTAACCGATGTGATTCTGCAATCTGCATTTGGGGTAAAATTGGGAGTTCATAACCCACTTCAATCTAATGTATGAAATATGATATGTCAAGAGCTTTGTAATGTTATGAACAACCAATAAAAAAAGAAAAAAAATGCTAAAAAAAGAAAATGACAACATCTACTGTGAGGTTTAAATAATGTATTTATTTTACTATCATATTCTGCAATGCAAATAAAGTAGATCATATGCCTCTTAACAGATAAGTCAGAAAATATATAAATTATTAAGACTAAGAGAAAAGGGAAATTAGAATATACAAAAATTTAAATGTGTAGAATTGAGCTTCAAATTTCAATCTGTCTTTCATAGGAAAAACAAGTAAACAAGTCCTGTAAGTATGGGTTATGTGGATACCTCAATTTCATATTTACATTTCAAATGAAGATGTTTCTCTTATATATTAATTTGCAAATTAAGTTTTGAGTTTTCTGTTGGTTTGTTTTGAGACTGGGGGAGTTAAAATCTGGAATTTGTGACTTTTTAAAAGATATCTGAAATAATTTCCTTGTCATCATCATATTGTTTTGCCAAGATAAATTAAAATCGTATGACAACTTAAAAACAACAACAACAACAACAAAAAAGATATGTCAAGTAGTGGGGGTATCCTGTCAAACACAAGAAAATACTAGTGAAAATGAAAGAAAGAATAACATTTAAAATTCTAAAATTATTCCTTGACAAGGTATTAAGAAGGAGAGATTTCTTCTGGGGACTTCCAGCTTTGGGTTCTACCAGGTATTTGGAGGCAGAATAAATGTCCAAGCCTTAAATGTGTAACCTCTGAGTATCTCTAAGCCTTGAGGCAGTGACTGCATCAGCTCTCTTTGTGCTGATTTTTCAGAGCTCTGTATTTAGTTTTTCACGTGTCTAGCTCAGACTTCTGCTTCACAACTTGCCTAGAACTCAGGTTCTTGCACATATCTACACTCATTTTGTTTAACTGTGGCTTGAACTTGGGTGGTTCTGGTGTTTCTGTGGCATTTTGGGATGCCTGAAAGCTGTCAGAAGGGACTGTTGGATCAGCCATAATTATTTGGAGCACTATGATCAAATCTTTTCCTGGTATGGATGATGGCTTTGTGAATCCTATGGAAAAAGTGTCCCCAGGGTGATCAGCACAGACCTTTCCCCATCCTTATCTGTCATGACCAAATTGGCTATGGTATTACTGGGATGAACCCTGGCACTTGGTATTCATACAGATTAAACTATGCTGGACTGTGACCAGTTTATAAATGCCTATGTTGTTTTAGACCACTGATTTCAAAGGACTTGTCATTAGCCCACCTCAATTTAGAGCTCCCGACAGGTTTGTACGACAGTGTCACTCCTGAACCTGGGATTATTTTTGGTGCAAGTTTCTGACAACAATATGAAAAGAGATGAAAAAATGTCCATAGGTTTGGATACAAAAAAGGAAATAAAAATAAAAGAATGCATGGATTTCTAATCTACTGCTTAGACATAGCAGACAATGAAGTTAATTTTTATTAGTTTTTTATTGTTATACATGGCAGTAAAATCTATTTTGATATATTAATACAACAAGGAATATGTCTTATTCTAATTAGGATCCCAGTCTTGTGGATATATATCATGTTGAGATTCGCTGTGGTGTATTCACATAGGAAAGTTAGGTTAGATTAATTCCATTGTCTTTCCTATTTTATCTCCCTTCCCTTCAATTTATTCCCCTTTATCTAATCCACTGAACTTCTATTTTTTCCTCTGCCCAACCTTATTGTGTGTTGACATCCACATATTTGAGAGAACATTTTACTTTTGTTTTTTGGGGGATAGGCTCATTTTATTTACCATTAAAGGAATTTTTAAGATAATTCCCCTTCCCAGATCCCACCAAATTCTCAGGGAAGTGCAGAGAAATGTACATAAGCTCTTCTCCCATGCCTTCTCACTATGCAATATCTAAGTTTCCATTTTGATCAGGCTTCATATTTGCCTGGTAGTGGAGTCTTCATTTCTTGTAATCTTTATGATGCCTTCTTTCAGGTCTCTGGTGGAGGTCTTACCTTCCATGGATAAGTACTCCTGATATTCATACACCAGGTATTCATGCAGCCTATTTCTTCTTTTTGTTTTTCCTGTCATATGATTCTTAAAAAGTAGCACTATTTATGGGTTTTACCTAATTTTTGACTCTCTAAGTTGAATTATAATGCTGTTCACTGCTTCCCTAGCTAATGTGTAGCTGTTCACTGTACAACATTGGGATTAAATTTTGGGAAGCAGCCAGTGTGTGCTGGATGCCATTAGTTCTCTATTTTCTCCCAAATCCCAAACAACAATTTTGAAGAGAACAGCACTCAAGTAACTTTTTGCATGTGTGTGTGAATGTTATAACCTCCTTTATGACACATCCACAGTTTTTTTGGCTCACCCTTGGAGTGATGCATTGCAAATCTACACACAAGAAAAGACACTAAGCATAGAAAGAATGAACACTGTTATAAGAATACTTTGTTCATAGTTTTCCACATTTTAAATTGTTTCTAATCAGCTTTTCTCAACAGAAACACACAGAAAGTGACATGGACGTAATTATTCAAGATCATATTTGGACATTTTTGCAATGCTGGAACTTATTTATGGATGCTTTATAGTGAAATGTGTAACTCTTAAGTGTACAAGACTTTCAGTGATTGAGTATTTCTTTTCATATAAAAGCAGTACAATTCCTGAAATTCTGTTTCCTATTATTATTACTGTACATGAGGGTTTTTTTTTTTTTTTGAGGAGTTATCAAAACATTTGAACGTTTGATCTTTTTGTTTATTGTTGCCCTTTAGTTATTTAGGATGATGTTTGTCTTTCTATTGACCAGAAGAGGGCACTAGTGGTTCTTGAGTTGGGAGCTCCTGGGTGGAGTACTAAGGAAATTTTAGAGAGGCTTTTTTTTTTTTTTTTTTTTTCATTTACAATACTAAAGCTACTTTTTTTGTGTGTGTGAAACTTACATTTATTACACATATGAAAAGCTTAACAAGAGAACTTGGCAGGAACTAGGAATTCATTAACATATACTTCTGTGTGTCAAAGGAAGACTTTTTGCTTGAGTCATTAAGAGCTCAGTCATCTATGCATTTGCTAAAGTGGAAATCAGGTTAGATCTCTGGGACTCCCTGAGGTTGTGTCTTGTCTTAGAGGGACTGAGAAAAATGACTAGGAAATCTTGCCTCAGCTTTCTTCAGTGGCAAGAGGTATCACAGTACTTTGAAAAGAAAATAATTTATAAGTTACTTAAGTATGATGCAGGGTCTGAATATTTAACTATGGTGATTTTTTTTAAATCCATGATCATTTTGAGTTATTGGTCTGAGTTCAAATAACTACTTCTTAGACTCAACAGGACACTTATTGGTTGAGGAAATCCGGGATTCTGTTTAAATAAAGCAACCATTCTGTGTTTCAGATGTTCCATTTATTGCTCAGCATCATGCTTCTAAATGGGTGCCAAAATTATAATGTGCTTTATTTGACTGCTGCTATTAACCTAGTGTAAAATCTCTTCCATCTCAGTCAATACAGAATCATTAGGGTTAACCCAGGGTTTAGGTTTCATAGGTAAATGGGTAGATGCTATGATTTATGGGGCAAGAGAAAAGATTCTTAAACCCCAATTTTTCCCATTATTAGAATCACACATTTGGATAATTCTTTCTGAAATTGTCCTGTTAAAATGCAACTATTTGATTCAAGAGAAATATATTAACAGTATATTTAACCACATGAGGTGCAAGATCCAGAATGAGTGATCTGTAATATAGTTAAGTTCCTATGAGGGCAAAGCAGAAGAGTATGAGTTTGGAGCACCAAATGCCACATAAAGACATATGGCCTTAGACACTGAATGGACTCAGGGTAGCCTCCTCTAACAGAAACACTTTTAATGTCTAGTAACAGCTCTGAGGTAGTTGTTAGAAGCAAGTTCAGGGAAAGCTTTGCTACTTCATAGTTTTCCATGTTTAACCAGCAATGACCACCTCTGTATCCCATCTCTTGGGAACTATGCTATACAATTTTACATAAGTCACATCCACTTTATTTTCATTATAATATAAGCTTACAGTTGCAGTTATATTTTAACACTTTAACCTGTACGTTAGAAGTTTTTTGACTAAGTTGCATTTGTCTGAAATATCATGTACGTATAACTTACCATTTGTTTTTTTTTTTGTGATGTGAAAAGTAAACTATTTGTTTTCATTTATTCTGCTTATTCTAATTTTTTTTCAATAAATACAGTTATTTATTTTTAAATAGGCTTGAGGTCATTTAACACAAACATAAATGATTTATTTTGGCATTAAAAATTTAAGATTATGACCAGCCTTTTAGGAAAAGCATCTTTCTTACACATTTTATGGAGACACTTTACAAATTATTAAGGCCAGGTACAATGGTGCATACCTGAAATCCTAGTGACTCAGGAGGCTGAGGCAGGAGGATTGTGATTTCAAAGTAAGCCTTAGCAATATTGAGGTGCTAAGCAGCTCAGTAAAACCATGTATCTGCATAAAAAAATACAAAATACAAAATAGGGCTGGGACATGGCTCAGTGGTTTAATGCCACTGAGTTCAATCCACAGTACTATATATATTTTTTTTCAGAACTTTTTTTTCTCTCCTATTCATCTCCAAACTTTAGATATGATACAAATTAGTTGCTTGGCACTGATTACAATTATGGTGCATTTCCGAGGAAATGATACTTCAACTGGTCAATTCTAATTTTAACAAGGTTTTCAAATATTATTGAACTACAAATAAATCCCATAAAGCAATATTATGTAGATAGTGAATGACTTTACTAATCAAAGCATTATGTCTTGATATATCATTAATTGTAATGTCACCATTTGTTGTGAAATGCAAAACCACCTACCTCATTGGGATATGATAAGGTCACAAGAAGTATGGATATTAATGCACTGGCAAGTTAAAAGGATTGTACCATAAAAAGACATTTTTAAAGGCCTAAATCGATGTGTCCATATGGCAAAGGTTACAAAAGTTTTCTTTTATCCTTGTGGAAAAAAAACATGCAACACATTTATCTTGGGATCCACAATTTTAGGATAGACACCCTTGAGATTAGTTAGTAAGAATTTAGCATGGGATACCTGTGCATTCTGCGAATACCATTCTTTCAATATTTTGTTCAACAATATCGGAAAGTATTGCTATAGAAACAAAATAATTTTTGAGGACATGTATAACAAAGAAAAGACCACGGAAATTGGAAGAGAAGGAGCATTACATGCTTAAATAAGACTCATGTTTTTCTTTGTGAGGCCTAACCAGCAGAAAGAAACAAGTATATTTATATTATAATTTTTGCTTTCAAATTGTCATCATCACTAGTCTTTGGCAGTTTTCAGTCATTGGAAAATATTATACAGATCCTGATGCCAGAGAAAAGAAGCTCTAATTAACCAACTCCAATGCATACCTTCCTGATTGATAACCTGAGTTTGCATAAGTTTGTGTTGACAATTTACAAATAGCTCTGTTAAGACCTATGTGCAAAAGCTGTAGATGCACAGCCATTAATCACAGCCATCAGTTGGTTTCCTAGAGTTGTTTATAGCAGCTTTTAATGTATGTTTTGCTAATTGGATGTTACAGTAGTGCTGTGAATTCCCCAATGAATAACCATTTCAGTGCTGACTGTCTGCAGAAGAAAAGCACTCTAAATTTTCCTCTGGAAGGACAACTAAAAAATTACAAGAAACATAATCTTATTCACTTCTAAAGGCTTCAAAGTTATAACGGTCTTCCATGGGATTTTTTATTTTAAAAGCAGAATAAGATGATATAGAATGGTACAAAATGAGAATGTTATTCATATATCATTCGATCTAATGTTAAAATGCTCTCCTTTCCTCTACTAAAGTCTGTTTGATGCATTTCTGTGTGTAGTTAATTAATATAGATCATTTTTCTTGCCTTTCAGGTAGCTAATGTAAGAGATTTAGGTCCATTATGCAAAACATTACCACTGAGGCATAATAAGCAGAAAGTCTAAGGAATGTACTAACGTTCCAAAAAACAAATTTTGGACTTTGGTAATTTTCATTAAGTTTCAAGAACCTTCATTCCTTTAGATGCTTTTTTGTCTCAATTCAGAATAATATTATTAAGAAATAGCAACTAGTCAGAAGGTAATACTTTCTGACTATTAACAACATAATATTGATAATATTACATCAAATTTTGTGAATAATGCATAAAGAATCACTAATAATAAATTAAAAAGTTGGCAATATGTTTAATCAAAAAATAATCTGTATTCTTTACATAGGAAAAGGTCCTTTTATTATGAAAATTTGGGGTTCAGTCATCATTCAAAGTGAAACTTACCTAAGCCCAATAAGATGTATGTGTCTTACAGTGTCTATTTTTCAGATTGTTATACTTTACTAAAACATTAGTAGGCTTACTTGTACCAAGAAATTTATATATGAAGAAAAAATTATTATATTCCATATACCACAGTATCTGATGTGTTACTTTCAAAGATATAATGAATGAAAATATTGAAACACTACATACATGATAATATTAAGTATGTTTTACCACACTAGGTCAGTTAACGATGACTGGATCACTTTAACAGAATGAATTCTTGTGGAATATTTGATGGTATTACTGAGGATAGAACACTCTGATATATGTATGATTTGAGGATTTCAGAAAAATAATTTAATTTTACCAAATTTTCCATCTGATATTCTAGAGGAATAAGCCTGTTTTACTTTTTTTTTTTTCCTATTTTGCATTCACAGAAAGAGGAGAAAGACATTGTAAGGCTTTTGAATTGCACATCAATGATGGAAGAAGTGATATCTTAGTACCTTAGTTCATAGACTTGGTGTCAAACTGGTGATGGTTTCATGTATAGCTCCATCAGAAATTATCACTATAACTTTAATCAAATCTGTTGATTTTGTCTTATTCTAATCTGTATAACGAATAGTATTTGCCTCAATTATCATCATGATCTACCTCACCTTCATCAATTTTTTTTATATTAGAAAATATGGTGCTCTTAGAGACTCAAACACACTCAGATTAAGCCAAACTCAGGATCAAACTCACTGATCATTAGTGTATATCGCAGTATGGATATACAACCATGAATAAAACTTTGAGTGATTTAAAATGGCTATGGAATAAAATTTATTAATATTTCGATGTTTCTGGAAAATATCCCCTCTCCAGTCATCCTTCAATTATTCAAGAGGTAAGATATAGATTGAAGAACAGAGAAATGGGTACCATCAAATCCTGGTTGTCAGAATTAAATTTTTACAGCATTTTTAGAAAGCAATTTGACAATACAAATCAGTGGTTTTAATCAATGGGCCAATAAGTTTCTAGGTACATTTCTAGGACTGTATCTAAGAAAATTATCAAAAATAAGCACAAAACAAAGTGTTTTTAACATAGAAAAAACCCTATGTAAACAATGTAAGTGTTTAGGAATATAAGAGTTAATTAAAATAAGAAATATTACTATAATAAAAACTGGTTATTAAAATTATGGAATTTAATATTTAGATATATAAAATATATATTATCATATGAAAAATATATTACAGAATATATAATGTGATCTTGGTTTTAGAAACACAAAACAAGGCCACATGGATCTTTAATTATTTTAAAATATACACACAGGAAATAAATATTACTATATATCATAATAACTATAATATGTGAATATAATATGTACATACATATGTGTACATATACACATTCATATACAAACTATGGGCTGGGTTTCAAAAGGAATCCAGGGATATTTTTTATTCACATTTACCCATACTTGATATTTTCTACTCTAAGTATACATTTCCTTAGTAATAAAAAATCAACTTTAAATCATATGTACAACTTATAAAATCCACTGCATATAGTATAACAGTTTGCTCACAAGGAGCTTCTACTGTTTTCTACCTGTTTCTAAATACTACTATTTGAAAATTTGGATTGCAAGCTCTGAATGCTTTTTAAATTTTTTATTGATGCAATATAATTATACATAATAATGGGATTCATTATGGTGTTTTCATATATTTCATCAATCACAATTTCATCAACCTCATTCTCAACCACCTTTCCTTTTCCTCCCTTCCTCCCAATCCCTTACATATTTGCTCTACTTTACTGTTCTATTATTATTATTATTATTATTATTATTTCAATTAATGAATTATTACTCTCTCTATAGATGTGTATATATATATATATATATATATATATATATATATATATATATATATATATATATATATTATTGTGGTATATTCATGCATGAACACTTCCTAATTTCATGGATTTTGTTTTCCCCTGTTTCCCCATGCCCTACTCTCCTCTCTCAATCCCCTTCCTCTATTCTGTTGATCTGCTTTCTATTTTGGTGATATCCCATTTTTTATTCCATTTTTCTCATTCACTAGCTTATGCATATAAGTGAAAACATTCAACTATTACCTTTCTGGAAGGCTCTGAATTTAATCTTCCTGCAGAAGAGTTACAGAATAGCCTAGATGCACGATTGGGAATTTACTTGAGTTAAATATTAGGGATTCAAAGTTAGAAACTTCACTTCCTGATGCAGCACTGATTATCCATGTTGTCCAGATAAAATTAGTTTTTTTTCCTTTGCATCAGTTATTCCTCATCTGGGGAATTCCATGGTTACATATTTCATTGGGTATTTGTAAAAATAAGTGATATTCGGTGCGTAAAACATTTAGCCTAATGTTTAGCAAATAGTGTTCAATACATGTGAGTTGTTAGCTAATATTACCTGTGTTTGCCTTACAGACTTGGCTTTTTATCTCTCTACTGTAATCTAGCACTTTGTAGCTAGTAGTTATTGAACAAAATTATGATTTAACCAATTATAATCAGGCAATGTTGTGTGTTCACAAAATACTGTCCTGACAAAATATACGGATTATAGTAACCTTTATGTTTTCAATTGCTGTGCAACCACAGATGAGATATTTTATCTCTTGGCTTCAGTTATGTTTTCTTCTTCAGCTTTATAGTGAAGGTAGCAGATAACATCAATAAAAGGTTTGTTTAGGTCACTGCCAGTACTGACATTTCTGACATTTTATGACTCTTTGACTTCTCATGGCTGTCTGCTAAATTAATATATTGTTCAAACTTCTACTACCTATTTTTCATTTGTTTCTGACTCCTTGCCTGTTCTATTGCTGGATGTCCATGTGTGTCCTATTGCCTTTTTGTCGGTTTATCTGCTGTCTCTCTGTATATATATATATATATATATATATATATATATATATATATATATATATATATATATATATATCAGCCCTTCCCAGGTTCATACTCCTGTCTTGATCATTTAACCATGTCTGTTCATATCCAGTGATGATGAATATACGTTTTCTGAATGAGAAACAATTTGAGGCCACATTTATTGGTGATATATATATATATATATATATATTTCCCCCCAAATTCCTCATCTTCAAAATTTAAGGAAGCTAGTTTAACAAGCAAGATCTCTGCTTCTGTTCTATTTCTGTTCCATAGACTGGAATTCCTTCCTAAATTTTTCACATTATATTAATGGATCTCAAACACTAATATTTTCATGAGAATTCATGCCATTAAGGAACATAAAGCAAAACATACAAGGAAAAAAACTCTTTTGGGGCTGGGGTTGTGGCCCAGCAGTAGAGCGCTCACCTAGTGCATGAGAGGCCCTGAGTTTGATCCTCAACACCACATATAAATAAGTAAATAAAGGTATTGTGTACAACTACAACTAAAAAAATATTTTAAAAAATACCCTTTCTCGTGCACTATGATACCTGTGTAATTTCCCTATAAGTTATTTATACTAATATTGCTAAATAACCCACAAATTCTTTTTGTTATTTAATATTTCATTATAACTAAAGTATCAGATCATCATTAACAATAGTCACTGTCTTTAGGACTGTGTGTGTGTGTGTGTGTTTGTTTGTGTGTGTGTGTGTGTACTATTAAGAAATAAATTTGTTATCTATATCTGTTTATTTCTTAGCCTACTCCAATATTTGCTGTTGAACTTGACTTTAGACTTAGGGTTTTTTTTAACCAGTTATATTTTTAATGTTTTTCTTCAAATTAAATAGTTTTCATTGTTGTAATTAGTTGTACAAAATAGTAAAATGTATTTTGACACATCATACATAAATAGAGTGTAACTTCTCATTCTTCTAGTTGTACATGATCTAGAATCACATTGGTTGTGTAATCATATATGCACATAGGGTGCCAATGTCTGACACATTCTACTAGTCTTTCTACCCCCCCCTACCCCCTACCTTCCCTTCTGTCTAATCCCAATTTTCTGTGTTCTTTCTTAGGTGCCCACCTCCATTGTGAATTAGCATACATATATCAGAGAAAACATTCAGCCTTTGATTTCTTGGTATTTACTTATTTTACTTAGCATAATATTCTCCAGCCCCATCTATTTACCTTCAAATGCCATAATTGCATTAATATTTAAGGCTGAGTAAAATTCTATTGTGTACATATACCACCTTTTCTTTATCCATTCATCTGTAGAAGGGCACCTAGATTTGATCCATGTTTTTGATATTGTGGGTTGAGCTGCTATAAACATTAATGTGGCTGTGTCATTGTAGTAGGCTGATTTTAAATCTTTTGAGTATAAATGGAGGAGTGAGATATCTGGGTAAAATGGTGGTTCCATTCCAAATTTTCTGAGGAATCTACATACTGCTATTCATTGTGGTTGCCCCAGTTTGCCATCCCACCAGCAATGTATGAATATATATTTTTCCCCACATCATCGCCAACATTTATTGTTACTTGTATTCTTGATAATTGCCATACTGAATGGAGTAAGATAAAATTGTACTGTAGTTTTCATTTGCATTTCCCAAATTGCTATAGTTGTTGAACATTTTTTCATATATTTGTTGATTGATTGTATTTCTTCTTCTCTGAAGAATTTGTTCAGTTCATTATCCCAATTATTGATTTGATTATTTGTGATTTTTTTAATGTTTTTTTTAAGTTTTATATATGTATCCTGGAGATTAATGCTCTATCTGAGGTGCATGTGGTAAAGATTTTCTCCCATTCTGTAGGCTCCTCTCTTCACTTTATTGATGGTTTCCTTTGCTAAGAAGAAGCTTTTTAGTTTCAGTGAATGCCATTTATCGATTCTTGATTTGACTTCCTGTGCTTAGGATTCTTGTTAAGGAAGTCAGCCACTAAGCTGACATGATAAAGAATTGGACCTATTTTTTCTTCTAGTAGTCTCAGGGTCTCTGTTCTAGTACCTATGTCTTTGATCCATTTGAGTTGAATTTCATTCAGGGTGAGAGATAGGGTTTTATGTTTATTTTGGTACACATGATTTTCCAGTTGTCCCAGCACCATTTGTGGAAGAGGCTATCTTTTCTCCAATGCATGTTTTCCTTGCCTTTGTCTAGTATGAGATATCTGTATTTTTTGTGGGTTTGTCTCTTTGTCTTCTATTCTGTACCATTGGTCTATGTGTCTGGTTTTGTGCTAATACTATGTGTTTTTTTTTTGTTTTGTTTTGTTTTGTTTTACTATTTCTCTGTGGTATAATTCAAGGTCTGGTATTGTGATACCTTTTGCTTCAATTTTCTTTTTGAGAATTGCTTTGGTTATTTTGGGTCTTTTATTTTTCCAAATGAATTTCATTATTGCTTTTTATAATTCTCTGAAGAATGTCATTGAAATTTTAATATGAATTGCTTAAATCTGTATAGAACTTTTGGTAGTATGGCCATTTTGACAATATTAATTCTGCCTATCCAAAATAATGGGAGATTTTTGCATCTACTAAAGTCTTCTTCAATTTCTTTCTTCAGTGTTTTGTAGTTTCCATTGTAAAGGCCTTTCACCTCTTTTGGTAGCTTGATTCCAAAGTTGTTTTTGTTTTTGTTTTTGTTTTTGAGACTATTGTGAATGAGGTAGATTTCCTAATTTCTCTTTCAATGGATTCATCACTGACGTATAAGAACATGTTTGATTTATAGGTGTTGATTTTATATTTTGCTACTTTATGGCATAAATTTATTAGTTCTGGGAGTTTTATGGTGGAATTTTTTGAATTTTCCAAATTTAGAATCAAGTTGTCCACAAATAGTGTTAGCTTGAGTTATTCTTTTCCTATTCATATACCTCTAGTGTTGTTGTTGTTGTTGGTTTTGTTTGTTTGTTTTCCTTCTGTCTAATTGCTCTGGCTAAAGTTTCAAGCACAAGGTTGAATAGAAATGGTGCAAAAGGGCATATTTGTCTTGTTTCAGTTTAAATAGGGAATGGTTTCTATTTTTCTCAAGTTAGAATTATTTCAGTCTTTGATTTGGCATAGATACATTTTAAAATGTTGAGGTTTATTCTACTATCCCTAGTTTTTCTAATGTTTTGAACATGAAGGAGATCCCTCTTTTGACAAATGCTTTTCTCTACATCTATAGAATGACCATATGATTCTTTTCTTTAGGTCTATTGATGTAATTAATTATGTTTATTGATTTCTGTATATTAAACCAAACTTGCATCCTTGTGATGAACTCCACTTGATCATGGTGCACTCTTGCTTTAATATGTTTTTATATGTGAATTGCCAGAATTTTATTGAGAATTTTGCATCTATGTTCAGAAATGTTGGTCTGATATTTTCTTTCCTTGATGTGTCTTTAAGGGTCATACTAGCCTCATAGAATGTATCTGGAAGGGTTTCCTCCTTTTCTAAATCATGGAATAATTTGAAAAATATTGGTGTTAATTCTTCTTTGAATGTCTTGTAAACTAGAGTTCAAATCCTGGGCTTCCTGTATTTGGTAGAATTTTCATGTTGTCTTCTATTTCATTGCTAGAAACTGATCTTTTTAAATTCTGTATATCCTTCTGATTCAGTTTGGGTAGATCGTATGGATTTAGAAATTTGTTTACATCTTTGATATTTTCTATTTTATTGGAGTATAAATTTTCAAAATAGTTTCTAATTCTCTTCTCTATTTCAGTAGTGTCCATTGTGGTATTTCTTTCTTCATCATGGATGTTAGAAATTTGAGTTTTTTCTCTCCTTCTCTTTGTTAGCATGGCTAAGGGTTTATCAATTTTATTTAATTTTTCAAAGAGCCAACTTTTGTTTTGTCATTTTTTTAATTGCTTGTTTCAATTTCATTTATTTCATCTTTGATTTTAATTATTTCCTATGTTACACATATTTTGGTGTTGATGTGTTCTCCCCTTGCCCAGGGCTTTGAGAGGTAATGTTAGGTCATGTAGATACTGATATTTTATTTTTTTAATGAATGAGCTCAATGCAGTGATTTTCTTCCTCTAAGCACTATCTTCATAGTGTCCCAGATATTTTGATATGTTGTATTGGTGTCCTCATTTACCACTATGTATTTTTTATTTTTTAACTGATTTCTTCTGCTATACATTTGTCATTCAATAGTGTATAATTTATTCTCAAGTTGTTAGATTAGCTTTTATTTATTATTTTATCATTGATTTCTAATTTTATTTCATTATGATCTGATATAATTTAAGGTATTATCTCTTTTTTTGTATTTGCTAAGAGTTGCTTTGTAGTATAGCATATGATCTATTTTAGAGAAGAATCCATGTGCTGTTAATAAGAAAGTGTATTCACATGTTGATGTATGAAATATTCTATATATGTCCATTAAATCTAAATTATTGATTGTATTATTTAGTTCTACACTTTCTTTGTTTAGTTTTTTCTGGTAAATATGTCTGGTAGTGAGAGAAGTATGGTGAAGTCACCCAGTATTATTGTGTTGTGGTCTCTTTGATTTCTAAAATTGAGAAGAGTTCGTTCGATGAACATAGATGCTCCACACTCTGGGGTATAAAAATTTATAACTGTTATATCTTGCTGCTATTTAATTCCCTTAAGCAATAGAAATATCATTTTTATCCCTTTTTAATTACTTTGGCCTGAAGTCTATTTTTTCTAATATGAGGATGGAAACCCCTCTCTTGTTTACACAATTAATGTGAGTGAAATGTTTATTCCCATCCATTCACCTTCAGTAAGTGGATGTCTTTGCCTATGAGGAGAGTCTCATGGGGACAGCTTATTTTTGTGTCTTGCTTTTTAATCCAATTTGCCATTCTATGTCTTTAGATTGATGAGTTTAGGCCATCAATATTTGAGGTTATTATTGAGATATGATTTCTATTTCCAATCATTTTGTTTTATTTCTGGTTTTTAATTTGACTTGGTTTCTCCTTTAATTGACTGTTCCTTTAGTGAAGTCCCTTCTTTCCCTTGTTTTCATTATTTTCTTATTTCTGCCACGTGGAATATTTTGCTGAGAATATTTTGTAGTGTAGGCTTTGTAGTTGTGAATTCTTATAACTTTTATTTATCATGGATGGTTTTTATTTCATCTTAAAATCTGAAGCTTAATTTTGCTGAATGTAACATTCTTAGTTGGCATTCATTTTCTTTCAGATCTTAGATACATATTATTCCAGGACCTGCTAGTTTTGAAGGTCTGGGTTAAAAAATCAGCTTAGATTTGAATAGGTTTCACACTATATGTAATCTGATAGTTTTCTTTCATAGCCTTTAAAATTCTATCCTTATTCTGAATGTTAGGCATTTTCATTATAATGTGCCTTGATGTATATATGTTGTAATTTTGTACATTTTGGGTCCTATAAACCTCTTACATTTGATTTTTTATTTAATTCATTAGGTTTGGGAAGTTTGCTGATATTATTTTATTGAAAAGATTGTGTATTCCTTTGATTTGTATCTCCACATCTTCTATCCTGATAAATCTTAAATTTAGTATTTTCATGTTATTTCATAATACTTGGAAGTTCTTTTCATGGTTCTTTACAACCTTCTCTGGGTGGTCAACTTTTTTTTTCAAGATTATATACATTAGGGCTGGGGATGTGGCTCAAGCGGTAGCACGCTCGCCTGGCATGCATGCGGCCCGGGTTCGATCCTCAGCACCACATACCAACAAAGATCTTGTGTCCGCCGAGAACTAAAAAGTAATAAATATTAAAAAATTCTCTCTCTCTCTCTCTCTCTCTCTCTCTCTTTCTCCTCTCTCACTCTCTCTTTAAAAAAAGATTATAAACATTGTCTTCATTGCCTAAGGTTCTGTATTACAAGTGGTCTAGTCTATTTGTGAAACTTTCCCTTGAATATTAAATTTGTTTTAATGATTCAATCATATTGTGACTTTGTGCTTGATTGCTTTTCAGAATTTCTATCTCTTTACTGAAGTGATCTTTTAAAAATGTATTTATTTATTGTAATTTGTTATATATGACATCAGAATGTATTTCAATTCATAGTACACTTATAGAGCACAATTTTTCATGTCTCTGGTTGTACACAATGTAGAGTCACACCATTTGTATCCTCATACATGTACATGGGGCAATGATGTTTATCTATACCATACCTTTCCTACCCCTCTGCCCCCTCCCTTTCTGTCCCTCCCATTTGCCCTATCTAAAGTTCCTCCATTTCTCTCATGCTCCTCACTCATCCCCATTATGGATCAAATCCTCATATCAAAGAAAACATTTATCATTTGTTTTGGGGATTGGCTTACTTCCATTAACACAATATTTCCTAACTCCATCTATCTACCTGCAAATGCCATTATTTTATTTGGTTTTAATGCTGAGTAATATTCCACTGTGTGTGTGTGTGTGTGTGTGTGTGTGTATAGATATAGATATAAATATAGATATAGATATAGATATATCACAGTTTCTTTATCCATTCATCTACTGATCTACTGAAGGGAATCTAGGTTTGTTTCACAATTTAGATATTATGAATTGTGCCATTATAAACATTGATGTGGCTGTGCCCTGTATTATACTGTTTTTGAGGCCTTTGGGTATAAACTAAAGAGTGAGATAGCTGGGTCAAATGGTGGTTCCATTGCTGATGAATCTCCATACTGCTTTCCATATTGGTTGCACCAATTTTTAGTCCCACCACCAATGTATTTGTGTGTTTTCCTCTCCACATCCACTCCAACATATATTGTTGTTTGTATTCTTAACAGCCACCATTCTGACTAGAGTGAGATAAAATCTTAGAGTAGTTTTGATTTGCATTTGTCTAATTGCTAGAGATGTTGAACTTTTTATATATTTTTTTGATTGATTGTATATAATCTTCTGTGAAGTGTCTGTTCAGTTCCTTCGCTCATTTATCCATTAGATTGTTTGTTTTTCTGGTGTTAGGATTTGTGAGTTGTTTATATATCCTAGAGATTTATCTGATGTGTGTGTGGCAAAATTTTGATCCCATTCTGTAGGCTCTCTATTCACCTCAGGGCTTGTTTCTGTTGTTGAGAAGAAGCTTTCTAATTTGAATTAATTCCATTTATTGATTCTTGATTTTATTTCTTACATTATAGAAGTGTTATTAAGGATGTTGTGGCCTAATCCAACCTGATGAAGATTTGGGCCGACTTTTTCTTCTTTTAGTTGCTGGGTCTCTGCTTTTTTTACATATTAATTAATTTATTTTACAGTAGAATGTATTTTGACATATAGTAAACAAATGGAGTACAACTTCTCATTCCTGTGGCAGTACATGGAATAGAGTCACTCCAGTAGTGTAATCAGGTATGTATATAGGGTAATACTGTCTTCCTACCATCCTTCCCATGCCCACAACCCCACCCCACCCTCAATCCCCTCTACACAAACCAAAGTTCCTTCATTCTTCCCCATCCTACTGCTATGGAGCAGCATCCACTTATAAGAGAAAACATCCAGCTTTTGTTTTTTTTTGGGATTGGCTTATTTCACTTAGCATGACATTCTCTAGTTCCATCCATTTACCTGCAATAACATAACTTAATTCTTTTGTAAGGTGGATTAATATTTAATTGTGTATATGTGCTAGATTTTCTTTGTCCATTCATCAGTTTGAAGGGCATCTAGGTTGGTTTCATAGGTTAGCTATTGTGAATTGAGATGCTATAAACATTGATGTGGCTGTGTCACTATAATATGCTGATTTTAAGTCTTTTGGGTATTAACTGAAGCGGGATAGCTGGGTCAAGTGGTGGATCCATTCCAAGTTTTCTGAAGAATCTCCACAGAGATTCTGAGGCTTTCCACAGTGTTTGCACCAATTTGTAGTACTACCAGCAATGTATGCATGTTTCTCTTTTCCTACATCCTTGCCAAAATTTGTTGTTACTTGTATTATTTTTTTTATTAGTTGTTCAAAAAATTACAAAGTTCTTGACATATCATATTTCATACATTTGATTCAAGCGGATTATGAACTCCCATTTTTACCCTATATACATATTGCAGATTCACATCGGTTATACATCCACATTTTACCTACTGCCATACTAGTGTATGTTGTATTCTGCTGCCTTTCCTAACCTCTACTATCCCCCCTCCCCTCCCCTTCCCTCCCCTCCCATCCCCTACCTTCCCGTCTTCTCTCCCTACCCCATCTACTGTAATTCATTTCTCTCTCTTGTTTTTTTCCCCCTTTCCCCTCACTTCCTCTTATATGTAATTTTGTATAACAATGAGGGTCTCCTTCCTTTACCATGCAATTTCCCTTCTCTCTCTCTTTCCCTCCCCCCTCTCATTGCTGTTTAGTGGTGATCTTCTCATGCTCTTCCTCTCTATTCTGTTCTTAGTTGCCCTCCTTATATCAAAGAAGACATTTGGCATTTATTTTTTAGGGATTGGCTAGCTTCATTTAGCATAATCTGCTCTAGTCCCATCCATTTCCCTGCAAATTCCATGATTTTGTCATTTTTTAGTGCAGAGTAATACTCCATAGTGTATAAATGCCACATTTTTTTATCCATTCATCTATTGAAGGGCATCTAGTTTGGTTCCACAGTCTAGCTATTGTGAATTCTGCTGCTATGAACATTGTTGTAGCTGTGCCCCTATAGCACGCTCTTTTAAGGTCTATAGGGAATAGTCCAAAAGTGGAATAGCTGGGTCAAATGGTGGTTCCATTCCCAGCTTTCCAAAGAATCCCCATACTGCTTTCCAAATTGGCTGCACCAATTTGCAGCCCCACCAGCAATGTACAAGTGTACACTTTTCCCCACATCCTCGCCAGCACTTGTTGTTGTTTGACTTCCTAATGGCTGCCAATCTTACTGGAGTGAGATGGTATCTTAGGGTGGTTTTGATTTGCATTTCTCTGACTGCTAGAGATGGTGAGCTTTTTTTCATGTACTTAAAAAAAACAAACTTAAGAGTCATCGGGATAGAGGAAGGCATAGAGGTTCAAACCAAGGGAATGGACAACCTGTTGAATGAAATAATTATAGAAAATTTTCCAGACATAAAAAAGGAAATGGATGTACAAATTGTAGATGCATAGAGGACACTGAGCATACAAAATCACAGTAGACCAATGCCAAGACACATTGTTATGAAGATATCCAATAAACAAAACAAAGAGAAAATATTAAAAGCTTCAAGAGAAAGGAGGCAGATTACATTCAGGGGTAAACCAATAAGGTTAACAACGGATTTTTCATCATAGATGCTGAAAGCGAGAAGATCCTGGAACAACATATTTCAAACTCTGAAAGACAATGGATGCCAACCAAGAATTTTATACCCAGCAAAATTAAGCTTCAGGTATGACAATTAAATAAAAATCTTTCATGATAAACAAAAGTTAAAAGAATTTGCAGCCAGAAAACCAGCATTGCAAAGCATCTTGAGCAAAACTCTACACAAGGAAGAAATGAAAAACAATAACCAAAAGCAACAGTGGGAAGTACCTCAGTAAGCCAGAGAGCAGGGGGAAAGCTAATCATGGAGAAACAAACCAAATTAAAAAAAAAAAGATAAATAATCAAACATGGCTGGAAATACAAATCATATATCAATAGTAACTCTAAAGGTAAATGGTTAAACTCACCAATAAAGCGACATAGGCTGGTAACATGGATTAAAAAAAAAAAACAAACCCAACAATATGCTGCCTCCAGCAGACACATTTGATTGGAAAAGACATACACAGGCTGAAGGTGAAAGGTTGGGAAAAAAACATACCACCCACATGGGTCTCTGCTTTAATTTCTTCGTCCTTGATGCAGTTTAAGTTGAAGGTTTAGCATAGTGAGAGATAGGGGCTTAATTGTATTTTGTTGCTTTTGGATTTCCAGTTTTCCCAGCAACATTTGTTGAAGAGGCTATGCTTTTTCAAATATGTTTTTGGGACCTTTGTCTAATATGAGATAACTGTATTTGTGTGGATTTGTCTCTGTGTCCTCATTCTGTAACATTGGTCAACAAGTCTTCTTTTGTGTCAATACCATGATTTTTTTTGGTTACTATTGCTCTGTAGTATCATTTAAGGTCTGATATAGTGATGCCACCACTTCACTCTTCTTGCTAAGGATTGTTTGGACTATTCTTGGTCTCTTATTTTGCCAGATTAATTTCATGACTACTTTTTCTATTTCTATGAGGAATGTCATTGGGACTTTGGAATTGCATTATATCTGTATAGTGCTTTTGATAGTATGGTCATTTGACAATATTAATTCTGCCTATCTAATAACAAGGGAAATCTTTCCGTCTTCTTGGATCTTTTCTTTCAGAGGATTTATTTATGATATACAAAATGCATTTGATTTATGGGTGTTAATTTTGTATCCTGCTACTTTACTGTATTCATTTATTTGTTCTAGAAGTTATCTGGTAGAATTTTTTGGATCCTCTTGGTATACAATCATATCATAGGCAATAGTGATAACTTGAGTTCTTCTTTTCCTCTCCACATTTTGTTAATTTCCTTCATTATTTTCATTGCTCTAGCTAGAGTTTCAAGAACTATGTTAAATAGAAGTGATGAAAGAGGGCCTCTCTGTCTTGTTCCAGTTTTTAGAGGGAATGCTTTCATTTTTTTTTTCCCATTTAGAATGATGTTGGCTTGGGGTTTAGCAGAGATAGCTTTTACAATGTTGACATATATTCCTGTTATCCTTAGTTTTTCTAGTGCTTTAAACATGAAAGGGGTGCTGTATTTTGTCAAATTCCTTTTCTGCATCTATTGAGATGATCATATGATTCTTATATTTAAGTCTATTGATGTATTGATTTATATTTTTTGATTTCTGCATGTCGAATCAAACTTGCATCCCTGGGATGAACTCCCCTTGATTGTGGTGCACAATCTTTTTGATATGTTTTTGTACTTTATTTGCCAGAATTTTATTGACAAATTTTTCATTTATGTTTATTAGTGATATTGGTCTGAAGTTTCTTTCTTTGCTGTGTCTTTGCCTGGTTTTGGATCAGGGTGTTTTTGGCCTCATAGAATGAGTTTGAAAGTGTTCACTCTTTTTCTGTTTCATGAAATAATTTGCAGATTATTGGTATTAGTTTTTCTTTGAAGGTCTTGTAGAACTCAGCTGTGTTCCTGGGCTATTCTTTGTTGGTAGGCTTCTGGTGGCATCTTCTATTTCATTGTTTGAAATTCATCTGATCAACTTGCATATATCATCCAGATTCAGTTTGGACAAATCATATGACTCTCCAAATTTGCCAATGCCTTAGATATTTTCTATTCTATTGGAGTACAAGCTTTCAAAATAATTTCTAATTATCTTCTATATTTCTGTTGTGTCCATCATGATATTTACTTTTTCAACAATTGTGTTAGTAGCTTGAGTTTTTTTCTCTTCTTATATTTTGTTAGCATGGCTGAGGATTTATCAATTTATTCATTTTTCCAAAGAACCATATTTTTTGTCAATTATTTTCAATTGTTTCAATTTTATTATTTTCAGTTCCAATTTTAATTATTTCCTGTCTTCTACTGCTTTCGGTGTTGATTTGTTCTTCTTTTTCTAAGGCTTTGAAATGTAATATTAGGTAATGAATTCATTGACTTTTTCTTCTTTTAAAGAATGGACTCCATGCAATGAATTGTGGCAGAGATCTCAGTATGTGGTATCAGTGTTCTCAATTACCTCCAGGAATTTTTTGGTCTCCTCTTTAATGTCATTTCCAACACATTGTTCATTTAATGTAATATTATTTAATGCCCAGGTGTTAGAGGAACTTCTATTTTTTATTTCATGATTGATTTCTGATTTTATTCTATTGGGATCTGATAGAATGCAGGGTAGTATCTCTCCTTTTTTTGTATTTACTAAAGTTGCTTTGTGACATAATATATGGTCTATTTTATAGAATACATGTGCTGCTGAGAAGAAAGTGAATTTGTTCATTTATCAATAATATACTTTATATATGTGAATTAAATATAAATTATTGATTATGTTATTGAGTTCTTTAATTAGTTTGTTTAGCTTTTGTTTGGAAGATCTATCCAGTGATGAAAGAAATGTGTTAAAGTCACACAGAATTATTGTGTTGTAGTCTATTTTACTCTAAAACTTGAAAAAAAATTGTTTCATGAATGTCAATGCTCCATTGTTTAATATATATATATATATATATATATATATATATGTATATATATATATATATAATATATGTATTTATAATTATTATGTCTTGTTGATGAATGGTTCCTTTGAGCAGTATGAAATGTCCTTCTTTATCCCTTTTTATTACCTTTGGCTTGAAGTCTACTTTATTTAACATGGGGATGTAAACCTCTGCTTGTTTCCGCAGTTTATGTGAGTGGTATGTTCTTTCCTAAACTTTAAATTTCAGTCTGTGAATGTATTTTCCTATGAGATTAGTCTCTTGGAGGCAGAATATTTTGGGGTCTTTTTTAATCCAATCTGTCAGTCTATGTCTTTTGTTTGGTGAGTTTAAGCCATTAATATTTAGGGTTATAATTACACATAAATCAAAGGCATTCCTGTATATCATCGACAAATCTTCTGAACTGGAAATGAGGAAAACCACCCCAGTCACAATATCCTCAAAAAAAAAAATAAATAAAATACTTGGGAATCAACCTAACAAAAGAGGTGAAAGATTTATACAATGAAAACTACAGAACCCTAAAGAGAGAAATAAAAGAAGATCTTAGAAGATCGAAAAATATACCCTGTTCATGGATAGGCAGAACTAACTTCATCAAAATGGCGATATTATCAAAAGTTCTCTATAGGTTCAATGCAATGCCAATCAAAATCCCAACAACATTTCTTGTAGAAATAGATAAAGCAATTATGAAATTCATATGGAAAAATAAAAGACCCAGAGTAGCAAAAGCAATTCTAACCAGGAAGTGTGAATCAGGAGGTGTAGCGATACCAGATTTCAAACTGTACTACAGAGCAATAGTAACAAAACCAGCATGGTACTGGTACCAAAACAGGCGGGTGGACCAATGGTATAGAATAGAGGACACAGAGACCAATCCACAAAATTACAACTATCTTATATTCGATAAAGGGGCTAAAAGCATGCAATGGAGGAATGATAGTATCTTCAACAAATGGTGCTGGGAAAACTGGAAATCCATATGCAACAAAATGAAACTGAATCCCCTTCTCTCACCATGCACAAAAGTTAACTCAAAATGGATCAAGGACCTTGATATCAAATCAGAGAAGAAAAGGTTGGCTCTGATCTACATATTGTGGGGTCGGGCTCCAAATTCCTTAATAGGACACCCATAGCACAAGAGTTAATAACTAGAATCAACAAATGGAACTTACTTAAACTAAAAATTTTTTTCTCAGCAAGAGAAACAATAAGAGAGGTAAACAGGGAGCCTACATCATGGGAACAAATTTTTACTCCTCACACTTCAGATAGAGCCCTAATATCCAGAGTATATAAAGAACTCAAAAAATTAAACAATAAGAAAACAAATAACCCAATCAACAAATTGGCCAAAGACCTGAACAGACATTTCTCAGAGGAGGACATACAATCAATCAACAAGTACATGAAAAAATGCTCACCATCTCTAGCAGTCAGAGAAATGCAAATCAAAACCACCCTAAGATACCATCTCACTCCAGTAAGATTGGCAGCCATTATGAAGTCAAACAACAACGAGTGCTGGCAAGGATGTGGGGAAAAGGGTACTCTTGTACATTGCTGGTGGGACTGCAAATTGGTGCGGCCAATTTGGAAAGCAGTATGGAGATTCCTGGGAAAGCTGGGAATGGAACCACCATTTGACCCAGCTATTGCCCTTCTCGGACTATTCCCTGAAGACCTTAAAAGAGCGTACTACAGGGATACTGCCACATCAATGTACATAGCAGCACAATTCACAATAGCTAGACTGTGGAACCAACCCCAATGCCCCTCAATAGATGAATGGATAAAAAAATGTGGCATTTATACACAATGGAGTACTACTCAGCACTAAAAAATGACAGAATCCTGCAATTTGCAGGGAAATGGATGGCATTAGAGCAGATTATGCTAAGTGAAGCTAGCCAGTCCCTAAAAAACAAATGCCAAATGTCTTCTTTGATGTAATGAGAGCAACCAAGAACAGAGCAGGGAGGAAGAGCAGGAGGAAAAGATTAACATTAAATAGAGTCATGAGGTGGGAGGGAAAGGGAGAGAAAAGGGAAATTGCATGGAAATGGAAGGAGACCCTCATTATTATACAAAATTACACATAAGAGGTTGTGAGGGGAATGGGAAAAAATAAGGAGAGAAATGAATTACAGTAGATGGGGTAGAGAGAGAAGATGGGAGGGGAGGGGGGATAGTAGAGGATAGGAAAGGTAGCAGAATACAACAGTTACTATTATGGCATTATATAAAAATGTGGATGTGTAACCGATGTGATTCTGCAATCTATGTAATGTTTTGAATAACCAATAAAATTATATATATTAAAAAATATTTAGGGTTATTATTGAGACATTATTTGTATTTCCAGTCATATTTGTTTATTTTGGGTATTTAACTTGACTTAGTTTCTTCTTTGATTAGTATTTCCTTTAGTGTAATACCCACCTCTGCTGATTTTCATTGTTGCTTTTAGTTTCCTCCCCATGGAATATTTTGTTTAGGATGCTCTTCAGTGCAGGCTTTCTAGTTATAAATTCTTTTAACTATTGTTTATCAAGGAAAGTTTTTATTTCATCATTAAATCTAAAGCTTAATTTTGCTGGATATGATTCTTGGTTGGCATTCATATTCTTTCAGAGGTTGGTGCATGTTTCTCCAGGATCTTCTAGCTTTCAGGTTCTGAGTTAAAAAATCTTCAGAGATCCTATTTGGTTTCCCCCTATATGTAATCTGATCCTTTCTATTGTGGCTTCTAAAATTATCTCGTTATTCTGTATGCTAGGTATTTTCATTATAATGTGCCTTGGTGTGGATCTGTTGCAATTTTGTACATTTGGTGTCTGTAGGCATCTTGCATTTGATTTTCCAATTAATTCTTCATGTTTGGAAAATTTTCTGATATTATTTCATTTAATAGATTGTTCATTCATTTGCTTTGGAACTCTATTCCTTTCTCTCACAATAATTCTTAACTTTTGTCTTTTTATGTTCTCCCATAATTCTTGAATGTGCTGCTCATGGTTTCTTACCATCTTCACTTTGTAGGAGACATTCTTTTCAAGGTTATATATTATGTCTTCATTTTCTGAGGTCCTGTCTTCCAAGTGATATAGTCTGTTGTAATGTTTTGAATTAAACTTTTAATTTGGTTATTGTTTCTTTAATTTCAAGGATTTGTCTTTGTTTTTTTCCCAGAACCTGTCTCTTAATTGAAGTAATCTTTTGCTTCCTGTATTTACTTATATAGCTTTTTATCAAAATTATCTTTTGTTGCCTGTATTTGCTCTCTTATATCATCCTTTAATTAATAGAACATTTTAATTAGGTACATCCTGAACTCCTTCTCTGTCATTTCTTCTGTTTTTCTGGCCATAGATTCTAATAAAATGGTATGCTAATTTGTTGGGGGAACTTTTTCATGCTGTTTATGTGTCTTTTATTCTAGCACTATGTATTCATTGTGTTACAGTTTTTTACCCTATAGGCTTATAGTGTTCCTAGAGTCTTCCACCACCTCTTCTTTAAGAGAGAGAACAATGTGAACTGATCCCAATACAAACAACATACAATCTTAAACCAAATATCTGCTATTAAGATGTTTATGGTTTTGTCACAATATACAGAAATTGTAAGCTTAATTATTATCTATGTTATAAACAATAGGTTTCAAAAGGGTCTAGAGTTGGGAAAAGAACCAGAGGCGATGTGTAGGATGATATGTTGGAAGGGTAAGAGTTGAGGATATAGAATTATTAGATTTTAGAAAGCATGAAAAAGTAATCTAAAGAAGTTGGTTAGTAGCAGGAGAAGAGAGAGAAATGATTTTGGTGAGACAAGTAAGTAGGATGACAGTAGATTACAGAAAACAAACATATATATTAAGAAAAGTAAATAATGTAAAAATATGAGATAAAAAATATACAACACCACTGTAATATATTATTGAGACATCCAAGCCATCAGTAACCTAATTCATGAAAAGTACTTGGTTTCACAAATGTTTGGGATGTGTGATGGGAGAAGAGAGAGAAAAAAAATCTTGAAGAAAAATACAAGGATTGTTTTTGTTGCAGATCAGTATCTTTCCAGCTTCCCTTTTTATCCAGTAGATGAGGTTGTCTATTGTGTGCTGGTATCTCCACCCTAAGGGTGGTGAAGGTTATTAGGGTGGGAGGTTTGTCCAAGGATCTTCTTTGGGGCCCACTCATGTGATATGGGCACCTGGTCTTATCTCCTTATATCTTCTGCAGACCTCATAATTTCTGGTCTTTGATTTAGTCTCTAAATTGTATCTCACTCACCCCCTCGCTTTCTAATTCCAAATCAGGAACCTTTATCTCTAGAGGTCTTGTGGGCTGCACTCTGGGAGCTGCACAACTGTTACAGAAAGCTGTTTTGTACTGGTCAGGTCAGGACGTGGTTTTATGACCCAGTTTTGTGAGTTAGAGACTGGCCACGTATCTGCATGCACTTTGACAGGTTAGCAACTGCTAGGGTGAGGGTGGGGTGGACTTTCAGTACTTTGATAATGCTTCTAACTTCCAGCATGTGTTCCAAGCTGGGTGTTGCCCCAACTAAAGATGGCAAGGAAGGTGTCCCAAGATGGAGCCCTCTGCTTTCAGCGATGGGGTGTGGGTGGGTTGGGTGGGGCTGGTGGCACCTGGCAGTGGCAGGGAGATGCATGTTCCAAGATGCAGCTCTGTGGTGTGCAATATTGTGAACAACAACAACAACAAAAATCGAAAGGAGATAGAGAAGCAAGCAAGGTGTAGGGGCAAAGTAAAAGTGGCTGCTCATCTGAACTTCCAGCTTTATTTATATCCATAGGTTATATTAGGTCATTAACATCATTAGTACATATTGCTCATTGAATAAAGTTACTGTTATGTGGACAGGTGTAGGCCCAGTGACACACTGGTGTTGTCTAAGAGAATTCCTTTATTCCCAGGGAGCTGAGTGTCTGAGATTAAGGTCAAGGCTGATAGCACAGAGCCTCCTCTCAAAGGACATTACCATAGCAGCTAGGCATTGAGTCATCTTACAAGTTCCAGAGAGAAACTATAGAATATTCCAAATGTGGATAACAGGGTGCCTATTACCCTTCAAGAATTTTTTCACAAAAGGAACTCTGCCTTATACATACAATTCTTACAGTATTGTGGCTAGTGGCTGTCTTTAAACCCAGTGCAATGTCTCCAGGTTCAGGATACCATGTGTAGCAGACTCTGGCAATGGTTGTAGTACCCCAAGATGGAGGTGACTGGAGGAGCCCCACATTGGTAGATGGAGGTCCACGCAGGAGTGGAGGCCAGAGTTTCTGCATGTGGACAGCAGCTGGGTGTCCTGTGTGGGAGTGGTGTTTGGGATTCCTGCATTGGTGGGTGTCCAGGAGTCCTATGTGGGAGCCAATGCTGGTGGTCTTACTTGGGCACCTGGATGACCTGTGTGGGTGAGTGACCAGGAGTCCTTTACTGCCACTGAGGCCTGGAGAACTACATAGCATAGTGGCCATGTTTTCTGCATGGGAGCAGCTGTCAGGGATCCTCTGTTTACTCAGAGACAAACAATATTACCAATACTTGAATCCCAGGTCCTGGCGTGACACAGAATTCCACCTCTCTCTAGCTGTCATCTTGGATCCCCTGAAGTGATCTTTCACCTGAAATTTATCTCTGATTTCATTCCTTACATCATATGTATGAGATGGATCATTTAAGCTATGTGCATTATACTCTCCTTCTTCAACATTTCTTCTAATTTGTTGTATTCTATTATTGGAGCATGTTGTTTTGTTTGGGTCCTTTGTTCCCTTGTTTTTCATATTATTTTTGTGTCTTCCTATTTAGCTGTGTGTATCTAAGGCAGTGCAATTTCTAACCTGTAGACTTATAGTGTCCCTGAAGGTTTTCAGTACCTCACCTTTAAGGGGGAAATCAATATTAATACTACCCAATCAAAAAATCATACAGCTTTAAACCAAATAGCTCCTATTAATATGTGTACAATTTTGTCAGAATACACAGAAATGACATGTTAAGTTATTGTCTCTATAAATAATAAGTTTGCAAAAAGGGTTTACAGTTTTAATTGGTGGACTGAGAGAACAAAATTGTTGTTTGATGTGATATTTATGAAGAAGGAGAATAGAAGATAAAAGTAAAAAAGTATATAGGAAGAGGTTCTGAGGCTGTGGATCAGCAGTAGCACACTTGCCTGGCATATGTGAGGCACTGGGTTCCATTCTCAGCACCATGTATAAGTAAATAAAATGAAAGTCTATCAAACACTGAAAAATTAAAAAAAAAACTAAGTTTATTTTAAAAATTACAAGGAGAGTGAAGTAGGAATTAATAGAGGTTGAGTGTTAGCAAATTGAGAGAATCTAGGGAAATAAGTGAGAGAAAAAAAATATATATGAAGTTTTAAAAAAGTGAAAATAAAATAATACTCAACAAAACTATAATATATTATTCAGACATCCCAGTCCTCAATAAACCAATACATGAAAAATACTTGGTTTCAAAAATGTTAGAGATATAAAGGGGAAAAAAAGAAAGGATCTTGATGGAAAATTGAATAATTGTTTCCATTGGAATTCAAAAGTTTCTGAGCTTCCCTTATCAGCTGATAAGGTAGATAGGGTTGCCTGGAGTTTGATGGTAGCTCCACCTTCAGGATAGTGGGAAGATTAATTCTGGAGGTGGTACTCCTGGAGGTGGGATTTAGGCTCTGGTATCTTTTCTGTGTGCCAATTAGTTTGGAGATTTTATGTCAGCACACCTCTTGGACACAGCAATGTTCAGTCCATGTTGGAAGACTGCACCCCAGGAATCTCTTTTGGGTTTTACTCATGTGGTGTAAGAACCTGTTTTTAGCCCCTTATGTCCTCTGCAAACCCCACAATTCCTGGCCTCTAATTTAGTCTCCAAACTCAATCTCTTCCACACCTGTACTTTCAAATTTCTGGTCAGGCACATCTCTCCCAGATGGTCCTGAGAGTTGGGCATCAGGACCTGTGTGCCAGTTGCAGAAAGCTGTTCTGTATTGAGCAGATCAAGATCAGGTGCTGAGTCATGCAGGCCAGCCACATAGCTGCAAGCAATAGGCCAGGCAGGAGGCTAGGTAGGGGTTGGGAGACTGGGGATTGAGGAGCTGGATGGCTCTGTTGGGTGCCTGATTTAGTTAATCTTTTTGATACTGTGACTAAAGGATCTGTGCAGAACAAATTTTAAGAAGGAAAAGTTTGTTGGTGGGTTCATGATTTCAGAGGTCTTAGTCCATAGAAGGCTGGTTCAATTCCTCAATGCATAAGGAGAGGCAAAAATTATGGCAGGAGAGTGTAGCAGAAGGAAACAGCTCACATAGTGATCAGAAACCAGAGAGAGAGAGAGAGAGAGAGAGAGAGAGAGAGACTCCACTCTCCAGATACAAAATATACACCCTATAGCTATGATACCAATTAACCACTTTCTCCAGCCATATGCCACCTTACTTCAATTACCACTCAGTTAATACCATCAGGGATCAATTCACTGATAATTTTAAGGCTATAACTCAATCATTTTTCTCTACAAACTTTTTGCATTATCTCATGGGTGAGCTTTTAGGGAAACATATCTAAACCATAACAGTGCTGGACTGGTGCTGACAGATGAGGGAGTTGGGTACCACACTACTTCTTGAACCCAGCAAGTGCTAGCACAAGTGTGCTTTAAGAACCTGGTTGTGCTGGATAGGCTGGCTGGGTGAGCTGAGAGTAAAATGCCCTCATCGCATCCATTCTTCAAACTTCTGCCCCCCTATAGCCAGTCCCATAAGTCCTATGCTCTCTCCAGCCTCTCTAACCTGTGTTCCCCTGGGCAATATGCTCTGTTTCTGACTTTCCTCTGGATTTCTAGGCTAAGAAAGGCCCATGCAGACCTAGCTGTAAACTCATTGATCTGGGTTTCAATTTCCATAGGCTGCACCAGACTACAGTCCCAAGATGGCTCCTGCATCATCAGTGTCAATTTATAATGTCTGGTGGAGAGTATATATATATATATATATATATATATATATACACACACACACACATATACATACACAATTAATGAGTCAAGCATTCTGTGGTTCAGCTAAGGAAGACTGCTCCTCCAGTCTCAGGATTTTTCACTCTAAGACATAGGGCATTCCCATTATTTGAGTTCTGGGTAACCAAGCAAGGAGAAATGCTGCCTCACACTATTCTGTAATCCTTATTTTTTTCTATCTAAGTTGTTTGAAATATAATTATAGTAATTAGATACTTTAAAACAACTATGAGCATACTGTTTTGTTTTTTAATCAATCATACCTTACAAAGAAAAGAGCTGGTTATATCAAATTTCTAGTGTCCTTTGAAACATCTGATTATCTGATCACCAGATAGTAAATTATTTTTGGCCGCAATTGGTTTTAAGTGAAACAAAATAATCACTGGCATCAGATTGACCATATCTAGATTGAACTGCCAATTTAGTGTAAATCACTAGAAAATGCATGATGAAACACATAGGTACAATTTTTGTCTTTGAAATCAGCAAAAAAAATTTAAAATAAAATTATAAATAATTATCTTTATAAATATCATATTCTACTAGAAGCCATGGCAGGTTTAGGTTATTGTTTTTTCCACAGCAGTCTGTTAAATTGAACTATGTGTAAGTTTCCTATGGAAAAACCATGATAGGGCTAGATGCTGATTTAAAGAAAGGTGGATAAATTGTTCTTTTATAGTTTTCATGCCATATGCGTCACAGTAAGAATTTAAAATGCAGCTTAGATTGCTCAACGTGGCTTTTTTATGCATTGTCATATAATATTGCATAGTATCACTTTTTAAATATATTTTAAGAAAAATAATGAAAAAAACAATATTCATTTGATTTTTCCTGCAATTTCTGAGATTACATGTACAAAATATAAAAAAAATAAAAATAGAATGAAACTATTGTGTTGCATGATTGAAGTTTTATCACTAAGTTTGCTTATCACTACATTTTAAGTTTTTTCTAGAATTTCTTGCATGGTCAGGATTTCAGTGATGAGTAAATATAATGAAATATCAGGCCTGAGTGAAATGAATTAATTTAGATTATAATATTTCAATAAAATAAAGGTCTACCAACAACTAAAATAAATAAATAAATAAATAAATAAATAAATAAATAAAAGTTTATGAAAGTTTTTATAAAACATTAGACTTTGGGGAATTACTATGGTTCTTTGTAAAACATCAAGATTTCTATAAGTTAATGCCAGAGAATCTGATTGAATCTAAGAGAAATGCTGCCTTGAACTATTCTGCCATTCTTATTTTTTTTTGTTTAAGTTGTTTGGAATAGAATTATATAACTTAGATATTTTAAAACAGCTATGAGCATACTGAGTTTTCTTTTTTTTTTATCAATCATGCCTTACTAAGAAAGTAGGTGGTTATGTCACCTTCCTAGTATCCTTTGAAATATCAGATTATTTGGTCACCAAGTAATAAATTATTTTTGGCCCCAATTTGTATAAGTATAAAGTGAGATGTAGGAATTTATTTTTAATTGATACCCAGGTGATTATGATGCTATTTGTATTCATCTCATATTTTGTGAAATATTACTCTATCCTTGGAAAATGAGATTAAATAACATGCAATCAAAATAAATGACTCAATTTTGTTTTTAAGACATGTCTCACAACTAAAATAACTTGAATCACTATCACCTATTTAGCAATAATTATCAAAGTCTAGAGTAGAAAACATCACATTGAGTGCTTGCATACAATTGTGGGTTTTTTCTAAGTATTAATCTTATAATTACAATTTTTATTTTAAATGTTCATTTTCACCTCCATTTTGTAGATTTTTTATGTTTCTTTTTCTGGAATTTAGTAGAAACAGAGGTTGTCTTAATAAACTATATTTTGTTGCAAATGGTAAGGGCCTTATTTAGAAACAGTATACTTTGCAGTTTTTTGCTGAATGAGGAAGGAAATGGGAGGAAGTGTAGAGGTGTAAAGTGAAACTTCTCACTATCAAACATTCCAGATGGGCAAATATTAGAGCCAAGAGGAAGGGAAATCATCATAACAAATTAATTTTTAAGAACTCACCTTAAATTGATGTTTTAATGCATCCTAGGGTACAGCTATTAAATGTAACTGAATCCCTTTCTCTCGCCATGCACAAAAGTTAAATCTTATTTCTATAACTTGAATTTTAGGGGCATTACAGAAGAAGTCTATGCATGCACATATATTTTGATGCATTTTCCTCTAGCAGTTGCACTGCTTCTGGACTAATTCTTAGGTATATGATCCACTTAAAGTTGATTTTTTTTGTAGGTGAAAGACAGGGATATAGTTAAATTCCAGGTTTCCCAGCACCACATATTAATAAGAGTATCTTAGTTAGGCATGGTAACACACACCTGTAATCCTAGTGGCTTTGAAGCCTAATGCAGGAGGATTGTGAGTTCAAAGCCAGCCTCCACAACTTAGTGAGGCTCTGAGCAAATCACCAAGACCCTGTCTCTCAATAAAATATATTAAAAATAATGCCTGGGGATGTGACTCAGTGGTTTAGTGCTCCTGGGTTCAATCCCAATTACAAAAAAAGTATCTTTTCTCCAAAGTGTATTTTTGCATTATTTTTAAGTATGAGATTACTATGTATCTGTGGATTTACTCTGGGTCTGCCTTTGTTCCTATAGCACTCCAATACAATTTAAAATAAGGTATCATGAAGCTTCCAGCATATTAATGCTAAGGACTACTGTGGTTTTTATGGTTCTTTCATTCTTTTATTTGAATTTATAAAATAGTTTTTATTTGTAAATGGACACAATACTTTTATACCTTTATTTTACTTATTTATTCATATGTAGTGTTGAGGATTAAAGCCAATGCCTCACTCATGCTAGGCAAGTGCTCTACAACTGAGCTAAAACTGCAGTCCCATTCCATTTGAATTTTATGACACTTTTTTATACTTATTTGAATAAAATCATTGGTATTTTGAGGGATCACATTGAATGTAATCAGTTTCAGTAATATGGCCATTTTGATAATATTCACTCTGCCTTTTTAAAATCATGGACTGTGTTGAAATCCTTTAAGATCTCCTATTTCTTTTTGCAATGTTCCACAATCTTATTTATTTATTAATTTACTTATGTATTTATTTGTTTTTGTGGTACTGGTTATTAAACTCAGGACTTCACTCATGCCAGGCATGCACTCTAACACTGAGATATGTACCAAATCCTAGAATTTTTTTATTTTAAATGTTCATTTTCACCTCCATTTTTAGATTTTACCCATGCAGTTTTAGGCTATAATGAATGAAGTTGTTTTCCAGATGGCTTCTCAGTGGGTTCATTATTGCAGTATATGAGTGATATTGCTCTTTGTATGTTAATATTGAATCTTGCTACATTGCTGAAATTGTTTTCAGCTCTACAAGTCATCTGATGATTTTTTTTCTTCTATTTATAGTATCATGCCCTCAACAAACAGAATTAATTTAACTTTTTTATTTTTTATTTATATATGACAGAATTACAATTCTTATTACACATATAGAGCATAATTTTTCTTATCTCTGGATGTATACAAAGTATATTTGCAACAATTCATGTCTTTATACTTATACTTTGCATAATAATAATCCTCACATTCCACCATTATTTCTAAGCCCATGCCCCCTCCCTTCCCTTCCAACCTCTCTGCCCTATCTGGAGTTTGTCTATTTTTTCCCATGCTCCCTCTCCCTATCCCACTATGCATCAACCTCCTTATATCAAAGAAAACATCCGGCATTTGATTTTATGGGATTTGCCAACTTCACTTGGCATTATCTTCTCTAACTCCATCCATTTACCTGCAAATGCCATGACTTTATTCTCTTTTATTGCTGAGTAATATTATATTGTGTGTGTGTATGTATGTGTATATATATATATATATATATATATATATATATATATATACACCACATTTTTTAATCTATTTATATACTGAGGGGCATCTAGATTGGTTCCACAGTTTAGCTATTGTGAATTGTGCTGCTATAAACACTGATATGGCTATGTCTTTGTAGTATGCTGTTTTTAAGTCCTTTGGGTATAGACTGAGAAAAAAGGATAGCTGGGTCAAATGGTGATTCAATTCCCAATTTTCCAAGCAATCTCTATACTGCTTTCCATATTGGCTGCACCGATTTGCAGTCACACCAGCAATTTATGAGTGTGCCTTTTTTTCCCACATCCTCTCCAACACTTATTGTTATTTGTCTTCATAATAGCTGACATTCTGACTGGAGTGAGATGAAATCTTAGAGTGGTTTTGATTTGCATTTCTCTAATTGCAAAAGATATTGAACATTTTTTATATATTTGTTGATTGATAGTATATCCTCTTCTGAGAAGTGTCTGTTCAGTTTATTGGCCCATTTATTGAATCATAGCATCAGTAAATAGTGCCAGTTTGAGCTCTTCTTTTCCTATGTTTATCCCTTTAATTTCTTTCATCTGTCTAATTGCTCTGTCCGGTGTTTCAAAATCTATGTTAACTAGAAGTGGTGAAAGAGGGCATCCCTGTCTTTCTCCAGTTTTTAGAGGGAATGCCTTCAATTTTTTTTTTAATTTAGAATTATATTGGCCTTGGGCTTAGCACAGATAGCCTTTATGATATTGAGATATGTTCCTGTTGCTGTAGGTGGATCTGGACCACAGGGCTTGACCTCCAGGGGTAGTCTGCTGGTTGGAAGAGGTGGTCCTATGCCAGAGGCTAGGCTCTGGTCGGTGTCTGCCCTGCCCCACTGGGAGAGGGGTAAACCAGGCCTACTGAGAGCATGGGTCGTGAGGGCTGGTGTGGGTGTTCTGGGCTTGATCTTGGCTCCCGCGGTAGTCTGATGATCTGAAAGGTTGGTCCTGCACCAGATACTAGGCTCTGGTGGGTGTCTGCCCTGCAGAGAGAGGGGGTGGACCAAGCCTGCTGTGTGCGTGGGACCCCATACAGGCTGGTGTGTGCATTCTGGGCTCGATCTCATTCCTGCAGTAGTCTTAATTTTACTATTTTATTTGTACAAATTAATTTTCTTCTCTTGCCTGAGTTCTCTGACTAGAATTGCAATAACTAAACTTAATAAAATTCATTAAAATAGAAATCTCTGTCTTATTTCTGATTTTAGAGAAAAAACTTTCAGTTTCCCTCCATTCAGTATGATGATGATACTGAGATTACTATATATAGCCTTTATAATGTTAAGGTAACTTACTTTTATTCCTAGTTTCTTTTCTTTTTTTTCCCAAGATTTGATGCTGGATATATTTGAATACTTTTTTGAATGCAATGAGATGATCATGTGATTTTTGTCTTAAATTTCATTTATTTGGTTAATTTTATTATTTAATTTACACATTTACACATGTTGAACCAACATTTCTCACCTGAATGCAAGCAAATTTACCATGGTGTACATTGGGTAATGTGTTTTTGAAAGCAGATTGTTAATATTTTATTAAGAATTCGTAAATCTATGTTCATTAGGAATATTGGTCTCTAGTTTTCTTTCCTTTATATGCCATTTCTTATTTAGATATTAATGCTATACTGGCTTTGTGGAAGGAGTTTCAGACTGATCCCTCATTTATTATTTCATGGAATAACTTGAGGAGTATTGACAATAGTTTCTCTTTAAAGGTCTGGTAATACTCAGACTTTTCTTTACTGGAAAAATTTTATTACTGCTTCAACCTCATTAAATGTTATTTATCTATTTAGGTTTTCTATATCCTCTTGGTCTAATTTGAGCAGGTCAACTATGAACAAAATTGTTTAATATTTTCTATATTTTTCAAGTTATAGGAGTATGCTTTCAAAAATGGTGTCTAATGATCCTCTGGATTTAAGAAATGGTTCTGGTGATATTTATCAGCTCTAATTCTTTTTCTGATTTATGCCTTTCTCTCTCTCTCTCTCTCTCTCTCTCTCTCTCTCTCTCTCTCTCTCCCTCCCTCCCTCCCTCCTTCTTTCTCTCTCTTTGGTTAATTTAAATAAAGGCTTAATAGTCTTGTTAATCTTTTTGAAGAATCAACTCTTTGTTACATTGATCCCTTGTATCATTTATTCTCTATTTCATTAGTTTTGGCTTTGTTCTTAATTATCTCAGGTGTTTAAACTAATGTTGAAATTAAATCTTTTCTGCTTTTTTAGACCACAGTAAATTGTTTTCATTTTTTTCTGTTGTTCAGTTTCAGGAGATCTCATTGATTTCTTGTCATTATCTCTGCTTTTTTTATTGAAATGATCTTTAACATTCTGCTTCATCTCAATTCATTTTTAAAATATTGTTCACAATATTATCATTGCAGTGATATATATTTTTTTGTAATCTTTGTCTGCAATTTCATCACCTTCAGTGTCTTTGGTTTCCTTTATTGCAGGATTGCAAATTTGGGGGGTAGAATTGTTTGCCTGTTTCCCTGTGTTTTCAGAGGTCTTAGACTAATGTATCTGTTTATATAGAGTCTTTTTTCTCTTTTATCAGAGTGTCCTTTGGTAAGTAGTTATTTTCAATAAGTCCTGTGCTATCAGTATATCACCTTCAATACACAGGCTTAGCATAAACAAAACATTCATTTAAATATTCAATAATTCTTTTAAAGAAAAGAGTGTCACAAGTAGCAGCAGGAGCTTAAAAATAAACCATATAACAACTTGTTATAAAAGTAATGATCTCTACGTTTCTATTAACCCAGGAGTTATGTGGATGAGGATTAGTATTATTCAAGCTGACAGGGTTGCACAATAAGAATTGCATACTAAATTGAATATGAAAATGGAATAAAAATAAATAAAATCCAGAAAAGAAAAGACAAATAGGAAAGACTCAAGAAAGCAAGAGAGGAAAGAAGGAGAAATGGGAGTTAAATTGGGAAGGGTAAAGTGGATATAAAAGACAAAGTTGATATTTAATAGTTGAATATAAGAGAAATTATGATTAGTTAATATCAGTTAGTGTGTTAATTATAATTTAGATATTCAAAATAATTGTTGGTCTTTTGCATCTTGTCAATTGTGAAGAGGATAATAACATGTAAATCTTCTTGGATTTTAGCTATAACCAAACATGTTAGGTGAGTCTGTATGCAGAATTCCATCCCCTCTGTTGAAACACTTCTTTTTGTTACAGGGTTGGGGCCTTCTGAGAAACTAAGGCAGTGTGAAGATCTGCCTTCAAACCCCGATTCTTGTGATGAAGTCATAAAGATTTTAGACATGTTTCTCAGAGTAACAGGAATAAATTTTATTGAAGGGATAGAGAAAGGGAAAGGGAACACTATCAAGGGAGAGAGTGGGTCCTCTCAGAGAGAAGAGGAACAATGTGCCTCTCCTGCATTCATTTTATTGGGAATCCCAGAGAAAATTTCAGAAAGTCCCACCCAGGTTTAACTCTTGGATTTTGACTGACAGTAAGATGACATCAGACTTTCAAGTACCCACTGCTCTGGCAAATCTAGGTCAAGTTGGTCCTTGCTGGCCAGTTCTAATTGGATTCTGACCAATAAACTCTTAGAGATTTTATCATTAGAAGAAGTTATTCTTCCCAAGTTTGCTGAACTTGTCTATGAAAAGGATTACAAAAGTCTCCCCCTTCAGGGTAAATTGGGTTCCTCTAATCATCACTATGTTGGGGCTGCATCTGTCCTGCAGGTTACAGGTATTGTACTGAGAATGGTGACATATCCTGTTCACTTAGGACTGCAAGGTAAATTGCTTCTTGGCAAAGAAAGCACATGAAGATCAGAACAGTGAATCCATTTTGTAGAATCATTCCCTTTACCTTATTTCCCTCTCTAGTCTTATCTGTTTGTCCCTTATCATTCTGAAATGGGTGAGTATGAACTGCTCTACTGTTTCAAAATGGCTTTGATATTGTGTCTGAGAATGAGACTATCAGTCTGTCAGGGCACATTGGCTGCTTATTCATCTGATTGTCTGTAGAATTAGCTGGCTTAAATTGCATTTTTTCTTTATTCTTCTTCACAGGGAGCTTGTCTATGTGCTATGCTTGTGGGGAAGGACTTTTTATCTGATCTTCCTTAGATCCAGATTCCTGGCCCTGTTAGCCACAATCTTTATCCCATAGATCAGTCTGTGAAGTTCAAACTAAAGCTCTCTTTGTTCTTATCTACTCTTCAGAGTCTTCTGAGGGACCTAATCTCTTTTCTGTGTTTAAGGTGGGGCTAGGTTTGATTACCTATTGAAAGAGTAACAACTATAGACTAGGTGGCTGTTTGGACTCTGACATTTAAAATGTAAGTATACTTAGTACTGAAAATAAAGGAAGGAGGAGGAGACAACATAAATCTAAAAAAAAAGTGATGTCTGAAAAACAACAGTAAGCCCCAGGTATTCCAAATCTGCTCAATGACTCACATCAAGCTGTCAGTGGCCCCCTAGCTCCAAACACATTTGGTAGGGTGATTTAAACAACCATTGTGAGGATTACCAGTTCTTTCTCAAGCAAGATATTTACAAGATTCCTCCATTATAAACAGCTTAGCCTTTCTGAATTCATTATCTCCTCAAGTTTGTTGATCAGTGTCTGTTTTTCTCATGTTTGTTGGGAAAGTGCCTTTACTCTTCATGAAGAAGTTTCTCTCCCTCACTATCAGATATAGAAGCTGGTTGTTGCACTTATTAATTCATTTTCTATTCTCAAAACATCAGCTGGCAGTCTGATATAATACAAAAATGTAGCCCATGGCTTTTTAAGGAGGAGTTGTTAGATATAGCACAATGGAACCATCATCATGGTGAAGCTTTAAAAAGAATAGAAAAGAACAACCCAGGGACTCTGCCAGTTGGCACATTGCCATTGTGGACGTTCGTATCTGGTTTGCTTAGTCCAAAGCCTTCAGTTCAGACAAAGGTAGAGGAAGGAGAAGACATATTGATTCAAGAAAAAGAGAAGGTCTTTCAAGCTAGTGAGACAGAGGAAGGAAGTTTAGAGCAGAAAAAGCCATCAGGGGAAAAGTTACAACAGGAGACTGCTAATAACACCTTTCTATCAGAGAGCGTAAGTGTCCAACCAACAGCACCACCTCTACAGGAGACTGCTACTAACAGCATTCTATCACCAGAGGGCATAAGTGTCCAATCAACAGCACCACCTCCATATGCTAGGAGACTCCCAACCCCCACAGTTGATAGTTGGGATCCTGAGACAGGATCTCAAGTATACCCTGTATTTGAGGTAGGAGGGCAGCGAATTTACCAGGGTTTAAATTTCAAAACAGTGAAGGAGCTAAAAGAGGTTGTAACAACCTATGGTCCTCAAGCAACCTTCACTGTAAGCTTGGTCGAATCCATTACCAACTTAAACATGACGCCAGCAGATTGGGCTAATATTTGTAAAGCTGTGCTAAATGGAGGACAATACCTGTTATGGAAGGTTGCCAATGAGGAAATTTGCAAGGAGATGGCTAGGTGAAATGCAGCAGCTGGTTATCCTCAGAGAAATCTAGATATGTTGTTAGGAAAGGGACCTTATGAGGATCGGCAGCAACAAATTGCATATGATCCTCGTGTATATTTACAAATTGCTGTAAATGCAGTTAAGGCATGGAAGACTTTACAAGGACATGGAGGTTTACAAGGTCAATTATCTAAGATAATACAAGGAGCTAATGAACCTTACACTGAATTTGTAGATAGGCTTATTCAAACAGCTACCAGAGTTTTTGGGAATACAGAACAAGCAATGCCATTAATAAAACAACTGGCTTATGACCAAGCGAATCGGTGCAGAGATATCATTAGACCATGGAAACAGGAAGATTTAAACACATATATTAAATTATGTAGAGACATTAATGAACAAGAGCAAGTCATGACAGCTGCAGTAAAACAGGCTTTAGATGCCAGAGACATTAATGAACAAGGGCAAATTGTGGCAGCTGCATTAAAACAGGCTTTAGATGCCAGGCCAAGAACATGCTACAATTGTCAACAAACAGGACATTTTAAAAGGAATTGCCCCATAGGAGGAGGGTTTAACAAAACTAGGTATCAAAGGAGTAGAATACCAGGTATTTGCCCACGATGCCGTAGAGGGAGACATTGGGCTAATGAATGCCGTTCTCAAACCACCATAGAGGGTACTCCATTATCAAAAAACGAACAAGGACCTAGTGTTTATTCACGATATCGTGGACAAAGGCATCGGGCTCCATTGCCAAAAACTGGACAGGGGGCCCCAATGCTCCGGGGCCCCAAACCACAAATATACGGAGCACTGGAGGAACCCAGCAACCCCATCAGGGTAGTGACCAGGACACATTGTCCATCAGATCCCTCATCAGACAAACCAGAGTCAGCGCAGGGTTGGACATCTGCGCCTCCACCAGATCAGTACTAACTCTAGAGATGGGAGTTCAAATCATTCCCACAGGGGTAAAAGGACCTCTTCCCAAAGGAACAGTAGGCTTATTATTGGGATGCAGCTCTTCTACTCTAAAAGGACATTTGATAAGTCCTGGGGTAATTGATCCCGATTATGAAGGTGAAATAAAATTATAGCCAGTTCTCCAAAGGGTATATCAGTAATTTCACCAGGAGATAGAATAGCACAGTTATTAATAATACCAAGCTTACATGATAAATTTTCCACTCATGCTGTAGAAAGAGGTTCCAAGGGATTAGGCAACACAGGTGTAGATTGGGCTATGCTTTCTTTAAATTTAGATTCTCGCCCCATGCTAAAACTAAATATTCAAGGACATGAATTTAATGGGCTACTGGATACAGGTGCAGACCTTAGCATCATCTCTCGTCAAGAATGGCCAAAACATTGGCCATTACAACAAGCCACTCAAACGCTTCGAGGCCTAGGAGTGGCGACTAATCCCAATAGAAGCACAATGGTATTAGATTGGAAGGATCCTGAAGGATGTGAAGGAACTATACAGCCATATGTATTGGATCATCTTCCCGAAAATTTATGGGGACGAGATGTCTTAGATCAATTAGGTTTGACATTAACAAATAACATCAATCAAAATGCACCCACTATTATGGCTAGACAAGGTTTTAGGAAAGGAAAAAGATTAGAAAAACAAGATCAAGGTATAGCAGCACCAATACAAATAGATCAAGGAACAGACAGACATGGGTTGGATTTTAACAAAGGGCCACTGAGACAATAAAAATTACATGGAAATCAGAAAGACCAGTATGGGTTCCTCAGTGGCCCTTGACTAAAGAAAAGATACAAGTAGCCCATGATCTGGTCAAACAACAATTAGCGGAAGGACATATACAACCTTCAGTATCTCCCCATAATACTCCCATTTTTGTCATCAAAAAGAAATCTGGTAGATGGAGATTATTGCAAGATTTAAGAGCCATTAATAATAAAATGGTCATTATGGGACCTGCTCAATCGGGGATTCCTCAATTGTCTGCTTTGCCAAAAACTTGGTATGTTTTAGTTATAGATGTTAAAGATTGTTTTTTTTTTTTTTTCAATTCCAATTCATCCTGAGGATAGTCCACGTTTTGCATTTACTATCCCTGCACTGAATCATGAAGGTCCTGATCAGAGATATGAATGGAAAGTACTCCCTCAAGGGATGGCTAATAGCCCAACTATGTGTCAAATTTATGTTAACAAAGTAATCCAGCCACTTAGAAATCAAAATCCTGAACTACAAATATTTCACTATATGGATGATGTATTATTAGCACACAAAGCTAAAAACACATTGCTAGAATGTTATGCCACACTTACAAATTTATTAAAAAAATAATCTAGAAATAGCAATAGATAAAGTACAATTAAATTTTCCAATTAATTATTTAGGAGTTCTATTATCCTCAACCATGGTCCGTCCACCAAAAATTCAAATATGAGTAGATCAACTCAAATCACTTAATGACTTTCAAAAGTTATTAGGAGGCATAAATTGGATAAGGCCTTATCTAGGTATACCAACAGGAGAGTTGGGACCTTTATTTGATATCCTAAAAGGTCCATCAGATCCAAATTCACCCCGAATGTTAACGCCTGAAGCAAGAAAGGCATAAAAAATCATTGAAACATATATGGAAAATATGCATTTGGATAGAATTGATATAAGTTTGCCTTTATTATTTATTGTACTACCAACAAAAAATATTCCTACAGGAGTATTTTGGCAAGAAGGTCGATTATTATGGATACATTTATCTTATTCTCCTAACACTATTCTTACTAGGTATCCTGAGTCTGTAGGACAATTAATACTCAAAGGAATAAAAACAGCAAAGGGAGTATTTGGAATTTCTCTCAATAAAATTATTACTCCATATACTATGAATCAAATTGATGAATTAGCTAATGAGTTAAATACTTGGGCAATAATCATGTGCAAATCTAATGTTTCATTTGATAACCACTTACCATCTAATCCTTTATTGTCTTTTTGGTCATTGCATCCTGTAATTTTTCCAAAAATGACAAGAAAAACACCTATCATGAATGCTCCAAATATATTCACTGATGGGTCAAATAATGGTACAGCAGCAATAGTTACACCTGATTAAACTTTTACATTTTTAGTACCCAAACAATCAGCTCAAAAGGTAGAGCTTAATGCAGTATTACAAGCTTTTGTGATGTTTAAAGATTCTGTATTTAATTTATTTTCTGATAGTCAGTATATAGTTAATGCTATAGTATCCCTTGAAGATGCTGGTAGGATTTCCCCTTCTTCTACTGTTTTCTCTTTGTTTTCCACTATACAAAGTTTAATCTGGGACAGAAAAGATCCATTCTTTATAGGACATATCAGGGCACATACAGGATTGCCTGGAGCCCTTAGTTTGGGCAATGATTTAGCAGATAAAACTGCACATGACATACATATTTTCTCTACACTAGAAGAAGCTATAAATTTTCATAAAAGTTCCATGTCAATGCTAATACTTTACAAAAGCGTTTTAAAATAACTAAGGAACAAGCTAGACAAATAATAAAACAATGTCAAAATTGTGTGACCTTTTTACCACAAGTTAATCTTGGAGTCAATCCTAGAGGATTGATACCTAACCATATTTGGCAGATGGACGTCACACATTTGCCAGAATTTGGAAAATTAAAATATTTGCATGTTACAGTTGATACTTCTTCTGGATTTTTGATGGGCTTCCTTCATGCCGGAGAAAAAACTAAAGATGTTATAGCTCATTGCTTACCATATTTTGCCACTGTGGGCATTCCAAAACAGTTAAAAACAGATAATGGGGCTGGGGATGTGGCTCAAGTGGTAGCGCGCTCGCCTGGCATGTGTGCAGCGCGGGTTCGATTCTCAGCACCACATACAAAGAAAGATGTTGTGTCTGCCAATAACTAAAAAAAAAAAAAAAAATTAAAAAAAAACAGATAATGCCCCTGGTTATACTTCTACCTCTTTTAAACAATTTTGCTCATCATTTGGCATTACTCATATAACAGGAATCCCATACAATCCACAGGGACAAGGCATAGTTTAAAGAGCTCATCAAACTATTAAAATGTACTTATTAAAGCAACAAGAAGGAATTGGGAAGGGGTATATATTCCCCAAAGATAAACTTAAAATAACCCTTTTTATTCTAAACTTAAATTTGGATTCATCAGGACTTAGTGCTGCAGAAAGGCATATGTGTGCAAAAAATGTACATAAGCCCAAGGTACTTTGGAAAGATATTCTAACAGGACAATGGAAAGGTCCTGACCCAGTAATTGTCTGGAGTCGGGGGTCTGTTTGTGTGTTTCCACAGGAAGAACAGCAGCCGATTTGGATTCCGGAGAGATTAACTAAAGTCCTGACCCAGTGATTGTCTGGCGTCGGGGGCCTGTTTGTGTATTTCCACAGGGAGAACAGCAGCCGATTTGGATTCCAGAGAGATTAACTAAAGCGATTTCTACAGACCAAAAAGAAGATGATTTGGCTCAAATCCATAACAGCTGATATCCAAAACTCCAATTTGGCTATCCTTACATCTGCGACAGAACCAGGATGCTTTTTTCAATATCTATTTTATTATTGCCCTTTCCCATATCATGAAGTTCTATTTTGTTTTTTGAGCTCATACAGACCTAGGTTAATGTTTTGCTGATCAGTTCTATTTTTTTTTTTTTTGACTATAGAGTTTTTAAACATTGCAATGGAGATTTCACCTGTAAAAAAGTTATAAGGCCTTTACTATTATGTTATGTGTTGTATGTATTATATTATGTGTGCACAATTGTGTTTTGTGTTATATGTTTGAATGTACGTATGTCCATTTATCATATATGATGAGCGCTCATGAAAAAATGGATCCAAATATTTTTTTTTTATTCACGTGATTTAAATGGTTTAATTTAAATTGGGTAAATAACTGTTAAGAATTGTTTTAATATGTAAAGAAAAAAGAAGTTTAACAGATCTGTTTGTTTACTTTCACCTTTCCTTTTCATTATATTTAATAATTCTCTTCAAGATAATGTAAATTGTTAAGAAAATTGTTTTCTTTTCTCTTCAAGATAATGTAAATTGTTAAGAAAATTGTTTTCTTTTAGTGCCTTCTGGAATGTTACATAATTTTTTCTTTAGCCATTATTGCTAGAATTCCTATCTTCATCCCAGTGCCGGTGAAGACAAAGATAAAACTAATCTACAGTTTCTGCAATAGCCATCACTGAACTGCTTGCAGAACTTGCCTAAACTATGTGTCACTTGTATGCATTGTGAACTCACTTGTATGCATTGTGAAGTATCTGTTGGTGCAGCGATTGTGGTAGTGTTGGAGTATTTTTACTGATGATGTCATCGGTTATACAATTTTTCCAACAAGAGCCGTCAATTGGCTTGGTGTATCTTCCTCCCTTCTGCTTGTCATGACAAAGACCTCTCCACAGGTGTGGCTGTATACCGGACCAGTAGTCAATGACGGGTAAGATCCAATTACAATGGTACCAACCTAAGACAGGAGGCTGATGCCCTGAGGTCAGCTCATCCAAAGAAGGGTAAGGACCATATGTTGTATTGGACAACCTAAGGCAGGCACGGTCCCTAAGCCACATGCTTGTTGTTTAAACAGAGAGGGGGAGATGTTGAGAGCCACAGCCAAAGGGGCCCCAGCAAACTTCCAGCTGCCAGCAAACTTCCAGCTGCCGGCTGATGATTGGCTGACAGCGGCCCCAGCAACATCTAGCTGATTGGCTCCTCTGCAGTGATGTTCATTGGGCTGTTTCCCTGCCCTTCAGACTGCCAGCTGATGATTGGTTCACAGCGGCCCCAGCAACATCTAGCTGATTGGCTCCTCTGCGGTGATGTTCATTGGGCTATTTCCCCGCCCTTCAGACTGCCAGCTGATGATTGGCTCACAGCAGCCCCAGCAACATCTAGCTGATTGGCTCCTCCACGGAGCTGCTCATTAGGGGACTTCTTTGGCTCCGCCCACGCGACCCAGCCAATCAGCCTCAAGAGCAGGAGGATTGTGGGAGGTGGTGAGGTTTGTGTGGGGGTGAGAGGCTTGGGGAAGCCGGTGGTGGCAGTTGGGCTCTGAGGGTTTTTTCCTGAGGAGCTGTTTTGTTTGGCGTTTGTAGTTCTAAAAATAAAGTTAGTTTCTTTTGACAAGTGGCTCCTGAATTGTGCCCAGCCAGACTGCGGCAGAAAACCATTTTTTTTGTTTTACCTTTCTTTACTAGCTTGGTGAATTGCCTCCTTGCTTTCCCCCCATTTCTCTAACTTAGTTTTCCACTGTAGAAGTGCTGATTTAATTTCTTCTTGGAAAGCTGCTACAACCACTATGAATTTCTCTTAGATGCCTTCTAGAAACCCATCCATATTCTTCTTTGACTTCTTGACATGATCATTTTCTCATTCCTTTTGCTAGTTGTACTTGTCCATGGTTCCCCATTTTCAATGTCATATCCTATTTCCTCATTACTAAAAGTAGCCCCCAAAGTTTCCACTGTTGATTATTCTTTCACTATATTTGTTGCCCTTTATGATATCCATGACTCAAAATGTCATTGATGTGGTTCAAAATATCAAATGATTTATCATCTGTCAAACAGATGATACAATGGACTCATATTCCAAAACAACAAACAAAGCAAATCTACTATAATTGACTATACCTCAAAATCATCCTATTATAAAGTATCTCATTATCTGTCATGCTTCATTGCACACCCCTCTAAATGAAACAAAACTAAAACCTTTCTCACCAGTTATAATTTGAGACTTTCCTAATCTACCAAGTAAGATGCATGGAAGTAATTCTTGATATTTTCTCTCATTAAAATTATTACACAATTCTAAAGAATTTCTACCTCCTACATAACTTGGAAATCCAGTCCATTACTTCATCCTAATATAAATTGCTTACTCTCTCCTGTTTATGATCTATTGCACTGGCTCCCTTTTGGCACTTTGATTTATTTTCATAACTGTCATTGTTTAAATATGCCTTTTATTTAAATACATCAACCCATGTAAATATAAAGTATATAAATACGGATATATAACATAACACACTATACATACACAGCATCATGTTTTAGTCATATGTACACACATACACACACACAAACACACATACATAGTGTAAACATTACTACAAGTAAGCAAATAATATATTCATTACCTTCTGGAGTTACCGTTTGGGGTGGTACGTCAACAGCACATAAATATATATCCATATAGCAAATGCTTAGTATACAACCCAATATTATAAATTTTAGTACTGCTATACATTAATATTCTAGAATTATTCATCCTATATAACTGCCTATTTGTACCTTTTAGTTTACATCTCTAATTGTTCTCCCCCTCTACACTTTTGATAACCAATGTTCAACACTTTTTTTTATTCAACCTGATTTTAGATTTTACTTAAAAATAAAGTCGTGCAGTATTTTTCTTACTTTTCATGAAATATTTCACTGAACCCATTATACCCTCTAGGTTCATGTTGAAAATGGCAGACTCTATTTTTAAAAATTTGGAAAACATTTCTTTGCACATACATGTGATACAGTATATATAAACACACATATATGCATCAATATGTACCTCTATCTATGTAGAGTTACATAGCTATAGATACATGCTGATATATATATATATATATATATATATATATATATATTTACATAGCTATAGATATATCTATATATGTGTTTATATATGTATGCACACACACATATATACATACTACATCTAATAATCTTAGTTATTGTAAATAATAATTTATAGATGGTCAGCAACTTACAATAATTCTAGTAATTTAATTGAATTTAGCATGGTGAAAAATGGGTGCATACTCAATAGAAGCTATGCTTTGAATTTTTTTTTCCTGGAATAGCAATATGTGGTATGATAATATCCCCAATGTTGCCTAGTAGCACTAAGCCCCAACTCTCAGTTGGTCATGTGTTTATAGGGGTAAACCACCAATACTCTTTAGTACACTGTGTCACTAAGCTATTATAATTAGCTATATGAAATTCATTTTTAACTTAGGTTATTTTCAACATGTGATGCTTTATTGAGTGTAACCTCATCATTATTTAAGGAAAATTTTTATTAGCTATGTAAGCACAGATATCTTTATGAATTGCTGATTCCATCTTTGGGGAATTCATTGTGGATATTTATATAAGCATGTATCATAATTCAATTCTCCCCATATTCCTCCCTTCCTCTGTTCCCTTTGGTCCCCTACCTCTCCTCTACTAATATCCTTTTATTTTCATGAGTTCTTATTTAAAAAAAAAATTTAGTTGTAGATGGACAAAATACCTTTATTTTATCTATCTATCTATCTACCTATTTATTTATGTGGTGCTGAGAATTAAACTCAGTGCCTCACACCTGCTAAGCAAGCTTTCTACTGCTGATCTACAACCTCAGCCAGAGATCTTATTTTTTATTCATTTTTTCCGTATGACTTCCACATATGAGGAAAATATTTGACTCTTGATTTTTTTAAAAGACTTTTTAAGATGCACACAATATCTTTACTTTATTTATTTGTTTTATGTGGTGCTGAAGATTGAACCCAGTGCCTCACATGTGTGAGGCAAGTGCTCTACCACTGAGCTATAACCCCAGCCACTTGACTTGATTTTTTGAGTCTGGCTTATTTCACTTAGACTGATGTTCTCCAGTCCCTTCCATTTTTCTGCAGATTACTTTATTTCTCTTCTATGTGGCTGGGTAAAGATCCATTGTGTATGTATACAGAATTATCTTTATCTATTTGTATGTTGAGAGATAACTAGTTTGGCTCAATATCTTGATTATTGTAAATTGCATTGCTATATACATTGAATGAATGTATCAATATGCTATTCTGATGGCAGTTCTTTTGGATAAATACTGGAGAGTAGAATAGCTGAGTTATATGATGGTTATATTCCTACTGTTTTGTAGGAATGTCCATAATGATTTCCACAGTGGTGTGTTAATTTGTAGTTGCCCCAGCAATATTTGTTCCTTTGTCCCCGCCTGCTTAGCAACATGTATATTATTATTATTATTATTATTATTATTATTATTAGTCATTCTAACTGGGGTAAGAAAAAAGCCCTCAGATTAGTTTTAATTTGCAATACCCTGAATGCTAGGAATGTTGAACATTTTTTCTATATGTTTGATATACATTTGTATTTTTATTCTTAATTTTCTGGTGACATCCATAGTGTTTTCTTCAATGGTTGTAGCAGCTTGAATCCCTAAAAAGGTAAAAGAGTTCATATTTTTCTGCCCCTCTATTTCATTTGTTATCTATTGTATTTTTGATAACAGTCATCATAACAAGTATATGGTGATATCACATTGTGATTTTGAGTTACATTTTCCTAAAGATTAATAATGTTCAGCATCATTTCTTATACATTTTTCTTTTTTCATTGAGACAATTTATTTAGATCATTTTACCATTTTAATCAAATTATTGTAATTATTTTTGATATTGATATCCATGATATATTAGATTGCAGTCCCTTAATACATGTATGGTTTATAAATACTTTATATCAATTCATATGATGACTTTATATTCTGTTGATTGTCTCCTTTGCTATGAAGAAAATTTTTTAGTTAAATTTAATCTTACAAAAAAAAGATTAGGGCTGGGGTTATGGTTCAGTGGTAGAGTGCTTGCCTCAAATGTGTGAGGCACAGGGTTCAATCCTCAGCACCACATAAAAAATAAATAAAAAGAATTAAAAAAAATTAATCTTACATTTCAATTTTTGTTTTTTATCATCTGAGCTCTTGATGAGTTATCAAAACAAATTATTCTGAAGAATAATACGAAGGAGTTTTTCCCCTACATTTTTTTCTTGGTTATTTTTCATTGCAGGTCACACTTTTAGGTCATTAATTCATGTTGATTTGATTGCTATGAATAATATCATTTCATTCTTTGCATATGGACATTCAATTTTACCAAATTTATTTAAAAACTTATCTTTGCTCCACTATATCCTCTTGAATGTCTTGTCAAAAACTAATTGAGTATGTATATTTATCTTTATTTCTGGACTCATTCTGTTCCATTGTTCTATGTGTCTGTTTTTATGCCCATTATATACTATTTCAAATTCTATAACTGTGTAATGTAGTTTGAAACCAAATAAAATAAAACCCCCAATTTCATTTTACTTTGTTTAAATTCTTTTGGCTATTTAGATTTTTTTGTAATTCACTATAAATTTTAGAGTTTTTTTTCTTTTTCTGTGAAAAATGCTATTGGAATTTTTGACAGAGATTGCACTGAATCTGCATTTGTGTACCTGTATGACTATGGGTAATATACTTCTAAACAATATTAATTATTTCTATACAAAAGCATGGATAATCACTACATTTATTTGCATCAGTTTGTTTATTCATTATTTTATAGTTTTTGGGGTAAAGATCTCTCACTTCTTTAAGTAAATTTATTACATAGGATTTTAAGATTATTCTATTTTAAAAAGTATTACCTCCTTAATTGTTTTTTTTAAGTTTTTTTTAGTTGTACCTGAACACAATACCTGTATTTTATTTTTATGTGGTGCTGAGGATCAAACTCAGTGCCTCATGCATGCCACGTGAGCACTCTACCACTGATACCCAGCCCAAGCCCAAAATCTTTTTTTTGGGGGGGAGTAGATAACTATTAGTGTTAATAAAACAATTGTTTTTTTCTATATTCACTCTTGTATTCTGCCACTTTAGTGAATTTATTTATTATTATTAATATTGTAATTTGTGTAAAAGTATGTGTATGTGTATACTCATGTGTGTGAAGTTTTTATCTTTTCAGCTCACCCTGTACATGAAGTGATTTTCTAGGACATAAATATGACTGATTCTCTCCTACTTAAAAAATGTCTGTGGTTATCTATGGTCTTAAAATGATACAATTATCCAGCCTCACCTTTTTTCTCTATTTCTGATATTTCCTATTTGGAGACTTTTTAAAAATTTTCTTAAATGCAAGTAATGTTAACATATACTTACATATACTGAAATAAACAGATCTGAAGTATATATTTTGATGAATTTCTAAAAATATGCTACCATATGCATTGATTCTGATTTCTATTATGTATTTATTTATTTATTTATTTATTCTTGGGCTCTATATGACTAAAGAGCAAGTCATTTTACATGAAATGAAAATGATAACGAATTCATCTATGAGTGTTTATAAGTATTCAACTACAAGTGCAAATGCATAAAGGAAGGATATATTTTAAGTTTTTAAGAAATTTTTATACTCTTTTCAAAATTGGTTGTGTAATTTTATATTCCCAACTGCAAAGTGTGAGAGATATATGAACTCCAAATCCTAACCAAAATTAAGTACTGTCAGAACTTTTGATTTCTGCCATTATAAAGAGTGTATGATAATATCACATTGTGATTTTAATTTACATTTTTCTAGTGATTAGTGAAGTTGAGCACCTTTTAATGAGCTTTGTGGTTACTCCTAAAATTCTTCTTTTAAATTATTTAAATCTCATACAAATTTTTACTGGATTTTTTGTCTTTGTATTGTTGAATTTTAAGAGTATGTACATTTGATTAAATATCCTGAATTTATGCTTTAACAATTCTAGTTGCATACTTATGAATGGTTCAGAGGTAAATCTGTGTGTGTGTGTGTGTGTGTGTGTGTCATATATTTTATATATATATATATATATATATATATCATATAAAATGTTCACTACAGTTTTATTTATATTATACTCGAACTGAAAAAGTGAGAACAGAAGTAGTGTGTAGGATGTGTTGTTTATGAGGAATAGGAAAGAAGATAGTAGTAAAAGAAAATCGTTATAAGAAGAGTGAAAAAGGAATTAAGAGAGGCTGACTGTTAGCAGGAGTAAAGAGATAATGAGTAACCAGGGAAATATATAGGTGAGAGGAAAAATATATATCAAATAAGAAAAAAAAGGAAAAATAAAGAAAAAAATTAAAAAAGTAAAAATAAAATACATAACAAAACTGTAATATAATATTCAGACATTCCAGTCCTCAATAAACTCATGCATAAAATATACTTGGTTTCAAAAGTGGTAGAGATGAGAGAGAGAGAGAGAGAGAGAGAGAGAGAGAGAGAGAGAGAGAGAAGGGGAGAGAGACAGAGAGAGAGAAAATGAATATCAGGATTTTGATGGAAAATTGAACAATTGCAGCTTCCCTTCTCAGCTAGTAGGTGGAGTTGTCTGGAGTTTGATGGTAGCTCCACCCTCAGAATGGAGAGGGTTTCTAGTGTGGGAGGTTTAGTACTGGAGGTAGAACTCCTGGAGGTGGGTATAGCAATTGTTGGCCTAATTTGGAAGACTGCACCACAGGACTCTCTTTTGTGTTTTACTCTTGAGATGTATGAATCTGATCTTAGTCCCTTATGTTGCTTACAGACTCCACAATTTCTGGTCTCAGATTTAGTCTTCAAATTTGATCCCCCCACCCTGTATTTTCAAATTTCTGGTCAGACACTTCTCTCCCAGGCAGTTCTGAGGGTTGAGCACAACTGTCAAGATGAATTGTTTGGTATTGGGTGGATCAAGACCAGGAACTGAGAACTGTAGCTCAGTTGCATACCCGTGAGTAATGGGCCATTTTGGGGGCTAGGAAAGGGTTGGTAGACTGGGTATTTGGGAGCTGAAAGTCCTGTTGGGTGTCTGGTTGATGCTGGACCTGATGGAACCTGGGGATTGGTGTATGCTGAACTGGTGAGGGAGTTGTGGACCCAGTACATTTCCATGTGCATGAGGACTTGTGGAGCTGGGGAAAGCTCACCTTTATCCAGCCTCTTTAACCTATGATCCACTTGATGAAATGCTCCCAGTTTCTGCCTTTTCACTGGATTCCTAGGCTCTGACAGTCCCACACAGACCTAGGTGCAAACTCACAGATCAGGGTTTCAGTTTCTGTAGGCTCTTGCATGCTGCAATACCAAGATGGCTCCTGAATGGTGAAAGATAAATAAATTCTGGTGGTGAAGTTCCTCCTTTTTTAAAATTTCTGACTAAATAGTCAAAAATTTTGTTGCTTAGCTAAGGCCGACTGCCCTCGAGTCTCAGGACTTTTCATTCTAGGACTCAGGGTGACATGGTATTCTCACTGTTTGAGTTATGGGTAGCCAAGCTAAGAGAAATGCTGTATAGCACTATTTTGCCATTTTGAATCTCTCCTTATATAAGGTTCTATGTAATCATTACGTAACAAATTTTCTAATTTTTGTTATAATTAATTTCTTTATTTTGTTCTATTACAGTCTTCCTTTGTAAATAAGTGATTTGTAAATCACTTTGTAAATAGTAGTGAGTTTGATTACTTGCTTATTATTTTCAATTTGCCTATTATAAATTTTTGCTTTGAGGATGCATTGAAGCTCATGAAAATTTATTTATAACATGGTATTTAAAAAATTTAGTTGGTTATGAACCTTTATTTATTTACTTTTTATTCACATGCATTGCTGAGAACTGAACCAGTGCCTCATACATTCTGGGCAAGTGCTCTTCCACTAAGCCACAGCCCCAGTGCATATAACATGGTACCTTCAAACGACAGCAACCTGGTCTGGGGTTGTAGCATAGTGGTAGAGTGGTGGCCTAGCACATGTGAGGGACTGGGTTTGATCCTCAGTACCTTTTAAAAATAAATAAAATAAATACTTAAGGTAGGTGAAGTGAGTTGGGGAAATTGATCTAAAGTGCTATTGAAGAAGTTGTAACGGTATTAACACTGGAAGTTTTTAATCAATTAATTCAAGTATTATTTCTACCATTCAAATAACAATGAAAAGAATAAAGTATACAAAATTCTGATTTATAAGACCATCAAAAAAGTGAGATCTCATGAAAACCATGTGAATGGAATATAAAAGTTTGGCAGGTCCCTCTAAAGAGAGACAGGGCATATAAGGTACTTCATCTTTTAGCAGGCCTGGGTAGATTTGGTACCCTAATAATAGATATAAATAAATCAGTTAAAATCATAATGCTTAAATGATGAATTGTGTTACGTGACCATTTAAAATAATTGGGACCATCAGGTATAAAAATGTTTGTAGTTGGCCTGGGATTGTAGATCATTGGCAGAGTTCTTGCCTCACATGTATAAAGTACTGGGTTCAATCCTCAGCATGACATATTAAAAAATAATAAAACAAAGATATTGTGTCCATCTACAACTAAAAAAATAAATATCTGTAGTCACATTGAAGATCTTTTCTATAGGCACCTATCATGAAAATTGAGACATAATAATATCCTCCAATTACAGTTTGTAAATGGTTCTTACCCCGTGGCTTTGCTGCGTGGAGGCAGTGCTCCAGGGATGGGAGGCCAATTTGGCCTACACCTCATCAGAGCCATAAAGATCTGCATCTGGAGCATCCTGAAAGTGCAATGGTATGTATGGTAAAAGGAACCTACAAAAGAAGCTGTCCTGAGCAACATACATCAAGTAGCAAGAAATCCTCTATATTCTTCAATTTCCTTGAACAATAATTCATATAGTCTGTCAAAATATCTAGCCTTATTATAAAATTGCCATTTGGTCACAACATTTATTCTCTTCTGAACAGGTTTTCTCATTCCTTTCAGAATGGAAAAGCTGAGAATTACCCAAATTTTCAGCTGCAAACATTTTGCTGAAAATGGCAGGATATTATTTTTCTTTATGAATGAATACTCCATTTCATAGATGTACCACATTTTCTTTTTCCATTAATCTTTTGATGGGCACCTAGACTTATAATCCAGCTTTCCCATTTTGCAAGGAATACACAAATCAAGACCATACCCTGTGATGAATAATATTGCAAAGCTAATGTAGTGATGAGAACAATAGATTTTATTAAAATAATCCAGCCAGTGAACAAGCAAAAATTACATAAAACTGAAACAATCAATGGAAATTAAACCTCAGTGGAAGAGCATTGTATCCAGATATTCTGCAATATATTTCTGTGGATACCTAGTAAGGACCAAAATTATAAAACACACAAGACAAAGGAAAGTCTGCACAATACATTGGAGGAAGAGCAAGAGACCAAAATGCTGAGACCAGCCTGATGTCAGATTAAGAAAAAAAAATTAAAAGAAGCCATTATAAATGTGATGAAAAAAAACAAAAAATGCATTAGGAAAATTTTATATGATAATGGAAATAATAAAGGAAAATACATGGATTACAAAAATGAACCAAAACTGTGATGATCTTAAATTTAAAATATTCACATGCCACAGAAAACAATTAAGTGTGTAAAGATAGAGCATATAGAATGGGAGAAAATCTTTGCCAGGTACTCCTCTGACAGGAGATTAATAGCTATAATATAATATAATATAAGATAATATAATATAATCAACATAATCCAATATAATAACACAATCAATAAATAGTCAAAATAACTAAATAGTTATTTCACAAAATATGGAATGCAAATAACTACTGCAAATAGTGAGATGTTGAGAAAAAGGTTCACTTATACATTGATGGTGGAACTGTAAATTAGTTGCTATCATACTTAACGAGCTTGTTTATAATCATAGTGATCAAAAATAAAAATATATAATAAACAATGAAAAGCAATAAACAAGTAATCCAAACGTATTACTAGAATAAACAATTTAACCATAATTGAAGACTATATTTGGAGAAAGAAAGAAAGTACAACCAAATTAGAAAAAAAAATGCAACATATGTGTCCTAAAACCTTCCTCATTGATATTTGCCTTGAATAGATTAAAATCAAAATGTTTAACACTATTGCTTACAAGATACAAACTTCATTACAGATATACAGGAGTGGAATAGCTGGATCAAACAGTAATTTCTTTTCAAGTCTTTTGAAGACTCTCCATATTGAATTCAAAGTGAAAGTTTTAATAATTTGAAATCCCACTAACATTGTATAAGTGTCCCTTTCTTCTTGCATACTCTCCAGTATTCATTATTATTTATATTCTAAATAATCACTATTTTAACTTGGGTAAGATAAAAATCTCAGTGTAGTTTTTATTTGAGTTTCCTTGATTGATAGAGTTGAACATTTTTTCCTATATTTTTGGCCATTTCCATTTATTCTTTTGAAAAAAATGTCTCTTTACTGCTCAACTTCTAGCCTTCCAATGTTTACAATAGCACAATTTACAATAACCAAAATATGGTACTAGCCTACTTTGTCTATCAATTGGTGAACAGAGAAAGAAAATGTGTTACATATACAAATGGAGTTCTACTCAGCCATAAAGAAGAATCAAATTATGTCATTTTCAGGCCAATGGTTGGAATTAGAGAATGTCATGCCAAGTGAAATGGAGTTCTACTCAGCCGTACTCAAGATCTGAAAGTTTTCTCTCATATACAGAAACTGGAGGAAAAAATTGGAATAAAAAGAGGACTGAAAAACATATAAGAAGATCATTAAGGGACAAGTAGATCAAAGAGGTAGGAGGCATGAAAAGAAAGGAGAACTGGGGAAATAAATTGACCAAATTATCCTATATGCATGCATGAATGTACGACAATGAATTCTACTTTTCATGTTTAATTTTAATACACCAATGAAAAAATTATACATGTAAATAAATAGAAGGAAGACCAGAAGAATAGAGGTAAGGAAATGGTGGCATGGAAGATAGAAGTGATATGGGAAGTACTGAGGAATTAATTGGAGCAAATTATGTTATGTGTATATGTAAACATGTCACGATAAACCCTACTATTTTGCATAATTATAATGTACTGATTAAATATTAAAAAAGAAACTCATTTTAACTCTAATGGCACACATAGACTTTCTTTTTTTTTTTGAGAGAGAGAGAGAGAATTTTTTAATATTTATTTTTTAGTTTCACACATAGACTTTCAATGCAGTAATAAATGAGATATCCCATGAAAATATAAGCCAAAAAAGCCATATTTATGTTAGATAAAATAAATATTAAACCAAAGCAGAAGAAGAAAACTTAAGTCATTACATAACAGCAAGGTATTCAATTCAGTAACAGAAATGAACAATTCCAAATATACATTCACCAATTATCAGAGTGTATGTGTGTGTGTGTGTGTGTGTGTATATATATATATATATATATATATATATATATATATATATATATATCATATTATAAAATACAAAGGAGAGATGCACTCCAATAAAATATTAGTGGGAGCCTTTATGTCCACATTCTCAGCCATGGAGATCATCCAGGAAATAAAACATCAACAAAAAAATAAAGTTAAAATATGTTCTGGATCAAATGGACTTAACAGAAGTTTATATGAAATGTCCAATCCAACAGATGCAGAATACACATTATTCCCAATCATACATAGTATATTCTCCACAATAGACCATACAACAGGTAACAAAACAAGTCTTATCGGGCTGGGGATGTGGCTCAAGCGGTAGCGCGCTCGCCTAGCATGCGTGCGGCCCAGGTTCGATCCTCCGCACCACATACCAACAAAGATGTTGTGTCCGCCAAGAACTAAAAAATAAATATTAAAAATTCTCTCTCTCTCTCTCTCCTCTCTCTCACTCAAAAAAAAAAAAAAACAAGTCTTATCACAGCATTGTTATATTATTTTTTGTTTGTAATTTTTGTTTGCTTGTTTTAGTGGATATTAAAATCAGAAATGCTTTATCACTGAGCTAAATTCCCAGTTCTTTCTATTTATTTATTTTTATTTTAAGGCAGAGTCTAAGTTTCTGGGCCTGGACTGGAACTTGAAATCATTCTGTCTCATGTTCCCAAATTACTTGGAATCCAAGAGTGTCCCCCTGTGCCTGACATATAAATAGTCTCAAAAAATTAAATACTTAAATAACATTGAGTATATTTTATAACCACACAATAAAAACTACAAATCAATAAGAAAAGAAAGTTGGAAAACATGGAAGTTAAACAACTAACCAATGAACAACAAATTGATCTAGGAAGAAATCAAGAAAGAAATTTTTAATGTTTCTGGAAACAACATATAAAATTCTATAAAATATGGCAAGAACAATATTAAGAGGGTCATTTATAGCAATATAGGCCCACATCAAAAAACAGAAAGATCTCAAATTATTAAATTCTGCTGCATCTCATGGAATTGAACAAGAACAAATAAACCCTACTTTATAAGAAGTAAATAAATACTAATGATCAGAGTAGAAATAAATAAAATGGTCAATACAAGCTGAAAAATAAAGACCTATTTAAAAATATATTTAAAAATGGAAAAACCCATAGTTACATCTATCACAAAAAAAAAGAAAGGAGAGAAGACTTGAGTGAATTCATAGATAAAAAGGAAGGTATTATAACTAACATCACAGAAACATAAATATCATGATATTATTATGTAAAATAAGGCCAACAGACTTGATAACCTTGACAAAATTACAAAATTCCCAGACACATACACATTAGTCAAGACTGAATAATGAAGAAATAGAAAACATAAGCCGATTCATATGAAGTAACTTGATTGAATCAAGAATAAAATGTCTCCTATTGAAGAAAAGCACAGGACCACATGGCTTCATTGTTGATTGATATCAAATATTTAAATAAGAGTTAACAATTCTGTCTTCAATCATTTAAAAAAATAAAAGGGGAATGAGGTCTTGCAAACATATTCCTTAAGGGCAGCATTACCCTCATCAAAACTAATAAAGGTCACAATAAATATGAAAACTATACAGCATGGTGGAGGGGGAGCAAAGATGGAATTGAAGAAGACTGAATTTTCAAGATTTCTGCAATTCAGAGTTGAAGCAGCAGGAATACTACTTCTCAGTGAGGCAGATGACTGAGGAAATTTACTGAAATTCAATAATGGGTTGAAGGCCCAGAAAGATCCAGAAATTCTGGTGTTTTAAACCAAGGATAAAAGATTATCCATAGGCAGGGAGTCACAGCAGCCTTGGAGGCCATGGCAGCTGAACCCATGGCTCTGTCAGAGAGCGCTCCTGTTGTCCTGGAGGCTCTGCAGGGAGCCTCCACAACCACTGTCCCGACCCCTGATCCTGTTATGGGCAGCCTCACAGCAGCATTTCATCAGCCCTAGGCCCAGGTGCTGCCTGCAAGAGCTGATTCCGCTTTCCATTGATCCCTGCATAGCTGCAGCAAGATCCTACCCAACAGCTGGTGCTCAATATGTACATGGTCAAGATTGGAAAATCATACCAAAATTCTATTGTTGTCCAATTGAAGGGTGCCCTAGAGGTCTCGGAAGATCATTTTCTCAGTTTTCTCTCATAAAAGAGCACTTTTTGAAAATGCATGCTGAGAAGCAGCATAAATGCAATGAGTGCAGCAGTGCCTATTGTACAAAGTGAAACTTGATAAGGCAAACAGAGGAATGTTGCAAGACATTCCAGTGCACATGCCACTGTCCCTACCCAGCAGAACAACATTACAGTCTCACATTTGGTATGAGATCCCTGCAGAACATAGAGATCCACTTATTAAAAGCAAATGGAAACTACCAACAAAACCAGAAGTTATCTATTAAGACCATTGAACCAGTGAGCACCCAACCAACCCCTCAATCAAATGCTCAAGAACTAGAAACTTCAGATATAAAATTAATAACCTCTTTTGTAGATTCATGCAGCTTTAATGCCATATAGTAGAGTGTCACAACACCTCTGAGATATCCTAAGAAATGGTTCTACCAAAGACCAAAGTGGTTCTGGTTAAACTTCCAGTCACATATTTCTTTCCTGTGCCTGTCTTTTGCCTACCTCTGACTCTTTGCCTGAGCCTGCGGCAGTTCGGTTAGAATTAGGACTCCACCGCAGGTCCTTGGTACTTGAATCCCTTAACAGTAGGAACCCTAAGCCTTTGCCTAGAGTCAGAGGCTTGCTGTCTTAAAGAGAGCACACCTCTTTAAAATTATAAATCCTGTTGTTGAGCCAGTAAGTACCAGCATTCAAATGAACTTTGTTAAAATCAGTATAATGTTTTATAAGTGAATACATATCAAAAGAATGGTATTTCTTCAATCAATATACAGATGGATCTGTCCTATGCATCATAAAACCTCATACCTTCTTGCACAGTGGTTTGGCCTTGACTCCTCCATGTCATTTTGTTCTCAGCCTTATCTGTCACTTGATTCTCAAGAATCCCTTTTCATTAGTATTTATACCCAGATGCTTCTGAACATTTCTATGGTAACTTTATCTATAGCTGCTCAGAGTGATGTGTTTATGGACCCTTGTTATCAGCCTGGTGGGATCTCCAGAGAAACCCAGACCAGTTGGATGCAAACTCCTGCAGAAGGCCAAATACAGAGGGGAAAAGCTAGAATGTACAGAGACATTTTTGAGAGTGTACTTTCATCTCACAGTGTTCCTGCAGAGAATTTTATAAGCAGCAGCTTAGTAGCAGAGACAGTTACTCATAGTTTGTTAACTCAGAATGACCCTAAGACTTTAAATCAACATATTGAGAAATCTGCTCCAATTTGGGGCTTCAATGCACAGAATAGTGTGCTTCCTTCACATAACATGACAGATAATCAGACCCAAGCCATAGAATTATTAAGTGATTTAGAAAATATCTTCTAAAGTAATCTGCCTCATCAGACATTGGATAATTGTGGTTTTTGTCTGATGCAAACGGTGGGCCTGACACTCAGATGCCATCTGGCCAAATCCAGAATCCTGAAATAGATTTTGATATTGAAGAATTCTTCCCAGCTTCAAATATCCAGACTAAAACTGAACATAGTGAATTTAGCACTGGGAACACTGAGCCAGTCTTGGAATCACTGGACATAGAGATTCATACTCACTTCTTAATTTCAGACTCATCTGCCCAGCCCTATGGTTGCAGGGCAAATTCTCACTTCCTAGGCCTTGAGATATTTGACACACAAATGCAGACAGACTTAAACTTTTTAGACAATAGTGCTCATCTGCCCCTTGGCAGCATCCTGAAACACCCCAGCTTTTCCATGGGCAATAATTCATCTGACACAGAGACCCAGATTGAAGGACTCTCCTCTGCTCCAAACCTATCTGCTCTGGAGGTTCATTAAATAGTACAGAAACATAGAACAAGTGTTCAAGTTTTGAAACCCTGGATAGCTGGTTCTTCACCAGCAATAAAACTCAGACAGCAATGGATGACTTTCTTCTGGCCAACTTCTCCTGGAACATGATGAAGTCTCTGTTCAGCTCTGCAGAAATTCAGATGTGTCCTGACCTGCACGCAGTCTCCAACTCTAAACATAAAGTCCACATAAGATGGTGCTTACCATTTCCTTCCAGATGTAGAAAATTGTGAAAAGGGACAACAGTAGTAACTTTGTTGAATGTAACTGATAATGCAGTTTCTTAGATTCTTTGTGGATTCATTGCCTTTTGTACATATAAACATGAATTTGTATATAAATGTATTATAAAGTATAAGATGTTGATCCAAAAAAATAAATTGGGCGTGTGTAACAGTGGTCCACTTTATGCTTTGACTATAACACTTGCTGCTCTACCATTGCAACTTATTTTTTAAAAATGGACAAGTTTCTTTTTTTTTTTTGGTTGTTCAAAACATTACATAGTTCTTGATATATCATATTTCACACTTTGATTCAAGTGTGTTATGAACTCCCATTTTTACCCCGTATACAGATTGCAGATTGCCAAAAAACAAAGTCAAACGTTTTCTCTGATATATGGAAGCTAGTCAAAAATAAGGGGGGAAAGGGAAAAAAGAAGAAAAGGAAAGGGGGAAATCTCATTAAATTAGAAGAAAAATCAGTGGAGTAGAGGAAGAGGATTGAGGAGAAGGGAGGAGGGACAGGATAAGGGAAGAATGGTGGGATGCATATGACCTACCTTTTCTATGTACGTATGTAAATGTACCATAGTGAATCTCACCATTATGTATATCTATGAGGCACTAGTTAAAAAGGAAAGAACTCAGTAACAGAAAGATCACTACAATAGAGGAAAGGGAGCAGGGGATGGAGGAGAGAAGGAAAAGGGAAGTATTGGGGACTGAATTAGAGCAATTATATTCCATGCTTTTATAATTATGTCAAATGAGTTCTAATGTTATGCAAAATTAAAATGAATTAATATACATTTAAAAAAATGGACAAGTTTCTTTCTCTTACTCTCTCCCTGCTTCTTCCTAAACTCTCCCCCTCTCTAATCTTAGGGGAAATAGGATTATCTTTTTTTCCTTATCCTAGACAGAGTTATCTGTCCCTGAGTACACACCCACTATAGAATTGATGGTACCAGAAGATCTCAGAACCAAATATCTCCCAAATTAACAAGTGAATTACAACTCCAGACAGAGAACACATGGAATGTAGCCTTTGAGTCACTCTTTGAAAGCCCTTATTCCTACTGATGGACAGTATCTCAGCCTTTGGGATAGTAATCTCCCTTGTTTCTCCTTTGCTAGAAAAGCATTAAACCTTCATTTTTCTTTTTCTCAAAACCATATCCTTGTTATTAGATTGGCATTAGGGACAAGGACTGAGCTTTTGGAGACAAATTTGGCACCTCAGATAGGACCAAGAGTGGCCCCCACTCCAGTTTTCTTGGGCTGGCCTGGCTTTCCAAGGAGCCCCACTTCCCACTTCTATGCTGAGGATTCATGATGCTGGTGAACTTGTTGAGAGCCAACTGCAGGAGAGTTAGGGGAGCAGTGAATTTGCCTTGAGTGGCATCAGAGAAGCTATTTCTGTGAGTAAAGGGAGTAACTGAGTAACCATTCCAGCAGGTGCTAATACTCCTTTTGCTTTGGAGAATATAGTCACCAAGTCAGTTGGGGTGGCAATACCAGGTCACAGAAGAGGGGAGTAACAAAAAAGAAAAGAGAGAAAAACACTGAAGACAGATATTTCATGGACACACCTGTAAAACAGAAAGGCAATCTAAATTTACACACAAGCTACTGTATGAAAAGTGCCCTATGTTTCTCAACTTGTGAACAGATAACTAAGGTAGGGAGACAACTTGTGGTGCTCCTTCATGAACATGCTGCTGCAGGAATTCTGGAGATCACAATAAATATTTGACATTGCCTTATCAATACATATCTGTAGCCCATGGTGCTCCTACAGAAATGCAATTGAAATGGGAAAACAAATTTTATCCAGTGTGATTCAGATCATAGATGTAAAGGAAAGCCTGAAAGGTGAGTGACTCATCCAAGACAATGTTTCAACCAAGAGATTTTTATTGGAGGGCTGTGGAGGGAGAGGCAGAGAGCAGAGAGTGGAGAGGAGGAGGGCAAAGAGAGAGAAGAAAGATTGTGCTTACAAGCTTCGGCTTAAGAAGGGTTGCATAGGGAATGTGGTGGGTGCTGATTGGCAGGGTGTCTCAGGAATAGCAAGTGGACACTGTGTCTTGTGGGGATTGGTTGAGGAAACCTATGAATTTAGTGCTCTTGACTTGGTGCCCTTTGGAGAGGAGGGGGGGTAAGGGATTCCATGATGTTCTCCTGAGAATGGGGAGTCTCCCACACACCCAACATTCCTCCCTTCTTGTTTTTGTGTTGGGAGCAGGGCAATGAGATCCTCTGCCTACTTCCTGCTGGAGAGCGAAATGAGGAGTGTGAAGGAAGGGAGTGATGGTCAGGGTGCAGGGACAAGAGAAACATAGCTGTAAAGGCCAGGACACTGAAGATGTGAATTTCCTTGGGGCCAAAATCAATGAAAGTTCCTCGAAGCCATAGGTCATGGATAGTCTCCATCCAATCCTTGTCCCTGCAAATGGGGGGAGTCAGCCAGCTGTCCTGTCTGAGGGCCTCCGCGAACTCCATGATCCAGGTGCACCACATGATGAGCCTAAGAACACCAAAGATACTGAAGGCAAGGAGAAGAAGAGGGAAGAAAAGACACCACATTAGCTTCTGGCTGGAGGCCCAGTGAGAGGGACTGGCTGAGAAAGACCAGCGGTCAGGAGGAGGAATACAAGAGCGAATGGGTCTAGAAATTCTGGATAACAGGCTAGTGAAGTTCCCGCAGTTCTGTTTCCATTTTGTAGCTCCATATCCATGATGATGAAGTTCCCATCAGCTTTGGTGAGGCCTTCACCTAATGGATAGGTGTCCTCCAAGGGAGCAAGTAGCTGGAAAACCATGAGGAGAAGCATCAACACCAGAAGCCCATTTCAGGTCCCTTGGGTCTCAAATAGTTAATTTGGTGTATGCTTGATTCTCATAGCAAGGCTCATCTAGGAAGCTTTCTTGCATGAATTATAAGGGCACTTGCCCTAAGTGTCAGGGCAGCATTTACAGGATTCCTCAGTCTGTTCTGCTGTGAAGCACAGCAGTTGGAAAATTGGTCCCTCAGAGCTAATCCTGTGGTGGTATTGTAGTCCCAATTAGGGTCCTGAGCAGAAACTGCCTGGGGCCTAGAGGGTGGGTCAGGGTGGTTTGATGGACCTCATCAGCACAATTATGGGCTGGTTCCCAGACCCACCTGCATTCCTTTGGGAGAAGGGTATTGGCCAGGATCATGTAAATGTCATGAAAAGTGAGACTATAGGCTTGAAGTAAGTACTGAAACTCCATTATGGCAGAGTTGGTGGTGTAGGAACCCAAGCATTTTTCAATCTGTGAAAGGTCCACTATGAAGAAGGGCACATGGACCCTAAAGATTCCTACTGCCACAGCAACCTCTCTCAAAGGAGCCATAATTGAAATAGGTTGTGGCTGGACAGACTGTGTGCAGGAAAGGGTGACTGGAGGACTGAAAGAAGATGTGGGGGCAGGGCCTGAAAAAGGAGGAGTCAGAGGGGTGGGGACTGGTGGAGGGGTGGGGACTGGTACAGAGAGGAGAGTGAGGGGAGGGTTTTGTGAGACCCGTGGCTGAGGAGGCAGAAAGAGAGGAGGGCAAGAGGACATGCTTTGGGTTGCAATAGGTACAGAAAGAGACGCATTCGAGAAAAGGAAGAAGAAAGCCTGAGTATATAAAATCTCTGAACATTTTTTCGATCCCACACAATAATTGTAGAGATCAGGCAAAATGGCAGCATCTAAGGACTCATAAGGGATCCAGTGGTTTTGGTTATCTAAGGGATAATTGGGCCAATCCTGAGTAGAGAATTTTTTCAGTTTCTTGGGATTGATCTCCGGGATTAGACTGAGGGTGTCCAAATTTTCGAGGAGGCATTTGAGAGGGGAGTCTGTGGGTAGAGAGGAGGCACCCCCCATGGGGCTAGGAAGGGTATGATACGTTGACTGGAGAGGCGTCCCACTGGAGCCAAATATCAGAATGAGACCTCAAGGCAAGGATATGGTTGCCACTGAAAATCTTCTGGTGAGGTGCCCTCCTGGAGGGCCCTGGGAGTTATGGGTCACCTGGTGCCAGGGTTTCCAACCAAAAGGGGGAAAGAGAAGACCCACGCTGGAGGAGGGGAGGGTGTTTGTCAGTTCTCAAGCTGGCAGAGGTCTGTTGGAAGGGGAAGACTCCAAGAGAACCACTGTGACTGACCGTAAAGGTCTGGGTGGGGTGTATTCCTCCCCATGAGACACCACAGGGGCTGCCGGTTGATCAAGGATCAACTTGATCAACAGCCAGTTCCTGTTACTGTGCCTCGGTGGTTTAGGAGTCTGGAGAAGGGGACTCACCAATTTGTAGGCCAATGGTGGATGTGAAGTAGGTGATCGAGATGGGCACAGGTTGGTCTCCATTCAGGTGGTGATGTCCAATGGGATGGGGGTTCTGTTTAAAAGCAGGGGAGTCCCATCTGAGTCAGAGCACCAATGAAAGGCAAGTAACTCACCTGAGATGGACATTCAACCAAGAGATTTATTTGGTGGTTGCCCGAAGGAGAGGCAGAGAGCAGAGAGAGAAGAGGAGGAGGGCAGAAAGAGAGAGAGAAAGGGTAGAGAGAGGAGAGAAAGAAGAGGAAGAGGGCAGAGGGCAGAGAGTAGAGAAGAAGAGAGCAGAGAGAGAAAAGAGAAGAAAGAGAGTGTGTGCATACAAGTTTCGGCTTAAGAAGGGTTGCTTAGGGGATGTGGCAGGTGCTGATTGGCAGGGTGACTCAGGTACAGCTAGTGGACGCTGTGTCCTGTGGGGATTGGTTGAGGGAGTACATGCAACCAATGTACGTGTGTTTGTAAAACAAATGAGCAGGCATGTTTATCTGTAGACTCATCCTTGTTAGGTCATGGTTTTGGTTGGTGGAGTGGATGGTTTTGGCATGTCCCCTCCATTAAGGTGGTCGGTTAACATGATAAAGAGTAGAATTCTGGTGCAGTACCCAAGATCTAGATTCCCAGGACATGTTGGTATCTGCCCAGTCCTATGGGTGTGTTGATTGATTTAATTTCCATGGAATAAAATTCCTTAAAAATTCGGATTAGAGATGGACCTCAGCCACTAGAAGCTTCCATTTTGAATTTTGCATGAACTCTGCCCTAGGAGTTCATCAATATAGTCTGTGTAAACAAAATTTCAATAAACATTCTTCTCATTCTGTCTTTTATTGGTGAGCAGGGATATTGAGAGGCATTCCAAACAACTTTAGTCCCTGGCCACTCCAGCTGGCAATCTAGTTTACAACACAAAAGGAGGAAAGTTTTGATAACCCCATCCCATTCTACCTCTAAGATGTGAATTCTCCAACAAGAAATGGAAAGAAAAGCAGTCTTGTATAGGGTGTGAATATCCAGATTTCATCAGTTTCAACCTCCTCTGCAGGCGAAATTGTTTAATTTTTTCAATGGGTTTTTTATTGTTATTGTGTTTGCTGAGGGAAGTTTTAAAATAAAGCATTTATGTATATATATATATATATATATATATATATATATATATATGTATATATGTATATATATACTTTAGTATAAAAGTTTTTATAAAGTGTTAAAGTAATTTACAAGAGTATAAGCTGTGGCTCAGTGGTAGAGTGCTTGCCTAGCATGTGTGAAGAACTGGGTTTGATTCTCAGCACCACATATAAATAAATAAAACTAAAGGTTCACTGACAACTAAAAAGTATTTTTTTAAATGTATGCATATACTTTTTTTCTTCTTTTACCATTTTTTATTATGCTATCATATAATTTTGTTTGTTTTTGACAGTGGATTTTTTGTTACTGTTATTCCTTTTTATTCTCCCTCTAGATAGTCAAATTCTCTTGTTCTCTTTCTCTCTTGCTTATTTTTTAAATATTTTTTTTACTTTATTGTGACCTCCACTTTGTGTCTTCTGCTTTCTTTCTTTTCACCTTTTGAATATTAGAATATTTCCCAAGTCTTCTTTTCCCATTTCGTCTCACTTAGTAGTATATTACCATCTTTTAAACAGTTTAGTTTATATAATATCTGTCCCCACCATTCATGTTTTCATAGTTTATAGTATTGATGGAATATTTGATATTAACTTTAATTCTATTAATTAAATTAATAGAATTAAAGTTAATATCAAATATTAATTTAATTCTATTAATCAGTTAATATCTGATATTAACTTTAATTCTATTATTTATTTCACTGTTATTTGTCATTGTTCTAGTTGATTTCTGAGCCCTTTATTCTTCATTTTATGGTTATTAGTGCTGAAGATACCATAGTTGGCAATCAGAATTTATTTAATGCTGTGGATTTTATTTAACTCTGCTGATGTTTTTGTTTATTTACCCCTATGGGGTATATGGTGATACTTTAATTTTGTGTAATGGATGCTCTTCTGCTGAGCAATACCCTCAACCCAGTTAATAAACGATTCACTTTGTTCCACATGAAATCTACCACTACTCAAACTTCAACATAAAGAATAAGGTAGACAGCTACCTCAAACCAATGACCAGGCTTGAAGTAGAAACACCTATGGGGTTCTCATGAGGTTTGGGATCATTTAGTCACAAGGGGTGGGTCATGATGAATTATTGGCAAGAGATAATATCTTGAAGCAAAAGTTTCCCCAGGGGTCTGGCAATCAGTCATGCTGGGAGAAGGTCTGGCATATTAGTCCCCAATTTTCCTGTATTTATCTATATTGATAAGAATTCCTATTATCTCCATTCCTGTGACTTGTGGATTCTTTTTGATGTATATGTCTGATGTCCTTCCTATAAGTTATAGCCCTTTATTGTACTTTACCTACGCAACCGTTTGTGTAATATTTTTTTTTCCCCTCAAGAAGATGGGGCCCTAATAGTTTTAGCTTAATTTGATACAAATTCATTATGACTGCTTCCTGTTGAGAGAGGGTGATGAGGGAAGGTAAATTTCTTTTTTTTTTTTTTCTGTCAGGTGAGAGATGAGAAGTTAAGAGTTTTTAGCATTGGGGTAATCCAGAGGTCCATGGTAAATGTTAGGATAAACAAGGGATCTAAACCTAGGGGTGTATAGAGGCAGGAATAGGACAGGAATTCTTCTAAGATAACCACAATACAGACAGAAAAGCATTATTTTTTCACAATTATCATGTTTTTCCATCAGTCAGTTTCTGAAAAACATGGAGATGATGACTTATTAAAGCTTAGTATGGGGTCCTATATGTCATTGATTTGTGAGTGAAAGTTATCTAGTATTTAGAAACATTAGCAGATTTGTCAGGAATATATACATAACATCCAGTTCTGTAATTTCAGAAGTGTTTCCTTGAGTTAATATCTACTGCCATCCAATTTCATAAAATATCTTTACTCATTAGTGTTACTTCTGTATTAAGTAAAGAGATCTCTTTAGCTGTGTTAGGTTATACTTTTCTGCTGGGTGATTAAAACCAAGATAGTGACCTCTAGTTTGCTCAAATACTTATCTCTAGTTTGCTCAAATACTTATCTCTTTTATTTTTATTTTTAACCTCAACAAAGATTCCTTGGGGATTTCTTTTTGGAAATTGTTAGAAGCCACATGGCTCCTTCAGTCTTCTCCTCTACCTACTCTGCCATTTTCCAGGAAGGGTCAGAGTTTTGCTAATTACTGGCAGTTTCCCTTGAAAGTGTTAGAGGCTTTTCCTCTTAATGGTCCTTCTTTTAGCAGAATGTACACTGGTTGTAAACTCATGGTACCCCTGAGCAGGATTTGAGTGATTCACTGGAATTGATGGGTGTTTCTGGCTGACCTTGGAGGACAGAGAAGAAAATACTAGCTATTTATTTCTTAGCCCTTGTATTTCCCTTGGTTTTGATCTCTAAGACTTAGTTGTCTTAGAGACAACACTAGGAAGGTCAGTTCCAGAAGTATCAAAGTGGGAGTAATAGGTTTCAATTTTAACATCTACAATTTTATGGTTGCCCTTATATTTAATTGGGGTAAGTATCATATATTTTATGTCTTGTAAGTGAAGAATTATAGCCTTAAATTAACTTTGGTAATTTTGCTAGAAACTGGAATTTTGAAAAACACTAAGAGGAAACAGTTATAAAGTTTTACAAGAATAGTACAGTATTAAATTTAACTCAATGATATGTAGAAATATTTTAAAATTTTTAGTTTTTAAAACCCAAAAATATCTAAATGTCTTTTATTATAACTTTATGTATATGTATATATAATGAATATAAATATAATATATACATATATATTTATTTTATGATCACAGTAATCTATATACCAAAAATCTTTTCTAGAGAACAAAACTTTAAATTAGCTTAATTTTAGCCTACATTTAACCTTCCTTACATGGAGTTGGGCACAAGGCTATTGCCAGGGTGGTGACCTGAGCTGAGTTTACAAGAGCCTGTTACACCAATAACTTAAGAAAATGGCAAAAGAAGCATGCAACAAACAGAAATACCTTTTGCTTGCAGGAATCATAGAGGGTTCTTGATCTTAAGGGTCCATTGGAAAGAAAGAGAGAGCATGCCTGAGACCCTTTTTATTGAAGAGAAGGATACTAGAGAAAGTTCCACCTACAAGAGGCAAGGGATTGGGTTTCAGGGGGGTGTAGCCTAGTTTCATTTGGTGATGCTCACTCCCAGAGCTTCAGTCCCCTGCTGATGAGATCCACCTGTCCACAGTGGAAACCAGTCTCACACATCTATTGCTAAATATTAAGCTCTGCCCCTTCTAAAATAGTATTTTCTCATGGAAGAATAGGAAAACAAAGTTCTGAAATACTGTTTTCTGAGCTTATTTAACTGTCAGTAAACAAAATAGAATCATATATCAAACAAGAATCAAACATTAGGCTAAGGGATGATTTTGTTTATTTGTTTTTTTCCTGTGTTTTGTTTTGGTTTTTTATTTTTTCTCTTCTTGTGAAAAAAATAACTAAAGTCTTTTTTGGTTTGTTTTGTTTTGTTTTTAGTGTTCTTTTCATTATTCTTGAAACAAATCAGGCTCTTATTATATTTTCAAATATACATTTAATGTTATCTTTGAGTAAAGAATAATATAATTTTTCATAAGTTTTACTGATAGCAGTTTATTTTTAACTAGTAAGTAAACATTAATTAACATAAATAAATTCTCCCCTAAATCATTTATTTTTTCTGTTTATTTAATTTATTTTTTATTCTTATTTGTATTTATTTTTTTCTTTTTACTTAGTAGAGTATAATTTGACTTATTTCTGCAAATATTGGGCACATCTTTTTTCTAATTAGGAACTGAGTCTTGGGTTTCTACATGAAGTAGGAATTCACTGTGGTGTTTTCATATATGAACATAGAAAATTAATAACAGAATCATTTCACTGTTTTTTCTATTACTGTCCCCCACCCTTCTCTTCATTCCCCTTTATCTAATCTACTGAACTTCTATTTTCCCTCCCTCCCCTTGTTGTGTGCACATATCAGAGAGAACATTCAATCTTTGGGTTTTTTTTTTTTTGGGGGGGGGGGTTGGCTTATTTCACTTAGCATAGTAGTTTTGAGATCCATCCAGTTTCTGGAGAATGTCATAAATTCATTCATTTTTATGAGTGCATAGTATTCCATTGTGGATATAGGGCACATTTTCTTTATCCATTCATCTATTGTAGAGCATCTAGGTTGGATCCATAGCTTAGCTATTTTGAATTGTGCTGTTATGAACATTGATTTGATTTTGTTGGTGTAGTATACTTTTTAAATATCCTTTGGGTATGTACTGAGGAGTGGAATAAGTATGTCAAATGGTGGTTCTATTCCAAGTTTTCTTACAAAACTCTGTTATTTTCATGAATTACAGCTCTACCAGCAATACATGAGTATACCATTTTCCCCACATCTTTGCCAGTAGTTATTGTCATTAGTATTCTTGATTGTTGCCATTCTGACTGGAGATAGATGATATCTCAGTGTATGTAAGCGTGAAAAGATCACCAGTGTCAATAATTTTAGTTTGGAGGTCACCAGCTTGATAAACTATTCTCCTATGCTTTACATATTAGATTTGTACTGATGGTTGAGTTTCCTGTATTAAACCTATACAGCTTCAGTTTTATAAATTTTTATACACATGCATACAAAGCTTGGATAAACATATTTATTTAATCATCATATGTATACCAATCTCTTGCTACACATATTTATTATGTCAAATATAACATAATAATATAAATTTCTTTACTTAAAGAGAATTATGAGACAGTCATTTAAAAGACTTTAAATTAGACATGTATTAAAAAAACTCTATATTTTGAAGGTTTATTTTTATGTATTAAAAACATACAAAAGAAATTATCTTAATAAATAAGACTAGAGTTTTAAGAACCCCATGTCATTTTAAACACATAGGATTAGATTTTCATATTATACAAATATATTAAATTGTCACCAAAGTAAATCCCTCTTAAAAACTTGGATTGAATGTGTTGATTATAACCTATTTAATCACTTATAAAATTTATTAATATTTTTATTTTATAAAACCTTTCTGACTTTTTCAGACCTGCTGTGACATGTTTATTTCCTTAGTTTTTTCATGTCTTCTGTTTTAATTTTATCTTGGATTTTAGGACAAAACTTAATTTTTTTCTTATATACTATCCCATTTTTTAACTTTCTGTAAAAAAAATATGTCATACCCCTAACATTTTTATATCTATTTCTGACACTGTTTTTAAAATTTTTGAATTTAGATAAAGTACTCTTTTATTCCAATAAGATGAAAGACTAATTTTACAAAATTGTTTTAATCAAAACACAATTTAACAAATGGTGCTGGGAAAATGGAAATCCATATGCAGCAAAATGAAATTAAACCTCTATCTCTCACCCTGCAAAAGACTCAACTAAAAGTTGATCAATGATGTGAACACTAGCACAGAGAACCTGTGCCTTATAGAAGAAAAAGTAGGCCCAAATATTTACTATTTCAGCTTAGGAACTGACTTTCTTAAGAAGACTCCTAAAAATGCAGGAAGTAAAATCAAGAATCAATAAATAGGAAGGAATCAAACTAAAATCTTTTTCTCAGCAAGACAAACAATCAATAATGTGAAGAGAGAGCCTACAAAATGGAAGAAAAACTTTACCACGTACACCTCAGATAAAGCATTAATCTCCAGGATATGTAAAGAACTCAAACAACTCAACACGAAGAAACCCAAATAATGCAATCAATTAATGGGCTAAGGAAATGAACAGGCACTTCACAGAAGAAGAAATACAATTGATCAACAAATTGTTATACAAAAATACGTATAAGAGGATGTGAGGGGAAGGGGGGAAAAGAGAGAGAGAGAGAGAGAGAGAAATGAGTTATGGTTGATGGGGTAGAGAGAGGTGAGAGGAGGGGAGGGAAGGTAAGGGGGGATAGGAAGGGGATAGGAAGGGCAGCAGAATACAATAGATACTAGTATGGGAGTATGTATAAACGTGGCTGTATAACCAATGTGATCCTGCAATCTGTACACGTGGGAATAATAAGAATTCATACCGCATTTTAATCATATATATGATATATGATATGTCAAGATCAATGTAATGTTTTGAGCAACTAATACATTTCTGATGTTTAAAAAATGTTCAACATATCTAGCAATTAGAGAAACAAAAATTAAAACTATTCTAAGATTTTATCTCACTTCAATCAGAATGGTAATTTTCAAAAATACAAGCAATAATAAATGTTGGTGAGGATGTGGGGGAAAATGTTCACTTATATATTACTGGGGGCACTGAAAATTTATGCAACCACTCTTGAAAGCAGTATGGAGATTTCTCAGTAAACTTGGAATATAACCACCATTTGACCAGTCTATCCCACTCCTCAGTTTACAGCCAAAGTATTTAAAATCAGCATACTACAGTGATGCAGCCACATCAATGTTTATAGCAGCTCAATTCACATTAGCTAAACTATGGATCCAAACTAGGTGCCCTTGAACAGAAAAATGGATAAAGAAAATGTGGTATATATACACATTGGAGTATTACCCAACCATAAAGAATAAAGAAATTATGACGTTTGCAGGTAAGTGGATGAAGCTGGAGATACTATGCTATACTAAATAAGCCAATTTCCCAAAATCAAAGGCTGGATGTTTTCTCTTTTGTGTGAATGCTAATTCACAATTAAAGGGGGCTACTAGGGAAGAATAGAAGTACTTTAGATTAGACAGAGGGGAGTGAAGGGAGGGTAGGGGATTTGGGGATAGGAAAGATAGTAGAATGAATCAGAAATTATTACCCTATGTGTGTATATGATTACATGACTGTGTAGCACTACATCATGTACAACCAGAAGAATGAGAAATTGTATTCCATTTATGTATGATGTGTCAAAATGCAGTCTACACTCATGTATGACTAATTACAATAAATGAATAAAATTCTTCATTAAAAAGAGTACTTGGGCTGGGGTTGTAGCTCAGTGGTATAGCACTCACCTAGCATGTGTAAGACCCTGGGTTTGATCCTCAGCACATCTTACTTTTGGTTTACTTGGCTAATATTTTATCAATTTTGGTGGGGTTTTTTTGTATCAAATACCCACTCTTTACTTCATTGATTCTTTTTTATTTATTATCAACTTCATTGATTTCAGTTATGATTTTAATTACTCCCTCTCTTCTGCTGATTTTGGTGATAGTTTGCTCTCTTTTTCCTAGAACATTGAGGTATAATTTTAGAATATTCTTTGATATCTTTCTATTTTTTTTTTTAATGTGTGAACTCATTGTTATAAACTTTCTCTTCGAACTATATTTACACTGTCCCAGGCTTGATATATCATATCACTGTTCTCATTTTATGATAAGATTCTTTAAAATATCTCCCCTGATTTCTTTTTTTATCAATTAGTCACTTAAGTGTATTATTTAATATGCAGATTTTTTAAATCTTGTCATTAATTTCTAATTTATTTCCATTGTGATCTGATAGAATTCAAGGTATCAACTGCAGTTTTTTGCATTTGTTAATGTTTGGTTTCTAACTTAACATATGGTCTAGTTTAGAAAATATTACATGTGCTGCTGAGAAGAAAGTAAATTAAAACACTGATGGATAAATTATTCTATAGATGTTTAATATATTATTTAATAATATTTAATATATATTTAATACTATTTTTGTAGTTCAGAAGTATCTTTACTTAGTTTTTGTCTGGTTTATCTACCTAGTGGTGAGAGAGATGTGTTAAAATCATTGAATAATATTGCATTGTTGTCTATTTGATTCTTGATTTTGAAAAGGATTTGTACTATGCATGTAGATGCTCCATGGTTTGGAGCATTTTTTTTTTTGAAGTGGGTGGACAAAATGTTTTATTTATTTTTATGTGGTGCTGAGCATCAAACCCAGTGCCTCATGAGTTCTGGGTGAACACTACCACTGAGCCACAACTCCAACCCCTGGAGAATTAATATACACACTTTTTGTTTCTTATTATTGTTTATTAATATAAACACTTTTTGTTTCTTATAGTTGGATAATTCCCTTAAGCAATATAAAGTGACCTTCTTCATCTCTTCAAATCAATTTTAGCTTGAAGTCAATATTTTTCTGATATGAAAGTAGTTATTTCTACTTATTTTGGCTACCATTATCATGGTATATATTTTTCTATCCTTCCACCTTTAGTCTGTGAATGCCTTTGTCTGTAAAGCTAGTCTCTTGTAAACAGCATATTGTTTTGTCCTGTTTTGCAATTTAATCAGACAACCTGTGTCTTTTGATTTACAAGTTTAGATCATTTATACTCAATGTTATTATAGAGAGCTTTTTAAAAATTTCCTACCATTTTGATTTATTTACAAAGTTGAATTCAGATTGATTCTCACTTTATTCTTATGCTGGTTTTCAGTTTTGCTCTTCATTTCTTCATCAAATGTTCACTGAGTATGTTTTTGTAGTGTAGGTTTTGTTGTTATTAATTTTTTTCATTTTCTGATTAGCATGAAATGTTTTATTTCATACTAAATTCTGAAGAACAATTTTGCTACGTAGAGTAATTTTGTTTGGCATCCATTTTGTTTCAGAGTTTAGTGTACATTATTTCAAGTCCTCTAGAATTTTAGGGTCTGGACTGATGAACTGGTTGAAATTCACATTGGTTTACCTCTAAATGTGATATGCTGTGTTTTTCTTATAGCATTTAAATTTTAATTCTTATTCTGTATATTAGGCATTTTCATTATTATTTTTCTCAGAGAATATGTATTCTGATTCTATTTAAAGTTATTTATGAATCTTTTATTTAAATTTACATTTCATTCCTAATATTTACAAATGTTCTAATATTATTTCAATGAAAAAGTTTTGAATCCCTTAGTTTGTACTTCAGAATCTTCACCTACTCCAGTGATTTGTAAATTTAGTTTCTTTGTGTTGTCTCAAATTTCTTCAAGAGTTTGGTCATGGTTCCTTAACATATTTTCTTTACATATGTTGTTTTATTATAAAGAAAAAATATATAGAGAAAATATTATTGTATTGTTGTCTATTTGATTCTTGATTTTGAATATATATATATATATATATATATATATATATATATATATATATATTTGTTTCTTATTGTTTCATGATTCCATTGAGCAATATGAAGTGACCTTCTTCATCTCTTCAAATTAATTTTAGCTTAAAATCAATATTTTTCTGATATGAAAGTAGTTACTTCTACTTATTTTGGCTCCCATTTTCATTGTGTATCTTTTCCTATCCTTCCACCTTTAGTCTGCAAATGTCAAGATTATATATTTTGTCTTCAAAGCCTGAAAACCTGTCTTCAAAATAGTCTAATCTTTTGGTGAAATTTTCTATTAATTTTTTTTTTCTTTTAGAAAAATAATTGAACTCAGAGGTACTTAACCATTGAGCCACATCCCCAGCCTTTTTTTGTATTTTATTTAGATACAGGTTCTCACTGAGTTGCTTAGGGCCTTGCTTAGTTGCTTAGGCTGGCTTTAAATTCATGTTCCTCCAGTCTCAGCCTCCCAAGCTGCAGGGATTACAGTTGTGCACAACTGTGCCATTGAAATTTTAATTTGTTTTTTTGAGTCTTTTATTTTCCATATTTTTGTTTCTTTCCCTTTTAGGATCCCTACATCTTTAATAAAGTATTTTTTTGCTTCTTGTATTTTTGCTTTAATTTTTATCATCTTCTTTTAGCTCACTAAACATTATAACTATGAATTTTCTAAATTCTTTCTCAGAAATTTCCTTCACTGTGATGTCAATGGAGTCAGTTATTGAAGTGTTATGGGCTGTTTGAAGTGGTTTGTTTCCTTCCTTTTTCATATTGTTTGTATGTCTACCCATCTACTTAAAGGGCTATTGCCTCTTCTTTTATGCAAGGTATGATTTTCTGTACTTCTTTCTCTCAGAAACCCTGAGTTGGAACAACCAACCAAGTATTGATAGTTTAACTCAATGTGTGGCATTGGGTAATAAAAGTATTAGTACTGCTTTGAGAGAAACCATTGAGCCCTATTTACTCCAATCACTTCACAGTCAAGATGTGATGTTCAATCATATGAAAATTGAAAAATGTTAATATTGTTCTCAGCAGTTCTTCTGATCCATACACAAACTTTCAGTGAAGTTCTGGATTAGGTCAAAATTAATTATTACATAGAGGAAAAATTGGTACAACATTCTATGAAAGTGGTAGAGGAGAAAAGAGAAATGTTAGGTAAAAGAATGAGAAAAAAGGAAAGAATTTAGAAAAAATGATACACAGCTAAGGTTAATGGAGGCAAAATGATGGGGATTTCAGGTAGTAGGATATAGTGTAAGGGAGAGTAGGGAGTAAGTGGTGAAAGTATGAACCAGAGTTAAGAAAGCAAAGACAGAATATTTTTCCAATTAATTCTTTTAAACCAGTAGACAAAATACATTCAAATGGGTTGACCGTGATACCATTAGTTATCAGTGATAATTTCTGCTCCCTCACATTTTGAAGTTTGAACATTAGAGAAGCATGCTGAGACAAGCATATAAAGCAGGGTTTATTTAAAATGGGGTAACATAGACTTCTCACAAGAGGGAGAAGGGGTCCATAGCTGGTATTCTGGTATCCCAAGAAGCAAGGTGTTCTTTATTTATATGTCCTAGGCTTCCTTTGTTCTCCTGCTCTCTTCCCCTTCTCCTTCCTGAGTACTATGTGACTAGGCCCAGAAGATGTGCTGTGGGATGGCCAAAAGGTGACAAACAGATGGAGGGTGGGGGAAAGAGCTGGATGGAGAAGCCTGGGACACATTAATTAACTGAAAAGCTCCCTGTAGGGAGGGGAAATTCCTAGGATTTATTACCTTAGCAGCAGGATTGAGTAGGGGAAGGTTATCTTGATAAGAGTGGGGGAAGGGCTCTGAAGAAATAAACCTTTCTCCTTACTCTGGGTCTACCCTTGCCTATCTGCCTGTCTAATTCTGGCTTCAAAGATACAAGGTTGGCTGTTACTATAAAAGCTGTTGATCAAGATATATGGTCAAAGTTGAGGTTACAGGTATGAATAATAAAAAGTACCAAGGAGAAGAATGTTCTTGTTGAATCTCAGTTTAAATTTCATTTGTGTTTGGTGTGTTTTGATGATGTCCTTTAATCCTTGGTTTTAGATCCCTCTAGAGGTCCTGGGACACAGCAGCTATTTTCCTAGTTGCTATGGACTTCCCACCTGCCAGTACTGATTTGTCAACTCCAGGTCTGGGGCTTATTATTTCCCAGGTGTAAGGTGTTTTTTTTTTTTTTTTTTTTTTTTCTATTTTGTGCTGAGGATCAGGATATAGTGTTCTAGGCTATTGTTATTATTACTGTGGGTCATCTTGTACCCACCTCCTATACAGGATACTTTTCAAGGTATTGTAAATTCTGATGGCTGTCTGCAAGCATCAAGCCTGTGATTATAAGTTCTCTGTGTGTGATCTGTGGTGCAGAATCATTCACTGGCTGACACAGCTCACTGGAGTATTGTCCATACTACAGAATAGAGTGACTCAGCTGGTTTTCCTGGGTTCTATCTTTGGCTGCCCAGGTTGGATACAGTGGGTGCTGTTTCCCTCTGCTAATTATGGATGAGACATTGAACAAACAGTATCTAGAGACTGGCCCATTGTGGTCTCTGGTCATGTTGCATGCTGTGACTATCTGCTGCTTTGGACCCAGCCAACTTTCTTATTTGACTCACCTTCCATTAGTTGTGATCTCACTTTCCCATTAAGCTTTCTGGGACTCATGTATTTTCTAGGTACAGCCTTCTACTGGCTCATCCCATGTTCTGTGGACATTTGTGCTATGCTGCTGAATATCTAGACAGCTTTCCTCCTGAATGGGTCCCACCAGCAAATTTTGGCTGCAGTTTGGGGAGAGATCTCTAGACGTCATAAGACTAAGGGAACTTTGTGCTGCCTCAACTTAAATTTAGTAATTATTAGAAGCAACAGTCCTTTGAGTTTTTTTCTTTCCTCTGCTTGGGGCACAAACTGCCCTCCTGTTTGGGTCAGAGCTCTTGTTTTCCCTCTCTACTAACATGCAGATCACCACTCTCTGTGCAGACTCCCAAAGGAAGTACTGGAGTGCCTGGATTGCTCCTTTCCTTCCTGGAGTCCTGTGCAAGAGAAAAAAGGCTACTCCTATTTATTTTTTATGTAGAAAAAGCATATGAAAAAGTGTAAGACAGAATCATTTTGAAAACACTGGAGAAACTAGGGATAGAAAGAATGTGCCTCAGCATTGTAAAGACTATGTATGTCAAACCCAAAGTCCACATCATGCTGAACACATAAAATTATATACAGAGTTATGAAAAATTGTGCTGTAAATGGATAATTATGAATGTAATGTATTCCACTATTGCATGTATGTAAGAAATAATTTAAAATAATGGGAGTGAAAAAAAATTTCCTCTAAATACTTGAGCAACACCATTGCTACTCAACATATTCCTTGTAAGTCTAGCCAGAGAAATAAGGCAAGAGAAGGAAATTTAAAAAGTACAAATAGGAAAAGAAGGTCTCAAATTAGCTCTGTTTGCCATCACATGATCCAATATTTAGAAGACCAAAAAATTTCAACCAGAAGAATTCTAAACCTGATAAATAAATCTAGTGAAGTAGCAGGATACAAGATCAATGTATATAATCAATTGGCTTTCTTTCCTCCAATAACAAAGCTGCTGAAAAAAATAGGAAAACTATTCCATTCACAATAACCTCAAAATAAAATATAATACTTTGAAATTAATCTAATGATGGATGTCAAGTACCTCTACAATAAAAACTATAGAACACTGAAGAGAAAATGTTAAGAAGATCTTAGAAGATGAAATGACATTCAATGTTCTTGGCTAACCAAAAATAATATTACTAAAATTGCCATATCATAAAATCACTATACAGATTCAATGCAATTCCCATCAAATTGCCAGTGACATTCATCACAGAACTGAAAGAATCCTCCACGCAAGACAACTTGCCATGGAGAATTCCAATTTTATTGCAAAAGGCTGTGTGCTTATATAAATCTAAGGAGAGATGGCAGGGCTTAGATAAATGGCAGGCCACCAGTTTATTGGAAAGTTCTTCCAGATATCAGTTCTGGAGCCCAGGAATTAGTTCTTATTGGGGCTAAGCTAAGATTTGAAATTGGCACTGGCAGGAGAGTTCAACCAGTGGGAACTTTTCGCGCCAGTGAAAAAAAAAAGGGGGGGGGGAGTAGGAAGAGAAGGTCGTTAGGTGCCATGTTGGGGTTTTTCTCTGGGGTGCGGCTGCCGTTATACTTTTCCCAATAAGAACTAGAGAAAGCAATTATAAAATCCATTTGGTAATATAAGAGATCTAGAATGGTCATAGCAATTATGAGCAAAAAGAGTGATCCTGGAGACACCTCAATACCAGACCTCAAAATATAATATAGGGTTTACTAACAAAATACCATGGTATTGGCACCAAAACTGACATTAAGAACAAAGGAATAGAATAGAAAACACAGAGATAAACCCCCATTAATACTCATATTTGATATAAGAAAAAGGTGCCAAGAATATTTGTTAGAGAAAAGTAGCATTTTTTCACAATTCAATAAAGCTATTTTCCCTTTTATCTCTATTAGAACCTAATTAAATAATTAAATTTAATTATTCTTATTGATTTAAAAAAATAAGAACAGAATGCATTACAATTCTTATTACACACATACAGCACAATTTTTCATATCTCTGGTTGTATATAAAGTATGTTGACACCAATTTGTGTTAGTGATGAGAAAACTAAAAACCTATATGTAGAAAAATGAATCTTAGCCACTACCAGTCACTATGAAAAAGGGTCAACTCAAAGTGGATCAAAGACCTAGGAATTAGGCCAGAAACTCTGCAACTAGTAAAGGAAAATATAGATCCAATATTTCAACCTGTGACAAAACTTTCTTAACAAGATTCCAAACCACAAGACATAAAACCAAAAATCAATAAAGTAGAGAGTGTTGAAGTAAAAGGCTCTACACATCAAGGGAAACAAGATCATGAAGAGAGAGCCTATAGAATATGAGAAGATCTTTGCCACCTGATCTTAAAATATGACATTAGTCTTCAGAATATTCAAGGAACTAAAAAAAAAATAACACTTTAAAAACAAATATCTCAATTACTAAATGGGCAAGAGGACTATACAGGCACATCTCAGAAGAAAAAAAACAAATTGCCAACAAATTCATGAAAAAATAGTTCAATATCTCTATTACTGAAGGAAATGCAAACAAAAAACTACATTGAGATTTTATCTTACTCTAGACAGAATGGCAAATATCAAGAAAACAGATAACTAAGATTTGCTGAAGATGTGGGGAAAAAGGTGTCCTCATACATTGTTGGTGGGAGTGCAAATTAGTGCATCCTCTCTGGAAAGCATTATGAAGATTTTCCCCAAAACTAGAAATGGAACCACCATATTATCCAGCTATCCCACTCCTCATTATATATCCAAAAGTTCTAAAATGATCATACTATATGGATAGCACCACATCAATATTTATAGCTGCAAAATCTGCCATATTCAAGATATGAAACCAATCTAGATGAATGGATTAAAAAATGTGCTTACACAATAAGTTATTACTCATCCATAAATAAGATAAATTATGCAAATTGATTATAAATGGATAGAACTGGATATTATTATTCTAAGTAAAATATGCCAGACTCTGAAAGCCAAAAGTCAAATATTTTCTGACATATGAAAGCTAGTACAAAATAAGGTAGAGAAAAAGATGAAGGTGAAGAGTGTGTTTCTAGAAAGAAAGAAAGAAAGAAAGAAAGAAAGAAAGAAAGAAAGAAAGAAAGAAAGAAAGAAAGACTGGTGTACTAGATTAAGGGGATTGGGGATAGGGAAAAGAGACAGGATAAGAGAAGAACAGAGCAGTGAATTAAACCTAAATTTTTTACGTACATGCATACATACTACAGTGAATCTTACCATTATTTATATTCACAAGACATTAACCAAAAAGAAAAACAATAAATCTAAAAGTGAAAAGCAGTTGTTATGCTCAAATTCGGGACCCCCCCCCCAAAAAAAAAAGACCACCAGAGATCAAGATCGATGTAAGCAGCAAAGAGGTGTTTATTGCGAGCTACCTAGGTCCTCCGCGTGCACACACAGCAACTGGTGATGCTGAGAGGCCCCGAGCCCAGTGTTTACAGAAGTTTTATACTCTCTTTGGGGAAGGCAGGGACTTCACATACATCATAGCAAATCATCACACACTGTGGGGAAAATCATAAAACAACTCTAAAACATGATTAGCACATTCACTAGCGGGAACAAGTTGGGTAGGGGTGTTTGGTTACTACAAGAGGGGGATTCATTTGAACTGATTGGTTTAAGCCAAGAGGGGTGTACATGCTGAAATACATGGTTTCCCAACACTTTATCAACCACCATAAACTACTGGGAGGGTCATCTAGCATCCCAGGTATTTCCCTGTCTCATGCTGATTGGTAGCTGCTAGGGTTTGCTATGGATCCCCACCTAGCCTGACTGAGTCAGGGACACCAGGCACAGCAGATCTCTCCTGTTATTTGTAGATAAACAACTTAGCAGGGTGGGAATGTGCCTAGGAGTGCTCTGTGGGTCTTTCCAAGGACAAATGTCATGTCCCTTCCTTGGACAGGCTTTGCTCTGAGGTAGAGGCTGGTTTTTCACAGTTAATTAATAGAATAGAGGGGGGGGAAGGAGAGAAAGAAAATACTGGGGATTGAATTGGAGCAAATTATAATCCAATAATTTTTATTTATGTCAAAATGAATTTTAATATTATATATAACCAAAAAAAAAAGAAAAACAAAAGAGATCATCTTCAAGACTCATTATAATTGAAATAATTAATGTACCAAAAAAAATAGAATTTTAATAACAAGAGAAAATGGCTGGGGACATTTAGAGGTGAGTCAAATACACTTTCTACTGATTTATTAACTCAGACCCTAGAAAACCTGGAGGACTTGGAATAATTTAGCTCAAACTCTAAAAGAAAATGAGTGTTAAACAAAATTACTATATTCAGCAAAATTATACTTGGGGTTTTAAAATGAAATAAATCATTTTTTTATAATAAGCATAAATTAAAGAAATATGTAATCACTAAGCCAGCAGCATAAAATATAATGAATTTTTTTTTCACACAAAGTCAATACAAAATAAATTTCAGAGCTAATGTATACATGAATCTCACTAAATAAATAGACAATTAAAGGAGAATGAATTATGAATTAATCATTATGAAAAAATCAAAATGAAAAAAGAATAAAAATCATTTTTGTATAATATCACTAAATATAAATGAAATTAAATTTTCAAAACTAATCAAAATATGTAGATTAGCAGAATAATAATAAAAAAAAACTGGACCCAACCATATGCTGTTTATAAGAAATCCTTCTGACTGCTGACTGGCAAAGGTAACCAGAGGCTGATGATAAAAAGATGGAACACATTATACTATGTAAATAGAGATCAAAACAAACAGAAATAGCTACTCATATCTGACAAAGCAGATGTCAAGAGAGGATCATGAAATATAAAGAAGTCCACTTATTAGTGTTAAGGGAATCATTCAACAAGATATATAAACATTGTGATATTTATGCCATAATCAATGGTGCAGAATGTATATAAAATAAATTCTTCTTTAATATAAAGAATCAGAAATCCTCCAACATGATAAAACTGAATGATTTCAATACATCACTCTCACTAATAGATAGGTCAAACAGACATGAACTAAAACTCTTCAGAACAAAAAAAAAAAAAAAACACAATTATGGAACCAAGAGAAATCTGTAGAAAATTTTATCTATAAACAATTGAATTCACTTTTTTTCTCAGAAGCACATGGAAGCTTCTTTAAAGTAAGCCATATTAGGAGCTGAAGTTGTGGCTCAGCAGTAGAGCACTCACCTAGAACTTGCGAGGCCCTGGTTTTGATCTTCAGTACCACATAAATATAAATAAATAAAATAAAGGTATTGTGTCAAAATACAACTAAAAAAATAAATATTAAAATAATAAAGCAGACAATATTATAGAATGCAAGTTTTATAAAGTATAAAAACTAGAGATAATTGTTGGCATTTTATCATATAATACTGAAATGAAATTAGAAATCAATAAGAAGATAAAAGCAAATCATTTTAACAACTGTTGATTAAATAGCACACTATTGAATGATGAAAGGATCATAGAAGAAATAAGGGGAGATTTTTTAAAAATTATTTTTAATTAATTTTATTTTTTAAATACATGACAGTGGAATGAATTACAGTTCTTATTACACATATAGGGCACAACTTTTCATATCTCTGGTTGAAAATAAAGTATGCTCACACCAATTCATGTCTTCATACATGTACTTTGGATAATGATGTCCATTACATTCCACTATCATTGTTAACTCCTTGCCCCCACCCTTTCCCTTCCACACTCTGCCCTATCTAGAGTTCCTCTATTCCCCTCATGCTCCACCTCCCTACCCACTATAAGTCAGTCACCTTATATCAGAGAAAACATTCAGCATTTGTTTTTTGGTATTGCCTAACTTCACTTACATTATATTCTATAACTCTATCCATTTACCTGAAAATGCCATGATTTTATTCTCTTTTATTGCTGAGTAATATTCCATTGTGTATAAATGTCACATTTTAAAAATCCATTTATCTACTTAAGGGCATCTAGTTTGGTTCCACAGTTTAGCTATTGTGAATTGTGCTGCTATAAACATTGATGTGGCTGTGGCCTTCTAGTATGCTATTTTAAAGTCCTTTGGGTATAGACCGAGAGGGATAGCTGGGTCAAATGGTGGTTCCATTCCCAGTTTTCCAAGGAATCTCCATACTGCTTTCCATATTAGCTACACCAATTTGCAGTCCCACCACCAATGTATGAGTATGCCTTTCCCCCCACATCCTTGCCAACACTTATTGTTGTTTGTCTTCATAATAGCTGCCATTCTGACTGGAGTGAGATGATATCTTAGAGTAGTTTTGATTTGAATTTCTCTAATTGCTAGAGATGATGAACATATTTTTTTATATATTTGTTGATTGATTGTGTCTGTTCATGCCTTGGCCCATTTATTGATTGGGTTACTCATTTTTTTTTGGTGCTTAGCTTTTTGAGTTCTTTATATACCCTAGAGATTAGTGCTCTATCTGATGTGTGAGGGTTGCCAAGAAAACTGGAAATTCATATGGAACAAAATGAAATTAAACCCCTATCTCTCACCATGCACAAAACTCAACTCAAAGTGGATCAAGGACCTAGGAATTAAACCAAAGACTCTGCATCTATTAGAAGAAAAAGTAGTCTTTAATCTTCTTTATGTGAAACTAGTTCCCAACTTTTTAATAAAAATCCTATAGCACAAGAATTAAAATTAAGAATCAATAAATGGGAAGGTCTCAAACTAAAATGTTCCTTCTCAGCAAAAGAAAAAATCTGTGAGGTTAATTGAAAAAATTTTTGAAAATTATACAAATAAGAACAGAAAAACAGCATACCAAAATCGTTTGGAGAGTAGAAAGGCAATTCTAAGAGTTAAGTTTAGCATTGATCACCTTTATAAAAAAATAAAGCTTTTAAATAAATAATCTAATGTTACATAGTATGGCCTTAGAAAATTTATACCAAAATAATTACAAAATCAGTAGAAGACAGGAAATAATTAAGATTAGAGCCCAAATTAGTGAAGTTGAGAATAGAAAAGCAATAAAATCAATGCAACAAAGAGATTCTTTTAAAAGATAAACAAGATTGATAAACTCCTAACTAAAATAAGAGAGAATAGACCAGATTAATAAAGCTAGAGAGGAAAAAGAACATTTTAGTACAAACACTATGAAAACCACAAGATAATTAAAAACTACCCTGAAAATTTATATCCCAAGTCTTGGAAAATTAAAAGATGAAAAATTTCAATCCTCCTATCAACTATTCAAATTGGACCATGGAAATACATAAATAAACAGAATTGTTTTGGTCAGCTTTTCCCATTGCTGTGACTAAAAGACTGGAGCAGAACTATTTTAGAGGAAGAAAGTTTATTTAGGGGCTCACAGCTTCAGAAGTTTGAGTCAATTTATGACTGACTTCATTGCTCTGGGCTGGAGGGGAGGCAGAACATCCTGGCTGAAGGGTGTGGCAGGGGAAACATGGCACCAGGAAGCAGAGGAGAGGGGAGGAATAGGTATATCCTCTCACCACAGAAAAAATGTAAACCTCAAGTTCATACCCCTGCATAGTCCCACCTCCTCCAGCCCCACCCTACCTGCTCACATTTACCACCCAGTTAATCTCTATCCAAAGATTAATGCACTGAATAGATTCATTTTCTGATAATCTGATCACTTCACCTCCAAACTTTCTTCTGATGTCTCACACATGAGTTTGGGGGGACACCTTACATCTATAATATAACAAGACTAATATCAAGCAATGGGGTTAACACCACAATTAAGAACTTTCCAATAAAGAAAGCTTCATGGCCTTTTGGATTCTGAGCTGGGTACCAGCAGACATGTAAAAACAATATCCTCCTCAAATTGTCCCATTGAATAATAAGGGATTACTTCCAAATTGATTCTATGAAGCAAATATCATCCTAACCCTAAAACCAGAAAAAGGAACTTCAAAGAAAGTAGAGAACATTAACCTTGATTATCATAGAAGCTAAATCTTTAATAAAATATTAGCAAGCTACACTTATCAACACATTAGAAAGAGTACATCATTACTGTGTGGATTTTTTTGAGGGATGAAAAAGTTGGTTTAACATACACAAATTAATAAATACAGTTCACCGCATAAATAAAATGAAAGGCAAGAATCAGTTGATCATCTAAATTGATATAGAAAAAGCCTTTGAAAAATCAAATACCCATTTATGTTAATAATAATGGAGAAACTAAGGAAGGAAAGAACTTACTTCAACATTATAAAGGCTATACACAAATAAAATTACAAAAATATACTGAATGGAGCAAAATTTAAAATACTTCTTACAAAATCAGAAAAAGACAAGGATGTCTACTATACCCACTAATATTTAATATCAGGCAAAAAAAGGAAATTAAAGAGATTAAAAATCATAAAAGTATAGTCAAATGATCTGCTAGCAGGTAACATGATATTAGAAATAGAGAACATAAAAAGTTCCACAAGAAGATTTATATAGCTGATAAACAATTTTATCAAAGTATGAGGATAGAAGATTAATATACCAAAATCAATAGCATTCCTATATTTCAAAAATAAATCTTCTGAGAATGAAATCAGAAAACCTATCCAATTCACAAATTTTTTTTAAAAAAATCTTTATTTCGTTTTTATGTGGTGCTGAGGATCAAACCCAGTGCCTCACATGTGCTAGGCAAGCACTCTACCTCTGAGCCATAACCCCACTCCCCAATTCACAAATTCTTAATAAAAAAAAGAAATAAATCTAACCAAAGAAATAAAGAATTTCTGCTAAGAAAACTATTCATCATTGAAAAAAAGAATCAAAGAATACTTTAGAAGATGGAAGGAACTCCAATGTTCTTGAATAGGCAAAATCAATATTTTCAAACTGGCTTTAATAAAAAATTTGTTATACACATTCCATGCAATCCACAACAAAACACCAATGGCATTCTTCACAAAAGTATAAAAAGTCTTAAAATTCATTTTGAAATATGAATGTCCCAATATATAATTTAAAAGATTGATCAAGAAGAGCAATGCTGGAAGCATCACAATGCTTAATATTAAATTACACTACAGATATACAGTAATAAAACAGCATTGTGTTGGCATTGAATAGACACAAAGATCAAAGGAATAGAATAGAATACACAGCAACAAACTCACATAGATAACAGTCATCTGACAGTCGACAAAGTTGTCATAATTATATTTTGCAGAAAAGATAATCTTTTTAATAAATGGTGCTGTGAAAATGGGATACCCATATATAGAATAATAGGACTATATTTCTATTTTTAATACTTTATCCTTCACAAAATACAAATCATTGTGAATGAAAAACAAGGAAATTTAACCAAAAACTTTGTAACTGCTAGAATAAAACATAAGGTCAATACTCCATCGTACTGGTATAGGCATTGGCTTTTTTAAGGAAAAAGCTTGAGAAATAATAGTGTAAATCAATGTATTAGATGATATAAAATTTTAAAAGACATTCTGAACAGCAAAGAAAACAATTGATTGTGAAGAGGGAGCTTAGAAAATGGGAGAAAATATTTGCCAAGGACTCTTCCAGATGATAATTTATATCCACCATTTATGAAGAAATATAAAAAAATCAACCCCTCCAAAAATATCAAATCCATTCAATAAATGTGCACATAATTTAAATATATATTTCTCAAAAATTTATGAATGGCCAACAAATATATGAAACATTATTCAACATCCCAAGAAATCAGGGAAATGAAAATCAAAACTGCATTAATACTTTATCTCCATTTCATCTCATTGCCATCTTAAGTTAAAATAGAAATCATCAAGAACACAAATAATTGCAAGAATGTGGATGAAAATGTACAGTCATAATTAGTTGGTCAGACTACAAATAGCAATCTCTTTGCAAAGCAGTACAGAGATTTCACAAAAGACTAGGATTGGAAATATGATATGATACAACTCTTCCACTTCTAGGTATTTATCCCAAAGAACAAAATCAGTATACTATAAGAAAAATGCATATCAATTATAAGAGCAGTGTAATTCCCAATAGTCAAGTTAGGGAACTATCCTAGGTTTCCATCAGCAGATGAATGAATAAATAAAATGTTGTATGAGTTTCATAATGAGTTTCACCAAGTCATCAAGAGAAATGAAATCATGGTTTTGCTGAACAATAGATGGAACTGGAGAATATCACACTAAGTAAAGAATGTCAGTCTCTGAAATTCAAGGGTCAAATGTTTTCTCTCATATAAAGAAGTTGGAGTAAAACAAGGAAAACAATTGTGGAGTCATTCCATGATAACAGAGGAAGAACAGTGGAGTAGAGTATTGTACAATGGCAAAGAAATGAAGGATAGAAAATGAAGGATCTAAAATTCTACAGATTATGCTGTGTATATACATTAATAAAGTGCAGTGAATTTCATCTGTATGCAAATTTTATAAAACTAATTAAATAAATGATAAATGAATAAAAGGAAGAGCCATATTATAGAGGAAGGGGAACTGGTAGAGATATGGAAATTAAAAGAGGAAGTACTGGGAAATGAAGTGGACCGAATTATATTCCATGCACATATGATTATGTAAAAATTAACCTCACTATTATGGATAAATATGATGCACTAATATAAACATTAGAAGTTTTCTTATAATCAAAACAGAATAGAAATACAGTATACCAAAATATCTGGGACAGGGTAAGGGCAATTTTAATAGGAAAGTGTATAGTTATAAATGCACACATAAAAAATAATTCACTAATAAATGCCTAATGATACATCTCGTGGTCTTAAGAAAACAATAGCAAGCTATTTGCAAATTCAGTAGCAGAATATAAATGATAAGTGTCGGAACTAAAATCTCAGAGTGGCTTAATTTTTTTTTTTCCATTTCCTTGATGATTAAACATGTTGGACACTTTTTCGTAGATTGTCACCTGTATTTATGTCTTATTTGGAGTAATGTCTGCTCAGACAGACAATGATAAATAGTTGTATCTATTATTTAATCTGTTTATTTTTCTGCTACTAATATAAATTTTAAAATAAATTTTGTATAATCAACTCATTATCATATATATGTATGTATGTGTTTGTATATATATATATATATATATATATATAATTTTTTTTTTTAGTATTGGGGATTGAACTAAGGGGCACTTGACCACTGAGCCACATCTCCAGTCCTATTTTGTATTTTATTTAGAGACAAGGTCTCACTGAGTTGCTTAGTGTCTCACTTTTGCTGAGGCTGACTTTGAATCTACAATTCTCCTGCTTCATCTTCCACTGGGATTACAGGTGTGTGCCATCACACCAGGCTTTTCCTATATATATTTTTTGCAAATATTTTCTTAATTCATAAGTTGTTTTTACATTTTATTGATTATTTTCATTACACTGAAGAACCTTAAGAATAATGAGATTCTGACATTTGCTACTTCACAGATGGACCTGGATAACATTGTGCTAAGTAAAATAAGACAGTCACTAAAGAAAAATATTTTATTTCCTTATAATCAAAATCTAAGAGAACAAAAATAGAGAAATGTAGGTACAGAGTTACAGAATAAAATAGTGGGTTTTAGGGGTGGCAAGAAAGGGGAGGGAAATGAGGTTTATTTGAAACAATACAAAATAGAAGGGTGAAGGGTGAATAAGTTCAGAATGTGCAACCTAAGGACTATAGTTAATAAAATTGTATTACTGAAAATATTTTGTTACATAAATAGATTTTATTTGATCTTGTATAAACAAAGAAGTGTGGAAACTGATGTATATATTAACACGATTCACTGTATTAAAAACTACCCCTTCATGTACCCCATAACATTGTGTTTTAAGTCTCAAATAAACACAATAAAATTTATTTTACATATAAAATAAAATTAAAAATAATTCCGAAGAAAATATAGTAGAAGTCTATGTGATCTTTTGCTAGGCCAAGAGGTCTTATGAGGACTAAAATGTATTAGAAGCGAATAAAATTTAGACATCAATAAAATTAGAAATTTCTACTTTTCAGGAGACACTCTCAAGAGAATAAAAACATAAGCCATTCAATGGGATAAATATTTTTAAATAACATGTCTGATGAGTCACAATTCTTTAATCGATTATTTTCAGTTATATATAACATTAGAATACATTTTGACATAATCACAAAAGCATGAATTATAATTTGTTCTAATTCACTCCACAGCAATTCCCCTTTCTCCTTCCTCCTTGCCTTTGCTTTCCTTCTTCTGCTTTACTTGTCTTTCTGCAATTTATTTATAGTTTTTTTTTTCATTTTTGTTTTGTGGATATATATGATATTGGTATTTACCGTGCTACATTCATAAATGTACATATAAAATTTCAGTCAGATTCATTCTATTGTTCTTTCCTTCTCTCATCCCTCCTTCTTCCCCTCAATCTCCTTCATCTATTCTGCTAATATTTTCTGTATTTTTATATCATTCCCTCTCTTTTTTCCCCTTTTCTCTCTCTTTCATGTACCCCCACACTTGCTTTGGATTAGCTTATGTATCAAAGAAAACATTCAACCTTTGACTTTAGGAAACTGGTTTATTTCACTTAGAATAACAGTCTCTAATTCCATTTATTTTCTGGTAAATGCCGTAAAGTCACTGACTAATGACTTATACTCTATTGTTCCATTGTGTATGCGTGTGTTTTTCTGTGTATGTGTATCTATCTATCTATCTACCTATACACATACATATATATGTATGTATACACTTATATATGTATGTATATATATACGTATGCATACACATATATATATGCACATACACACACACATACATACATATACACACCACATTTTCTTTATCTGTTCATTTCTTGGGGGCCATCTAGGTTGGTTCCATAGCTTGTCTATGCATAATATGTTTTTTGAAAGGCATGATGAGGTGAAGAAATAGTTCATATATAATGAAGTAAAACTAGGTAAATAATTTCAATGTACACTTCCAAGAAGTAAGATTGCTGATAAACTTGAATATTTCTTCATTGTCATTTGTTATCAGGGAAGTAAATACAAATCTACAAATTAAAAAACCTCATAATACCCAATACCAAAATGCCATTAAAGATGTGAATGGACTAATTATAAAACTGGAATCTTTATACCTTGATAGTGAGAATCTTAAATATAACTGTTTTAGTCATTTTTTTTTCTGGTGTGACCAAAAGACCTGAAGTGAACAATTTTAGAGAAAGAAAAGTTTATTTGGGAGCTCACAGTTTCCAAGGACTCAGTTCATAATGAAAGTGGACTCCATTTCTCAGGGCTCAGGGCAGAAGAGTGTGGTGGAGGAAAGCAGCTGGAAACATCATGCCAGGAAGTAGAGTGGGAGTTAGAGCTCTAGTAAAAAAAAAAAAAAAGACAAAATATAGACCCCAAAGGCACATAACCAGTGACCCACCTTCTCCAGCTACAGCCTACATGCCTTCAGTTACCACTCAGTTAATACCTATAAAAGGATTAATTCAATTATTGGGATAAGGCTCTCATAACCCAATCAACTCACTCCTAAATCTTCTTGCATTGTCTCACATGTGAGTATTTGGGAATACAGAATAGATAAAATACAACAACAACTCAAATATTTCCAAAATTTGTTTATTTGTTATAAAGTTAAGTATCCATGTATAGTGCCTAGCAGTTCTACTCCCAGATATTTACTACACAGAACACATATGCTGACACAGATGTGTAGAAAAGTGCTTATAGAAGATTTATTCATATTAGCACATGACTACAAATGTACAAAATTTATTCATCAATAGGTGAATGAATAAAGAAGTTATGGTGTAAATACAAAAATATTACTCAGCATTGAATTAGGATAAAATACTGATACAAAAAAACAACATGAATGAACTTGAAAAAGATGATGTTTAAAAAATTTGATACAAAAGATTGCATGTCAGACAGGAGGAGGAAGCCTGGCGCCATGCCCAGACCAGAGGAGGAAGCCCTGCCCTGCCTCGCCTGCTAGTCCAGAGGAAGCCCATCAACCCTTAAAACCCATCAAAGGGGGTGTGGCTACAAGCACGGTTCTGCAGCTGATCCAGGTACCCGGTTTCCAACTCCCCCACCCTTAGCTGCGATAACTCAAAATATTTCCCACAAGCTTTTGGAGGTTGTAGCTATCAACGCAAAACAACTGTACAGGAACCTACTTTCTACCTCAGAGACTAGAGTAGGGAAGATATAGGTGGAAGCTCATGTCCTTTCACACTGGCTATACCCACCACCGTGAACACAGAGGCTCAAGCTAGGAATAGACAACACCACCTACTGTAAGCAAGGAAAACAGTGTTCTGAGAGACTTCTTTTTTCTCTTTATCTCTTTTCTTCTCTCTCTTCCACAACTTCAACATATGTGAAACCAAGAACTTGCATGAACAAATGAATTACCAAAGTAATATAATATAGAGGAATTGCATATACCCCAACTTCCCCCCATTTTTTTTCTTTATTTCTATCTTACTTTCCTTTTCCTTCTCTCTTATTTCTATTTTCTTCCTTGTTATTTTTTTTCTTTCTTCATTCATATTCCCTCTATCTCACTTTCAATCTCCTAACTTTTGCTATCTATACATAGGGTAACTATCTAAATACAGATAGGAGGTCGAGTCTATACATTCTTCCATAAATTACCAGTCTATTGGTTAGAGTTCTCCAAAGGTGTTAAGTTAGTTTAACCTCATACCCTCACTCCTTTCCCTCTAAGTATAACATCCTTCGTCTGAAATTAAGTTTTCTATATGCCACCAGATACGGTATGACTTTTATGAAACTAATGACTATATTCTTAAATAATAATTAAAACCAATATCTATAGACTTAGAATCTAACTATAAATGTATTAATAATGAAAACTTGTGCTTAGATGATATACTGTTGATATTGGGAACTGTTAACATTGTCTTTCTCTGCAAAAGAGGTATTTTGGAGCTATACAAGAACAATATAAATATATAAGGGGGAAACCATTAACATAAGAGTTTCACAAAACTAGAAAGAATCATAAGCAGTATGAAAAGACAAGGAAAGAAAGGACCACAAACAATACAAGTCAATTCATCTTTAGATGAGGTAATATCTGCACCTGATGGAATGTCAGACAAAGAGTTCAGGATATACATGCTTCAGATGATCTGGAGTCTCAAGGAAGACATTACACAGCAAATTCAGACAATGAAAGATCACTTTGACAATGAATTACATAAACAAATCCAATAAGCAAAAGATCAAATCTATAGGGAGATAGAGGATATAAAAAACAAACAACCAGAAATCCTGGAAATGCAGGAAACAATAAACCAAATTAAAAACTCAAATGAGTATTACCAGCAGAGTAGAACACTTAGAAGATAGAACTTCAGATGACGAAGACAAAGTTTTTCAACTTGAAAAGAACATAGACAGCTCAGCGAGAATGTTAAGAAATCATGAGCAGAACATCCAAGAATTATGGGATAACATAAAGAAACCAAACTTAAGAGTTATTGGGATAAAAGAGGGTATAGAAGTCCAAACCAAGGGAATGAGCAATCTATTCAATGAAATAATACTAGAAAACTTCCCAGACTTAAAGAATGAAAAATAAATCCAAATACTAGAAGCCTACAGGACACCAAATGTACCAAATCATAAGATACCCACACCAAGACACATAATAATGAAGATGCCCAACATACAGAATAAGGAGAGAATCTTAAAAGATACAAGAGAGAGGAAGAAGATTACATTTAGGGGTCAACCAATCAGGATAACTGCTGATCTTTCAACACAGACTCTGAAAGCTAGAACATCCTGGAACAACATACTTCAAATGCTGAAAGAAAAAGGGTTCCAACCAAGAATCATGTATCCAGTGAAATTAAGCTTCAGGATTGAAGATGAAATAAAAATCTTCCACAATAAACAAAAGTTAAAAGAATTTGCAGCTAGAAAACCAGCTCTTTAAAACATCCTTGGCAAAACATTACAGGAAGAGAAAATGAAAAATAACAATGAAAACCAACAGTGGGAGGTAGTACAGTAAAGGAAAAACTAATCATAGAGGAAAAACAAACCATGTTAAGTAACATAAATGATCAAAAATGGCTGGAAATACAAACCATATCTCAATAGTAACCCTAAATGTTAATGGCTTAAATGCACCAATCAAAAGACATAGGCTAGTAGAATGGATTAAAAAAAAAGATACAACAATATGCTGCCTACAGGAGACTCACCTGATAGGAAAAGACATACACAGAATGAAGGTGAAAGGTTGGGAAAAATCATACCACTCATATGGACCCCGGAAGCAAGCAGGGGTGTCCATACTTGTATCAAATAAAGTAGACTTCAAGCCAAAGTTAATCAAAAGGGATAGACAAGGACACTATATACTGCTCAAGGGAACCATACACCAACAAGACTTGATGATCATTAATATATATGCCCCCCAAAATGGTGCAGCTATGTTCATCAAACAAACTCTTATCAAGTTCAAGAGTCAAATAGACCACAACACAATAATCATGGGAGATTTTAACATACATCTCTCACCACTGAACAGATCTTCCAAACAAAAGTTGAATAAAGAAACCATATAGCACATTAATATAAGTAATAACTTAGACTTAATTGATATATACAGAATATACCACCCAACATCAAGTGGATACACTTTCTTCTCAGCAGCACATGGATTCTTCTCAAAAATAGACCATATTTTATGTCACAGGGCAAATCTTAGCAATTACAAAGGAGTAGAGATACTACCATGCATTTTATCTGATCATAATGGAATGAAATTGGAAATCAATAGTAAAATGAGAAAGAAAAAATCCTACATCACATGGAGATTAAACAATATGCTACTGAATGAACAAAGGGTTACAGAAGACATCAAAAAGGAAATTAAAAGATTCTTAGAGGTAAATGAAAACTCAGACACAACATATCAAAATCTCTGGGACACTATGAAAGCAGTAATAAGAGGAAAATTCATTTCCTGGAGTTCATTCCTTAAAAGAAGGAAAAGCCAACAAATAAATGACCTCACACTACACCTTGAAGCCTTAGAAAAAGAAGAAAAAATCAGCAGCAAATACAGTAGAAGGCAAGAAATAATTAAAATTAGAGCTGAAATCAATGAAATTGAAACAATAGAAACAATTGAAAAAATTGACAAAACTAAAAGTTGGTTCTTTGAAAAAATAAATAAGATCGACAGACCCTTAGCCACACTAACAAAGAGAAGAACAGAGAGAACCCAAATTACTAGCTTACAGGATAAAACAGGGAACATCACAACAGACAATTCAGAAATACAGAAGATAATTAGAAATTATTTTGAAACCCTATACTCTAATAAAATAGAAGACAGTGAAGGCATTGATAAATTCCTTAAGACATATGAGCTACCCAGATTGAGTCAGGATGATATAAACAACCTAAACAGACCAATATCAAGTGAGGAAATAGAAGAAGCAATCAAAAGAATACCAAGCGAGAAAAGCCCAGGACTGGACGGATATACAGCAGAGTTTTACAAGAACTTTAAAGAAGAACTAATACCAATACTCTACAATCTATTTCAGGAGACAGAAAAAGAGGGAGAACTTCCAAATTCATTCTATGAGGCCAATATCACTCTGATTCCCAAACCAGATAAAGACACCTCAAAGAAAGAAAACTACAGACCAATAGGCCTAATGAATTTAGATGCAAAAATCCTCAATAAAATTCTGGCAAATCAGATACAAAAACGTATCAAAAAGATCATGCACCATGAACAAGTAGGATTCATCCGTGGGATGCAAGCCTGGTTCAATATACGGAAATCAATAAACGTTATTCACCACATCAATAGACTTAAGCTAAGAACCATATGATCATCTGGATAGACGCAGAAAAAGCATTTAACAAAGTACCTCATCCCTTTATGTTCAAAACACTAGAAAAACTGGGGATAACAGGAACTTACCTCAACATTGTAAAAGCTATCTAAGCTAAGCCTCAGGCTAGCATCATTCTAAATGGAGAAAAACTGAAGGTATTCCCTCTAAAATATGGAACAAGACAGGGATGCCCTCTCTCACCATTTCTATTCAATATAGTTCTCAAAATTACTGGCCAGAGCAATTAGACAGACAAAAGAAATTAAAGGCATTAAGATAGGAAAAGAAGAACTTAAATCATCACTATTTGTGGATGATATGATCCTATACCTAGAAGACCCAAAAGTGTCTACAAAGAAACTACTAGAGCTAATAAATGAATTCAGCAAAGTGGCAGGGTATAAAATCAACACGCATAAATCAAAGGCATTCCTGTATATCAGCGATAAATCTTCTGAACTGGAAATGAGGAAAACCACCCCATTCACAATATCCTCAAAAAAATAAAATACTTGGGAATCAACATAACAAAAGAGGTGAAAGATTTATACAATGAAAACTACAGAACCCTAAAGAGAGAAATAGAAGGAGATCTTAGAAGTTGGAAAAATATACCCTGTTCATGGATAGGCAGAACTAACATCATCAAAATGGCGATATTACCAAAAGTTCTCTATAGGTTCAATGCAATGCCAATCAAAATCCCAATGGCATTTCTTGTAGAAATAGATAAAGCAATCATGAAATTCATATGGAAAAATAAAAGACCCAGAATAGCAAAAGCAATTCTAAGAAAGAAGTGTGAATCAGAAGGTATAGCGATACCCGATTTCAAACTGTACTACAGAGCAATAGTAACAAAAAAACATGGTACTGGTACAAAAACACGCGGGTGGACCAATGGTACAGAATAGAGGACACAGAGACCAATCCACAAAATAACAACTATCTTATATTTGATAAAGGGGCTAAAAGCATGCAATGGAGGAAGGATAGCATCTTCAACAAATGGTGCTGGGAAAACTGGAAATCCATATGCAACAAAATGAAACTGAATCCCTTTCTCTCGCCATGCACAAAAAGTTAACTCAAAATGGATCAAGGAGCTTGATATCAAATCAGAGACTCTGCATCTGATAGAAGAAAAAGTTGGCTCCAATCTACATAGTGTGGGGTTGGGCTCCAAATTCCTTAATAGGACACCCATAGCACAAGAGTTAAAAACAAGAATCAACAAATGGGACTTACTGAAACTAAAAATTTTTTTCTTAGCAAGAGAAACAATAAGAGAGGTAAATAGGGAGCCTACATCCTGGGAACAAATCTTTACTTCTCACATTTCAGATAGAGCCCTAATATCCAGAGTATATAAAGAGCTCAAAAAATTAAACAATAAGAGAACAAATAACCCAATCAACAAATGGGCCAAGGACCTGAACAGACACTTCTCAGAGGAGGACATACAATCAATCAACAAGTACATGAAAAAATGCTCACCATCTCTAGCAGTCAGAGAAATGCAAATCAAAACCACCCTAAAATACCATCTCACTCCAGTAAGATTGGCAGCCATTATGAAGTCAAACAACAACAAGTGCTGGCGAGGATGTGGGGAAAAGGGTACTCTTGTATATTGCTGGTGGGACTGCCAATTGGTGCGGCCAATATGGAAAGCAGTATGGAGATTCCTGGGAATGCTGGGAATGGAACCACCATTTGACCCAGCTATTGCCCTTCTCGGACTATTCCCTGAAGACCTTAAAAGATCATACTATAGGGATACTGCCACATCAATATACATAGCAGCACAATTCACAATAGCTAGGCTGTGGAACCAACCTAGATGCCGTTCAATAGATGAATGGATAAAAAAATGTGGCATTTATATACAATGGTGTATTACTCAGCACTAAAAAATGACAAAATCATGGCATTTGCATGGAAATGGATGGCATTAGAGCAGATTATGCTAAGTTAAGCTACCCAATCCCTAAAAAACAAATGCCAAATGTCTTCTTTGATATAAGGAGAGCAACTAAGAACAGAGCAGGGAGGAAGAGCATGAGAAAAAGATTAACATTAAACAGGGATGAGAGGTGGGAGGGAAAGGGAGAGAAAAGGGAAATTGCATGGAAATGGAAGGAGACCCTCATTGTTATACAAAATTACATATAAGAGGATGTGAGGGGAAAGGGAAAAAAAACTAAGGGAGAGAAATGAATTACAGTAGATGGGGTAGAGAGAGAAGATGGGAGGGGAGGGGAGGGTGGATAGTAGAGGATAGGAAAGGTAGCAGAATATAACAGTCACTAGTATGGCAATATGTAAAAATGTGGATGTGTAACCCATGTGATTCTGCAATCTGTATTTGGGGTAAAAATGGGAGTTCATAACCCACTTGAATCTAATGTATGAAATATGATATGTCAAGAGCTTTGTAATTTTTTTTAACAACTAATAATAAAAAAAGAAAAAAGATTACGTGTGATTTTGTTTACATAACAGATTATCTTTTTATTTACATACCTTTTATAAAATATTTATAGAAAATGTAAATTTTGGAGACAGAAAAATATAAGCTGTTTTCTGGGACTAGGAATCAAAAGATAGTTGAATGTCAAAGACCAACAGACAATCTTTTAAGATTATGTAAATGTTCTAAAACATTTCAATGATAACTGCACAACTCTACATATTTACTAAAACTCATAGGACATTAGATTTCAGATGGTTTAATTTGTGTTGTCTAGATTTTTTTCTAAAGCTGTTAAGTATAATTTTATGAATTGTAAATGTATAATACATTGATAAATGATGGGGAATACAGCAATGCACATGTAGTATTATAACCACTATTGGCTTCAAATATTGACTTGGCTGCTTAGTTATGTGCTTTTAAATTTTTTTTTTGGGAAATTTCAGAACTTCTGTATACTAAAATTGTAAAATTAACTAATAGAATTCTCAGCTTAAAAAATTCTATCAGTAAATTCAGGAAATAAACCTTGTGATTTGGGATTAGGCAGATACATCTCAATATAATCTCAAAAAATGAAAAATGCTAATACATAAAAATATAAAACTTTTTTTACTACAAGGCAATGTTACAATGAGGAAAAGACATGCTACAAACCAGAATAAAATATTATTAAAACTATTTATTATAATAGTAAAATAGCACATCTTGAAAAGAAGGATTAAACAAAACAAAACAACATTAACAACCACACATTGAAAATATATAATATTTCAAAGCATGTGGAGAAACTACATCATTATGTATTTTTACAGTAGGGTAAATTACTAGTATTGCTTTGGAAGTATTTTTGCAGTGTTTTTTTTTTTTTTAACTGAGGAAATTCACCAAGCAACTAACACCTCAATTTGAAGTAAGTAATATCTGTGTTCTTTATAGGTGAAGTTAGTATAAAAGGAAAAAAAATAATTGTGAAACAATGTTAGATATGCATGTATTTTCATCTGGATTATTCCACTTATTTACTCTAAGATGTTGAGCAAATTAATGACTTAGTGTAGCTCTTAGTTTTTAAAGTGGGAAAACTATTTACTAGTTTATGAAGGTCCAAAGTTTAGCCAGAGAGAAGAGGGAACACAACTCAGGACTAGCAGCATTCTTGCCTTAGATAAAAGAAAATAATTTCAATATGTTATTCATAGGCATAGAATTTTTAAAAATATGTTTTATTTGTCAATGGACTTTTATTTTATTTATATATATGTGGTTCTGAGAATCAAACCCAGTGCCTCACACATGCCATTCAAGCTCTCTACCACTGAGTTATAACTCCAGCCAAAGCTTCTTTTTTTATCTTTATTTCTTTTACTTTTTCTTTTATTTATTTATTTATTTTTTTGTTTTAGGAAAAATAGTTAAATATTCAAGGGGAGAATGTGGGCACTCTCAAAGGAATGAGAAATATTCTGGGGGTTCACTGCTCTTTTCCTAAAAAAAAAAATACTGAGGGATAGTTATGGAAAGATACATAGGAATGAGATCACAAGACTGATCTCAAGATGGTTTATGGTGGTCTGGTCAACCTCAGGATCCTTAGGATAATTTGATCTTGATTGTATGATAAATATACCGTGTTTGGGACTTACCTAAAATATAGGTTTCTCAATATTATATAATTTTTACTAATCTCTTAATTATGTTACCAATTAATAGTACACATGTATATTTACAGATTACACAAATATTTGAGAATAACAGATCTTAGAAGAGACTGTTTTGATGAGTTGACATGCCAAGAAAAGTATGCAGAAATTGTAAATTAAAATTTTATTTCCTTATGCTTCCTTTATATCTCATTAAACCTATTTCATATTCTATCATACCTCAAAACAACTAGCAATTGATATTTGTGGCAACTTTCCTAAGTCACAACAATGCTGTCAAAGCTATGTAATGCTTTAAATAATCAATAAAAAAAAGAAAAAAAAAACAATGCTGTCAAGCATATTTCCTGTATAATTTCACAAGTACTTCACATTTCTAATGGATAAGTATTCTACATTGAACATTGATGAAATTAGAGAATGAAAAATGTTAGATTTATTCTACAGTAAGTTTGAGAGGATTCCTACCTAGGAACTGAGAAAATAGTCAGAACACACTTCTCAATTGAATTCAAGAATAATTAAATGATTGTAGCTTTTGCTCACAGAGGTGATATAGTTCCCAATGCCATTAGTAGTATCATTTATGCAGGCTAAATAGTAATTCTGTGGATGTGGGTCATGGTAAAACTACTGGATTAAAAGGGTTTTGTTAACACCATGATTAGTTACTAAATTGGGCCTCTGGGAATGGCAGCAGCTCTATAGTTCATTGCTTATAATGCCACTACTAACATTACCACAACTACTGCTATTTTTACCAGTAAAGGCATTAACTAGAATTTTAAATGTAATTACTATATGCTCTCACAATTTCATAAGTTACACAAAGCATCTCATTAAAGACTGTGCAGAATTTTTTTCAGTTGAAGAAATGGAGTCTAAGCAAGGCAATTAATTTTCCCAAGGTCTCACAAGACTATAATATATTAAGAGGAAATTTATTCCCATGATTTTCACTTATTAAGTGATTGATTCATCACTTAAAGTGTATTTCCTGAAACCTAAAATTTGTAGGCTCTTAGGATTCAATAGCAAAACATTAAAATATCTTGCCCACATGAAATAAGTTAAGTCCTCTCAACCATTGGAATATATTGCCTCCTAAGAGTCTGAGGTTTAATTTTCCGCTTTTCTATTTTTACTGAAAAATAATGTATCTGAAATTCACATGACATTGCCTGGAAAACCAGAATGCTGATTTATTTACTCTAGATGACAGAAATTGGTGATACAACTAGTATTGGTAATATATGCATATTTTTTATGTGCAATTTACATGAAAGAACAACTTTGATCAAAAGGATGGTGTGCATAGAATGAAAAAAAAAAGATGCCTCCTTAAAATATTTTATTAAATGCAAGAATGTGAGTCCCCTTTATTCTAGGGATACTTTTTTAGGGTATTTGATAATGTATATTAAATATAGAAATATGTCTCTTTGGTTCTCTTACTTTTAAAAATCTATGTTGATAATTTTTTTTCTGTTGAATAGTCATTATCAAAAGTAGAAAGGTTATAATGTAATTGACTAGAATGTAACATTTCTTACTTCCATTTAAATTATGGTAAAATTTTAAGATACACTTTGTACTCTTTGAAAGATATTATAGTCGATTAATAAAATGAAATGACATGGTATTGGCACAAAAACAGACATGTAGACCAATGGGACAGAATAGAAGACACAGAGACACACCCACATAAATAGTTATCTTATACTAGACAAAGGTGTAAAAAAAATCATTGGAGAAAAGATAGCCTATTCAACAATGCTTCTGGGAAAACTGGAAATCCATATGTAATAAAATGAAGTTAAACTCCTATTTCTCACTCTTCACAAAACTCAAAATGGATCAAACACTTAGGCACTAGACCTTGAGCCTAACAGAAGAAAAAGTAGGCCCAAATCCCCACCATGTTGGATTAGGAACTGACTTCTTTAAAAACACTCCTAAAGCACAAAATAAAATCAAGAATCAATAAATAGGATGGATTCAAACTAAAAAGCTTCTTTTAAGCAAAGAAAACAATAAAGTGAAGAGAGGAGCTGACAGAAGGAGAAAGTCTTTATCGCATGCACCTCAAATAGAGCATTAGTTTCCAGGATATAAAAATAACTCATAAAACTTAAGACCAAAAAAATATCCATAAATAGACTAAGGAACTGAGCAGACACTTCACAGAAGAAGAAATATAATAGAAATACAATCAATCAACAAATATATGAAAAAGCATTCATCGTCTCTAGCAAGTAGACAAATACAAATCAAAACTACTCTAAAATTTTATCTCACTCCAGTGTGAACAGCAATTGTCAAGAATACAAGTAAAAATAAATTTTGGAGAGGATGTGGAGGAAAAGGTACACTTATACATTGCTGGTGAGACTGCAAATTGGTGCAACCACTCTGGAAAGCAGTATGGAGATCCCTCAGAAAACTTGGAATGGAACCACCATTTGACTCAGATATCCCAATATTTTATACCCCCAAACTTAAAATCAGCAGCTCAATTCACTATAGCTAAATTATGGAACTAATTATGTGCCCTTCAACAGGTAAATTGATAAAGAAAATGTGATATATATACAGAGTGGAATATTACTTAGCCTTAAAATCATTAAAATTTAGAGCTGAAATCAATGAAATCAAAACAAAAGAAACAATTGAGCAAATTGACAAAACAAAAAGTTGGTTATTTGAAAAAGCAAATAAAATAGATAAACCACTTGTCATTGTAGGAAAGAAAAAAGGAGAGAAAAAACAAATTATTAAAATACAAGATGAAGAAGGAAATATAACAACAGGCACGTCTGAAACACAGAAGAAAATGAAAAACTATTTTGAAAATTTGTACTCTAATAAAATATAAATTATGAAAGATATTGACAAATTTCTAGAGACATGATCTATGAAAACTTAATGAGGAGGTCATACATGATTTAAACAGATCAATTTCAAGTAATGAAATAGAAAATGCCATCATAAGCCTACAAACTAGAAAAGCCTAGGACCAGATAGATTCTCAGTCAAGTTCTACAAGACTTGCAAATAAGAATGAACACAATACTCCTCAAAATATTTCATGAGATAAAAAAGAAGGGAAACCTTCCAAACTAATTCTATCAGGCTAATATCAACCTGATAACAAAACCAGACAAAAACACATCAAGGAAAGAAAATTTTAGACAAATATCCCTGATGAATATAGATGCAAAGATTCTTAATAAAATTCTGGCAAATTGCATACAAAAACATATTAAAAAGATAGTGCACCACAATCAAGTGCAATTCATTCCAGGGATGTAGGGTTGGTTCAATATACAGAAATCAATAAACATAATAAATCATATTAATAGACTTAAAAACAAGAATCATATGATCATCTCAATAGATGCAGAAAAAGCATTTGACAAAATGCAGCACACCTTCACGTTCAAAACTCTAGAAAAACTAGGGATAGTAGGAAGATACCTCAACATTGTAAAAGCTATATATACTAAACACGAGGCCAGCAACATTCTAAATGGAGAAAAAGTGAAATAATTCCTGGTAAAAATTGGAACAAGACAAGGATGTCCTCTTTCATCACTTCTATTGAACTTCATTCTTGAAAATCTACCCACAATTAGATAAAAGAAAGAAATTAAAAGGATACAAATAGGTAAATAATTACTCAAATTATCACTATTTGCTGATGACAGGATTCTATATCTAGAAGACCCAAAAATTTCCACCAGAAAACTTCTAGAACTAATAAATGAATTCAGCAAAGTAGCAGGATAAATAATCAACAGCCATAAATCAAATGCATTCTTATACATCAGTGATGAATCCACTTAAAAAAAAATAGAAAAACTACTCCATTAACAATAGCCTTAAAAAAAATTACCTGGGAATCAATCTAACAAAAGAGGTGAAAGGCCTCTACAATGAAAACTACAGAACACTAAAGAAAGAAATTGAAGAAAACCTCAGAAGATGGAAAGATCTCCCATGCTCCAGGATAGACAGAATTAATATTGTCAAAGTGGCCATACTACAAAAAGTGTTATACAGATTTAACAAAATTCCTATTAAATCCCAATGACATTCTTTATAGAAACAGAAAAAGAAATCATGAAATTTATTTGGAATAATAAGAGACCTAGAATAGCTAAAGTAATCCTTAGCAAGAAAAGTGAAGCAGGAGACATCACAATACCAGACCTTAAACTACACTACAGAGCTATAGTAACAAAATGGCATGGTATTGGCACCAAAAGAGAGTTGTAGACCAATAGTACAGAATAGAAGACACAGATAAAAACCCACATAAACATGGTTATTCCATACTAGACAAGGGTGCCACAAATACTCACTGGAGAAAAGATAGCCTATTCAACAAATGGTGCTGGCAAAACTGGAAATCCATATGTAGCAAAATGAAATTAAAGTTCTCTCATCCTGCACAAAAATAAACTCACAGTGGATCAAAGACTTAGGCACTATAACAGAGACCCTGTGCCTAATAGAAGAACAAAATAGGCCAAAATCTGTACCACATCGGCCTAGGACCTGACTTCCTTAACAAGACTCCTAAAGCACAAGAAGTAAAATCAAGTATCAATAAATGGGATGGATTCAAATTAAAAAGCTTCCTCTCAGTAAAGGAAACAATGAATAACATGAGGAGAGAAGCTACTGATTGGGAGAAAATCTTTATCACATGCTCATCTGATAAAGCATTAATCTGTAGGATATATAGATAACTCAAAAAACTCAACACAAAAAAATAAAAAAATAAAAACAATAAATGGGCTAAGGAATGAACAGACACTTCACAGAAGAAGAAATACAATTGATTAACAAATATATGAAAAAGTGTTCAACATCTCTAGCAATTAGAGAAATGCAAACCAAAGCTACTCTAAGATTTTATCTCCTTTTAGAATGGGAATCATCAGGAATATAGGCAACAATAAATGTTGGTGAGGATGTGATGAAAAAGTTACACATGTATATTGCTGGTGGGACTGCAAATTGGTGCAACCACTATGGAAAGCAGTATGCAGATCCCTCAGAAAACTTGGAATGGAACCACCATTTGACCTAGGTATCCCACTCCTTGGTTTATACCCAAAGGAACTAAAATCAGCAGAATATAGTGACACAGCCACATCAATGTTTAAAGCAGCTCAATTCACAATAGCTAGACTATGGAACCAACCTAGGTATCCCTCAACTGATGAATGGATAAAGAAAATATGGTATATATACTCAATGGAATATTGCTCCTTTTTTAAAGAAGAGTGAAATTATGGCATTTGCCAATAAATGGTTGGAGTTGGAGAATATCATGCTAAGAAAAATAAGCCAATCTCACAAAACCAATGGCCAAATGTTTTCTCTAATATGCAGATGTTTATTTATAATAAAGCATGGGGCACTAGGGAAGAATAGTATTACCTTAGGTTAGGTAGAAGGAAGTGATGGGAGGGAAGGAGAGGATATGGGGACAGGAAAGATAGTATTACTTATTATCATTATTTCTGTATGTGACTACATGACCAATATGATTCTGAACATGTACACTCAGAAAAATGAGAAATTGTATCCCATCTATGTATGATATATCAAAGTGCATGAATGCATTCTACTATCCTGTATAACTAATTAACACAGATAAAAAATTTTAAAAAGTATGAAATTATGGCATTTTCTGTTAAATGAATGGAGCTGGAGAATAACATTCTAAGTGAAATAAGCCAATTCCCCAAACCAAAGGCCAAACCTTTTCTGTGATATGTGTATGCTAATTCACAATAAGGGGGAAGCTAAGGAAAAATAGGACTACTTCAGTTTAGGCAGAGGGGAGTGAGGGGAGGTGGTATAAAGATAGAAAGGATAGTAGAATGGTTGGGACATTATTACCCTATGTGTATATATGTTTATATGACTGGTGTTATTCTACATCATGTCCAACCAGAAGAATGAGAAGTTATATTCCAATTATGTACGATGCGTCAAAATGCATTTACTGTCATGTATAACTAATTAGAATAATTTTTTAAAAGTCATTCAGATCTTTAAACTATGCTATGTTCTCCATAATATTATAGTTATCAGCATTTTTATGGGGGAGGAAGAGGAAACTATTTCTTCTTTTATGTTGAATCTATTAAATCTTTGTTTTCTGACCTTTCTTTCTGAGTGTGTTTAAACTTTGGGGCATTTTTCTCCTAAGGACTAAGCAAACAGGTTTTGATGATGAAATGGTTCATTTATGGGGAAAGTGTAATAGGAAACAGGATTCAAGAAATGTAGAGAAGTTGTAGTTAAATTTAATCTATAGGGGGCTGGGGATGTGGCTCAACTGGTAGCGTGCTTGCCTGGCATGCGTGCGGCTGGGGTTCGATCCTCAGCACCACATAAAGATGTTCTGTCCGCAGAAAACTAAAAAATAAATATTAAAAAATTCTCTCTCTCTCTCTCTTTAAAAAAATAATCTATAGTTTGTAAATAATATCAGTTTCAAATATCTTTTCAAAAACAAACTGAGAGGGCTGGGGATGTGGCTCAAGCGGTAGCGCGCTCGCCTGGCATGCGTGCGGCCCGGGTTCGATCCTCAGCACCACATACAAACAAAGATGTTGTGTCCGCCAAAAACTAAAAAGTAAATATTAAAAAAACTCTCTCTCTCTCTCTCTCTCTCTCTCTCTCTCTCTCTCTCTCTGTCTCTCTCTCCCCTCTCTCTCACTCTCTCTTAAAAAAAAAAAAACTGAGAATTAGTTATCTAGGAATTAGATATACTTTAATTGGGTGAGAATGGAGAATTTGTTCACATTTTATAGGCCACTTTCCCTTCCATATCCAATGTTTCAACTTCACTTTCTTTTTGTAATAAATTTTAAAGGTATATTTCTCTATTGTATTCAAATGTAAGAAATAAATTAAAAAAATATACATGAAATGCACAATACTAGTGAAAAAGAAATAACTAAATGTACATGTTTCATAAAGCTTCTCAGAAGATTTTCTCCTTGGCCTACAATGAATTCATGTCTTCTCAAATGTTCCCAAAGAAGATTTTTTTTTTCCCTTTTCCACATCATTTTTATGACATTGTTTGCTTAAATTTGTCTATAATTTGTTTACATCATTCCCAGAAGACTATAATTCCCTAAAACCTTATAAAGCTCACAGTGCTACTCAAATCATTAAGGGATGCTTTATATACAGTGGATATCTAGAAATCTGTTGCATTATTTGGAATCTCCAAAGTATTAGACAAATCATATAACATGCTCACTGAGATAGAGTTGCGGCTCTACCTAACTGAATTAATCACATTTTTCCATGCATTTTTTCAATACTGTGAAAATCTCAGTCCAGTATATGTGGCCTTAGAATGCTTAAAATTTAAAAAAAATTAATTTCCAATTTGAAAATGTATGATATTTATGTCTACTCTACATTAAAATATTTCTTTTTACTCCCAAATGAAATATAATTGAACACAAACTATTCCATTCAATGGAATAGAATGAAGCAACAGATATTTAATTTATACTAACCATAATTTTCAAATGCATAATTTTGATAGCTGTATTTTTGACACACTTTTACTATTAATGCTAAATGTGTAGACCATAAACATGGGATTTTGAAACTTACTTTCCTTATCTAAAAGTAATGCAAACTTTGGTGCCATTTTTAAATTAATTTTGTAAAAAATGTAATTTCTTGTACAGTTTAAACAGCAAGTGTTTCCCAAACGTCTCATGTGTTGCAAATATACTATCCACATTAGGAATGTTCAGAGAAGAAGTAATTATAAGAGTTGAAACCACATGAGTAGATTAGTATATTCGATGGATTTATAATGGACTACTTAATGATAACTGTAGACAGGCAGATGGGAATTGACTAGAGGAACTAATTAACCCAGGATGGAGCCTTGAACTATGTCTTGTCCATGGCTCCTCTCTATCTCTTCCTCTCTTTCTCTCTTTCCTAGCTGCCATGAGCTGAGCAAATTTCCTCTGCCACGCCCTTCAGACCCAGATCAATGTAGTCTTCCAAGCATGAACTGAATCTCTGAATCTGTGTAATCAAAATAATATTTCCTCTGTTAAGTTGTTCTTATCAGATATTTTGGTCACAGCTACAAAATCTTACTAACATACCTCTCTTCATTTTCAGAAAATCTTCCTGTTTTTCCTGAGATAAACAGAGACCCTCTTTAATATATCAGACTTCCACATAGGCTGCTTTTTGGACTACATACTACATACACATAATTAGTAAAAATTATGTAATATTTTGAGAAATATATATATATATATATTTTGAGAATAAAAAGTGTTTGTAATAAGGGCTTTGGAATTCACCATTTTCCTTTTACTCTTGGTTGCCCACCTAGAAAGATATATTTTATAGTAGTTTGGTTTGAGTAGTATTGTTGAGAGTCAGTAATGTTTGTGATCTAGGATGACAGAAAATTATTTTCAAAGAAAATCAATAATTGAAAAAATTAACAAAACCAAAAGCAAATATGCTTAAATTATAGAATGGATGTCTTAAAGTTTAAGAATTCCATTTTCCCCATTAGAAACATGTTGATATATATATATATATTTCTAAATTGAATTATATATATAATTTCAATTTAAAAATTCTGCATACTTTTCTTGGCATGTCAACTCACAAAACAGACCCTTCTAAGATTTGTTATTCACAAATGTTTGTGTAATCTGTAAATCAACATGTAATCTATTAATTGGTAACCTAATTAAGAGATTAGTAAAAATTATGAAATATTTTAAGAAATATATATATAGGGCTGGGGATGTGGCTCAAGCGGTAGCGCGCTCGCCTGGCATGCGTGCAACCCGGGTTCTATCCTCAGCACCACATACCAACAATGATGTTGTGTCCGCGGAGAACTAAAAAAAAATAAATATTAAAAAAATTCTCTCTCTCTCTCTCTCTCTCTCTCTCTCTCTCTTTTAAAAAAAGAAATATATATATATATATATATATTTGAATATATATATATATATATATATATATATATATATAGAGAGAGAGAGAGAGAGAGAGAGAGAGAGAAATAAATATATATTAACATGACACTCCTTTTTATTATACCTGGTATAGAGAAGAGGCATGATAGAAAGGACTTTCTTAGTATGATTTCTCTGAGATAGATTATCAGTTTTCTGCAAATGAGGAAAGGATATTCTTAAGATATTCTTTGTGGTCTGGCACTGTATCTCAGTGGTAGAGTGCTTGCGTTGCCCCGGTGAGAAACTGGGGTTAATCCTCAGCACCATATAAAAATAAATAAAGATATTGTGTCTATCTATAACTAAAAAAAATAAAAAACAGCTATTCTTTTCTAATTTTGAGGCCCATTCCTGAAATATCTTTGATACAAAAGCTAAAATAAAACGTGGTATGAAGAAACAGGATAAATATTTCATTCACTTTGCAGAAGACATCATCTTATTCTTCCAGTCACAGTAATGCAAGATGAAATCCTAAACAAAACAAAACAAAAAAAGAATAATAACAAACAAAAAACCAAAAATCACAGGAAAACAAACAGACCTTCTAAAATATCTGTAAAATGGTTAATAACATTACCAAATGTTAATAAGATGATAGTTTTATTGTTAAAGATTTATTCCCACATAGAGTGAAAGCTTCTTTCTTTCATTATAATACCACATTTCACATGCATAGAAATACATGTAACAAGCAAAAAAGTTCGTTAAATTAATCTGCAGAGTTAATGAATTTTTCATACAAAAAGTATTGCTGAAATCCCTGCAAAAGTCTGGTAATTTAAATTCACTTGTTCTGCCAGAAAACACTGCACCTAAGATTATACTTTTCATGAATTACTTGTTCTTAAAATCTCTGCACATATTAACTGTTTGATGTCTGTTAAATAATAAGCTACTTTTTTTCATACTTTGGTCTACTCTTTGTATCTACTGGACATTTCAATATATTTTACCAATTTGTTCCTCTAACAAAATAAGGCAATTAAAAGAACTTAACATTTGAGAATATAATGAGTTTGTCAAAACTCCTTGTCTTCTAAAATCCACTGACTCACCTTTCACTTACTATTACCCAAAAAGTCATAAGGATGGTTGCTAGGAGCCACAAGCAAATATACATGTATGGCACCTTTGGTTGTAAAGTGACGCCAGCTAGCCACTGAGATATGATTATGTTAAGATTTACATTCATATGCAAATTGGGCTCCTGCTGTTCACCTTGGCCTGCTACCGGACTCAAGTTACAGGACTCCTGGAGAGTTCCCATTGGTTGGGGAAGGATAGTAGGAGGAAATTCCGAGGGAGGTCCGGGCCCCCCGGTTCCGGGGGAACGCGCGCCGGTAGACGCCCGCGTGGGAGGACCGGGTTTGGCTTGCCGGCGCCTAGAGAGTATCGGCGGCTTTTTCAAAATAAAGTTTTGAAAAGTTTTAAATAAAGTTTTAAAGTATGGGCAATGAACTAGCAGATAAATCTACACATGATATACATATTTTCTCTACAATAGAAGAAGCTATAAATTTTCATAAAAGGTTCCATGTCAATGCTAATACTTTACAAAAACGTTTTAAAATAACTAAAGAACAAGCCAGACATATAATAAAACAATGTCAAAATTGTGTGACATTTTTACCACAAGTTAATCTTGGAGTCAATCCTAGAGGACTGATAACTAACCATATTTGGCAGATGGACGTCACACACTTGCCAGAATTTGGAAAATTAAAATATTTACATGTTACAGTTGATACCTCTTCCGGATTTTTGATGGGCTCCCTTCATGCCGGAGAAAAAACTAAAGATGTTATAGCTCATTGCTTACAAAATTTTGCCACTGTGGGCGTTCCAAAACAGTTAAAAACGGACAATGGTCCTGGTTATACTTCCACCTCTTTTAAACAATTTTGCTCATCATTTGGCATTACTCACATAACAGGAATTCCATACAATCCACAAGGACAAGGCATAGTTGAAAGAGCTCATCAAACTATTAAAATGTACTTATTAAAACAAAAGGAGGGAATTGGAAAGGGGTATATATCCCCCAAAGATAAACTTAAAATAACCCTTTTTACTCTAAACTTTTTAAATTTGGATTCATCGGGACTTAGTGCTGCGGAAAGACATTTGTACCCCAAAAATGTACATAAGCCTAAGGTACTTTGGAAAGATATTCTAACAGGACAATGGAAAGGCCCGGATCCAGTGATAGTCTGGAATCAGGGCGCTGTCTGTGTTTTCCCACAGGATGAACAGCAACCGATTTGGATTCCAGAGAGATTAACTAAAACAATTTCTACAGAAAAAGAAGATGATTTGACTCAAATCCATAACAGCTGACATCCAGAGCTCCGGCTTGGCTATTCTTACATCTGCGACAGTGATTAGCCAAGGTGGTTTTTTTTTTTTCAATATCTATTTTATTATTGCATTTTTCCACATCATAAAGTTCTATTTTATTTTTGAGCTCATACAAACCTAGGTTAATGTTTTTCTGATCAGTTTTATTTTTTGACTGTGTTTTATTTTTTTGACTGTGGAGTTTTTAAACATTGCAATGGAGATATCACCTAAGTATAGTTACAAGGCCTTTATTTACTATTGTCTTATGTGTTGTATGTTGTGTGCACACTTCTGTTTAGTGTTGTATGTCTGTATGTGTGTATGTCCATATTTCTTATATGAGGAGCGCTCATGAAAAAATGGATCCGAATTTTTTCTTTATTCACGTGATTTATATGGTTTAATTTAAATTAGGTGAACAGCTGTTTATGATTGTTTTTAAAGATGGTTAACAGATCTGTTTGTTTACTAATTTAAATTAGGTAAACAGCTGTTAAGGATTGTTTTTAAAGGAGTTTAACAGATCTGTTTGTTTACTTTCACCTTTCCTTTTCATTATATTTAATAATTCTGTTCAGGATAATGTCTCTTTAGCATCATTGCCAGAATTTCCATCTCCATCCCAATTCCGGTGAAGACTAAGATAAAACCAAACTACAGCTTCTATGATAGTTATCACAGTAAACTGTATAAACTGATGCATCAATGAATATAACTCAAGAAGTAATGCTCAATCAAGGACTTGATTTACTTTGGGAGGAAATGGACATATTGATAGACTCCTCCAATTTGAACTGCTTGCAGAACTTGCCTGGACTATATATCAGTTACATACATTGTAAAATATCATCTGGTGCACCGAATTGTGGTACTGCTGGCATATCTTTGCTGATGGTGTCACCAGTGATGCAATTTCCTTGCCAGCTCACCCCATGTTTATTGTGGTAATACTGGCATATCTTTGCTGATGGTGTCACCAGTGACACAATTTTTCCAAAGGAGCCATCAATTGGCTTGGTGTCGTGGCATTTCTGTATCCTCCTCCCTTCTACTAGTGATGGTCTAAAATTTGGGGGCCAACAGAGGTGAGGCAAAGAACCTCACCCCCCCACTGGCACCAAGGCTAAATTTGGGGGCCAACAGAGGTGAGGCAAGAACCTCACCCCCCCACTGGTGCATAGGCCTATCCACAAGCATGGCTGAATGCTGGTCCGGTAGTCAGTGACGGGTTGATCTGATTACAGTGGATTCAACCTAAGACAGGAAGCTGACGCCTAAATGTCAGTTCTCCCATGACGGGTAAGAACCATATGTTGAATCGGACAACCTACCAGGCACGGTCCCTAGCCACATTGCTTGTTGCTTAATTAAACAGAAGGGGGCAGATGCTAGGAGCCACAAGCAAATATACATGTATGGCACCTTTGGTTGTAAAGTGACGACAGCTAGCCACTGAGATATGATTATGTTAAGATTTACATTCATATGCAAATTGGGCTCCTGCTGTTCACCTTGGCCTGCTACCGGACTCAAGTTACAGGACTCCTGGAGAGTTCCCATTGGTTGGGGAAGGATAGTAGGAGGAAATTCCGAGGGAGGTCCGGGCCCCCCGGTTCCGGGGGAACGCGCGCCGGTAGACGCCCGCGTGGGAGGACCAGGTTTGGCTTGCCGGCGCCTAGAGAGTATTGGCGGCTTTTTCAAAATAAAGTTTTGTTCCTGCTTGAGTGGCTCGTGATTCTGTGCCCAGCCAAAACTGCGGCAGATGGTAGTATCCCAATAGCTTCGAATAGAAAATTTAGATGTCTAAACTGAAGCATTGGTGATATTTTTAACCATTTCACAGTTAATTCCAGTATAGTTGTATTGAATAAAACTCTAAACACATAGTCTGCATTGTGTCTTATTTGACTTTTCTTTAGGGAAGTAAAATAATATCTTGTGATTAATTTTATCATATTGGGAAGAATCTTTAGGACAAATTCTTTATATTTGCCTTGCAATGTTAGTGCTATTGTCCTCTCTAAGAATATTCTGTTCTACACAATTTAATTGCAAAATTTCTATCTCTCTCTTATTCTTTCTCTGTTTCTATTTTAATATATGCATAATAATTTAATTTTAATAATGTCTGTGGTATTATGGCCATAGAAAGATAACACACTTTTCATAAATTAAATTAGAATAAAACATATAATCTCAAAATTTGTTTAACTGAGATAGTTAAATATATCACAACATTTTACAGAACTTATAGTTAGTTGTAAATGGCTCATTATCACAAACAGAACATTATCAATTTTTTTGCTCCTAGGGATTAAACCCAGGGTGTTTTATCACTAAGACATAACTGAAGTTCTTGTGCTACCTTTTATTTTGTGCCAGGTTCTTGATAAGGCTAGACTCCAACTTATACTCCTCTTGCTCCAGTCTCTGAGTAATGGAGATTACAGGCATGCATTATCATGCCTGGCATAAAAATTGATGGCTAAGAATGAACAGTAAATATCGAATTTATAATGTAAAATAAATTTGGAGTAAAAAATCAATTCAAACCGAAAATAAGAAATCAGTATGCACTGAATCAAATTTTAGTTTCAAAACTTTATGTCCAATAACCTGGTTTTGATCAAAATGTTTGGTATGATAATTTACTGAGTCAGTATGGAGATGAAAAAATATGTTCTTAAATTTAAGCTACATGTGTAGCTAAAATAATAAAATATTTTTTTTAGTTGTCAAAAGACCTTTATTTTATTTATTTATATGTGGTGCTGAGGATCAAACCCAGTGCCTATGTGCTAGGCAAGCACTCTACCACTGAACCACAACCCCAGCCCCCATGTATAGCTTTTAACATGATTGATTTTTCATTCTGATTTATTTAGCAATATTTGAATTACTTTTATGGAAGACAAAAATACTTATGTATAGAAGGAAAACTAAAAAATATTAAAGATAATTAAAATGATTTAAATAATTCTAGATTTTACCCTTATTCTGTACTAATTTATTCTAAAATTTATTCGCTTTGAGTGTGAGTATGCTACTGATTTTTATTAAAAATAATGTGAAAAACTGAAAATCAATTTGGTGTAATTTTTAAGAAAATGTAATTATTTTGAATATTAATTGAGTACTGTTTGATATTTTAACCCATACATACATAGTAAAATTTAAATTGAGAGAAAAAGAGATGAGTCGCTTGAGTATATCACATTCTGAAAATTATATATTCAGTTTCTGAAAATTTTATAACATTGAAAAACCATGATCTAGAGAGATGATTGGTAGTTTGAAAATTTTAGCTTTTATTTTTATTTTATATTACTTTCCTTTAATTGGCACAATTGTGCAAATTTATGATATAAAAAGTAATGATTCAATACATAGATAAAATGTGTAATAATCAAACCAAGCTAATTTCATATCCATCATTTCAAAATATTTAAAAAATCTATTTCTAGTGAAACATTCAAATTCTACTGTTCTACCTATTTTGAAAGACACACTACCTTACTATTAGTGATAGGTACTGAATAGTGGACTGTGTACCAGAACATATGCCTTCTAATAGTACTATTGCATTCATTGACCAATCTCTTCTGCTCCCCTTTCTACCTTTCTCTTCTCAGTCTCTGGTAACCCCTATTAAATGTTATTTCTTTGTTTCTTTCTTTCCTTCTTTCTTTTTTTCTTTTCCTTTGGTACTAAGAATTGAACCCATGAGTGCTTTACCTCTGAGCCCCATTTCAAGCCTTTTTATTTATTTGTTTATTTTATTTTCAAACAGGGTTTCATTGAATTGCTGAAGGTCTTGCAGAGATGCTGAGACTGACCTCAAAATTGCTATCCTGACTTCTGAGTTACTGAGATTACAAGCAAGTGTCCATGCACCTGTCTGTAAATGCTCTTTTTCTATGAGATCAACTATCTTAGATTCCAAATATAAGTGACACCATGAAGTTTTTTTTTTAAATTTATCTTATTTTTCATTCAGTTTCATTCCATAATTCTTCCATATTCCCATCCCTAATAGAAAATTCTGTCCATTTACTCCACTGATATCTCTTCTATTTTCATGGGATCCTTTCTTTCCCCCTTATTTTGATCTAGCTTCCACATAGGAGAGAAAACATTTGATAATTGCCCTTCTGAGCTTGGCTTGTCTCACTTAGCATGATGTTTTCCTATTTTGTCCATTTATAAGCAAATGCTAAAATCTCATTCTTCTTTGTAAACTCTGTTGTGTACATCTTAATCCATTCATCTGTTTTTGGGCATTTTGACCAATTCCATAACTTGGCTATTATGAACTGTGCTGCTATAAACTTAGATGTGGCTGTACCCTCTAGTATGCTGATTTTAGATCTTTTGGATATATATTGAAGAGTAGATAGCTGGACCAAATGGTGGTTCTATTCCTATATTTCTGAGGAATCTCCACACTGCTTTCCAGAGTGATTGAACTAATTTGCAGTTCCACTAACAATGTATGAGTGTATATTTTTCCACATCCTCACTGGCATTTATTATTGTTTTTACTCTTGTTCATTGCCATTCTGACTGGAGTAATATAAAAACTCAGTGTAGTTTTGTTTGGCATTTCCTGATTGCTAAAGGTGTTGAACACATTTTTTTCATATATCCATTGGCCATTTGTCTTTCTTATTTTGAGCAGTATTCCTTTAGTTCTTTTGCCATTTATTAATTGAGTCATTTTTTGTCACTAAGTTTTTTTAAATTCTTTCTATATTCTGCATATCCACCCACTTGAGAAGCAAGTAACTAAGGTCTCCCATTCTGTATTTTCTCTATTCAGATTACATATATTTTTTTCATTTAAAATGTGGATGCTTTCTAATTTAATGTCATTCCAATTATTGATAATTGGTATTATTTCTCGAGTTTTTGAGTTTTCAGTATTTCATTGAGGAAGTCTGTGTCTATCGCAATATGTTGGAATGCTGGACCTATAATTTCTTTGAGAAAGTGCAGTTTCCAATCTAATTCCTAGGGTTTTGATCCACTTTTATTTGGCATGAAGCATCTTTTTTCTAAGTTCATTTACAGTAATTTCATAGTTGGCAATATTTAAAAAAATTTTTTAGTTGTAGATGGACCAACACCTTATTTTATTATTTTATTTATTTATGTGGTGCTGAGGACCCAACCCAGTGCCCCACGCATGCAAGTCAAGCAGGCTACCACTGAGCCACAACCCCAGTCCCAGTTGGCAGTCTTATATTGAAAAAATATATTATTTTATTTTTTGAGGATTAGAAAATAAATAAAAATGATTAGAAAATAAACTTTTTTTTCATGTTCTATACAAGTATTTTTTTTTCATAATAGGTTCCTTATCAATCAATAATTTGAATGATCAGCAGTGAAGCACATTTTTTAATCATGCTTAAAATTTGTATTGAAATTGAATTCACTTTTGAATATTAAGTGTAGCACACAGGAAAATGGTCTTTCTCGATTTATATTCTTTTTGTTAACATATATTAATTTTAAGCATTAATATGATTCAATGTGGTATTTCAATACATGCATATACTTTGTACTAATCAAATTCATCTTTTCTAATTTTAAAGTTATTATTCTACATTTTTAGTTTTAGCTTCCACAAAAGACAAAGAACACTTGGAGCATATGTTTATGGTTAACATTTAGTTCACTTAACATAATGTCCTCTAATCCCATTCACTTTGCTGTAAATGACAGGGTCAGTATATCAAAGCTATGGAAATAACTAGGTGCTCATCATGGGATGAATGGATAGAGAATATATGTACATGATACAACATAATTCAGCCACAAGGAAGAAAGAAATCCTGTCATTTCCTTTGGATATATACCCAGAAGTAGTAAAACCAGATCATATAAAATATCTATTTTTATATTAATTTATTTTTACAGGAGCTTCCATATCATTCTCCATAGTGACTGTACTAATTCAAATTACCACCAACAGTTTATAGTACAAATTTTTCACTTTTTGCCAACATTACTCATTAATATTATTTTTAATATTAGCCATTCTACATGCAGTGTGATATAACTCATTGTAGTTTTGATTTGCATTTTCATGATGGCTAATTATACTGAGCATTTCAAAAATATATTTGTTGGCAAGTTATATATCTTCTTCTGAGAAAGGTCAGGCCATTCACTCATTTTTACTTGAAAAACTTGTTTTTTGTTGTTAGAATTTGTAATGTTTTCATATAATATGGATAGTGATTCTTTGGTAAATATTTGGTAAATATTTTCTTGTACTCTGCCTTCATTTTTTTTTATTTCCTTTGCTGTGCTGAAGAATATTAGTTTGATGTTATCCTATTTGTCAGATTTACTTGTTCCCTGTGATTTGTAGTAATATTCAAAAATTCATTGGCTATAACAATATATTTTAGTATTTACCACTAAATTAGAAAACTTTTTTCTGGGAGTTTTATATTTTTGGTATTATATTTAGGTTTTTGAAACTTCTTGAAATTATATGTTTATACAAAATGAGTGATAGTGGTCAACTTTCAGTCTTCCACAGATGGATATCCAGTTTTTGTAGCACAATTTACTGAAAAGGATTTCTTTTCTCCAGAGTTTTTTGACACTTTTATAAAAAATTATCTGACTTTAGATGATTTAACTTATTTCTGTGATTTCCATTCTGTTTCATTCGCTTTTGTATATTCATCAATGTCATTAGCATGCTGTGTTGGTCACTATGCATCTTCAGTATTTATTAAAATCAGATATTCTGATGCATTCAACTTTGTTCTTTCTGTTGTGATTCTTCGGTTCTTCGAGGTCTCCTTTGAATTCACATAAATATTAGGTGTACATTTTTCTAGTTCTGTGAAGAATAGTGTTGCTATTTGGATGGGGATTGCATTGGCTCTAAATTGATATGTAAACAGGAACATTTTACATATATGATTATTCAAACTTTGAAGATTTTTTCTTTTTTTATTGGTTGTTCAAAACATTACAAAGCTCTTGACATATCATATTTCATACATTAGATTCAAGTGGGTTATGAACTCCCATTTTTACCCCAAATACAGATTGCAGAATCACATCGGTTACACATCCACATTTTTACATATTGCCATACTAGTGACTGTTGTATTCTGCTACCTTTCCTATCCTCTACTATCCTCCCTCCCCTCCCATCCCATCTTCTCTCTCTACCCCATCTACTGTAATTCATTTCTCTCCTTGTTTATTTTCCCATTCCCCTCACAACCTCTTATATGTAATTTTGTATAACAATGAGGGTCTGCCTCCATTTCCATGCAATTTCCCTTTTCTCTCCCTTTCCCTCCCACCTCATGTCTCTGTTTAATGTTAATCTTTTCTTCCTGCTCTTCCTCCCTGCTCTGTTCTTAGTTGCTCTCATTATATCAAAGAAGACATTTGGTATTTGTTTTTTAGGGATTGGCAAGCTTCACTAAGCATAATCTGCTCTAGTGCCATCCATTTCCCTGCAAATTCTAGGATTTTGTCATATTTTAGTGCTGCGTGATACTCCATGGTGTATAAATGCCACATTATTTTTATCCATTCATCTATTGAAGGGCATCTGGATTGGTTCCACAGTCTAGCAATTGTGAATTGTGCTGCTATGAACATCGATGTGGCAGTATCCCTGTAGTACGCTCTTTTAAGGTCTTCAGGGAATAGTCCGAGAAGGGCAATAGCTGGGTCAAATGGTGGTTCCATTCCCAGCTTTCCTAGAAATCTCCATACTGCTTTCCAAATTGGCCGCACCAATTGGCAGTCCCACCAGCAATGTACAAGAGTACCCTTTTCCCCACATCCTCGCCAGCACTTGTTGTTGTTTGACTTCATAATGGCTGCCAATCTTACTGGAGTGAGATGGTATCTTAGGGTGGTTTTGATTTGCATTTCTCTGACTGCTAGAGATGGTGAGCATTTTTTCATGTACTTGTTGATTGATTGTATGTCCTCCTCTGAGAAGTGTCTGTTCAGGTCCTTGGCCCATTTGTTGATTGAGTTATTTGTTATCTTATTGTCTAATTTTTTGAGTTCTTTGTATACTCTGGATATTAGGGCTCTATCTGAAGTGTGAGGAGTAAAGATTTGTTCCCAGGATGTAGGCTCCCTATTTACCTCTCTTATTGTTTCTCTTGCTGAGAAAAAATTTTTCAGTTTAAGTAAGTCCCATTTGTTGATTCTTGTCATTAACTCTTGTGCTATGGGTGTCCTATTAAGGAATTTGGAGCCCGATCCCACAGTATGTAGATCGGAGCCAACTTTTTCTTCTATCAGACGCAAATTCTCTGATTTGATATCTAGCTCCTTGATCCACTTTGAGTTAACTTTTGTGCATGGCGAGAGGAGGGGATTCACAAACTTTGAAGAATTTTTAAATCTTTAAAACCATGGGAGATTTTTTTCCTTTTTTTCTGTGATATGCCATTTCTATCATGAATGTTTTGTAATTTTCATTGTAGATGTCTTTCATTTTTTTGGTTAAATTTCTCTCTATGTATTTTATTTTAGTGGCTATTGTGAAAGGAATTGTTTTCTTCATTTTATTTCTCAGTAAATATATTACTGTTGTATAGAAAAACCATTGTTTTTTCATGTCAATTTTGTATTCTGTAACATTATCAGTTTATTTATCAGTTCTAACAAGCTTTTGGTGGAGTCATTGTTTTCCTACATATAGTAGCATATCATCTGCAAACAGAAATAATTTTAATTTATACCTTCTTATTTATAAATCATTTACTTTCTTCTTTGCCTAATTGCTCTGGGAAAATTTTTATTACTACATTGAATAAGAGTGGTGAGTGCACATTATTCCTAATTTTGTATCTTAAATGAAATGTAGTCTGCTTTTCTTACATCTGTACGATGATGGTATATATTTGTATGTGGGTGTATGTGTGTGTATACACACACACACACACACACACACACATATATATATATATATATATATAATATATATCATATTATTGATGTGCAATTTACCTTAATTTGTTCAGACATTCCATAATGTATAATGAAACATATTGGTTTTTATTGATGCCTTTTTGCATCAATCGAGATGATCATTTGTTTATTTTTCCTCCCATTCTGTTGATGTAATGCTATAATTCATGATTTGCATGTGTTGAGCCATCCCAGCATCCCTGGATTAATCCAAATTGATTATAGTGAATGATTATTTTGATGTGTCATCAAATTTGATTTGCTAATATTTTGTTTTTGAGGATTTTTCCATTTATGTTCATCAAGAATATTGGACTATAGTTTTACTTTGACGTTTTCCAGTCCACTTTTTGTATTAGAGTAATGCTGGATTTGTGGAATGAATTTGCAAGAGTTTTCTGACTTTCAGTTCTTTGGAATGGTTTAAAAATAAATGATGTTACTTATTTAAAAGTTGAATAGAATCTAGAGTCTAGTTCATCTGGTCCTGGACTTTTCTTGTCAGAAGACTTTATTACTAACTCTTTTTCACTAATCATTATTTCTCTATTTTTCTATATCTTCATGGTTCTCCTAGGAAGTTTATATATGTCTAGAAACTTATCCATTTATTTCAGTTTTCACAATTTGTTGGCACTTAAGTAAACATCATAATTTCTAATGATCCTTTGTACTTCTGTAGTAATACTTAAAATGTCTTATTTTTTAATCCCTAATATTATTTATTTGAGATTTTTTCCTTTTATCTTAGTTTAACCAAAGGTTTGTCAGGTTTTAATCTTTTCAAAGAATCAGTTTATTTTTCATGATCTTTTGTTGCATTTTGTAATCTCTTTTATCTCAATCATTCCTGTTTTAATCTTTGATTTCATTTCAATTTTTAATTGTGGTTTTGGTTCACACTTGCTTTTTTAGGTTCTTGAGGTACATTTTAGGTTTTAATATTTACTCTTTCTATTTTTACATGTAGTTATTTGTTACTATAAACTTTCTGTTAGTACTTTTTTTGCTGTATTCCAAATGCTTTGTTATGTTTTTCAGTTTTCATTGGTTTCAAACATTCTTGTCAATTTTGAACCATTACTACTTTCATAGCATGTTGTTAAATTGTCTGAAGTTTCCTCTGTTGTTATTTATTTTTATTGCATTGTGTTCAGAGAAAAGATATATGATACAAATGTATTTTTTTAATTTGTTAAAAATATTTTGTGCCCTAATATGTGATATATTTTAAAGAATGTTATTTTGAGGAATGATTGTGTATTGTATTATTGTTGGATGAAATTTTATGTTAATATATTTTAAATATATTTTATATATCATGTAATTATTGCTTTCTTTGTTGACTTTCTATATGAATGATCTGAACTTTGATGAAAACATGGTGTTGAAACCTGACACTATTTTTATTGGATCTTTTTTCTCTTTAAATCGAATAATGTTTGTTTAATAAAATTGGGTTCTTCAGCATTACTTTTATATTTACAATTGTTATATCTTCTTATTGAAATGATCACTTGATTGTATAAAGTGATTTGGTTTTTATTTCTTTTTATAGTCTTTGTCCATAAGAATAGCTGCTTTCTATTGCTTTTTATTTTCCTTCACATGAAATATCTTTTTTCCATCCTTTCACTTTTGGTCAATGTGTATATTTATTGATGAATTGAGTTTATATAGGTGTCATATCATTGAGTATTATTTTTGTATCTATTGGGCCAGTCCTTACAACTTAATTGGTGAATTTTGTCCATTTGCATTTAAATGGATTATAGCCATATAAGAACCTACTCATGTTATATTAAATTTCTTTTCCTTCTTAATATAACTTATTTTTTATTCTTTCTCTCATTCATCTTTATGGTTTGATGGTTTACTAATGTTTTGATTCTTTTTCTATTTCTCTTTTTCTGTTTACCAGTGAATTTTGAATTTTCACATATGTTTTTGATGGTAGTTACCTTTCTTCCATTTATAGATATAGTATAATTTAATCATCTTTTGGCCCAAAGATTATGCATTCTCTAGGTTTTTTTGTGAGCTTAAAAATTCTTTATATCTTCTTCATTTCTGAAGGATACATCTGCTGGATTTAATATTCTTGTTGAGAGATATCTTCCTTTAAAAATTGGAATATGTCATCCAATTTGCTCCTGGTATGTAAAATTCCTACTAAGAATTCTACTCTTATTCTAAATGGAGTTCCTTTAAATTTGACTTGGTGATTTTCTATTACAGGTTTTAGAATTCATTTTTTTGTTTTGTACTTTTGATAGTTTAACCTGCTATCATAAAGATTATTTCTGGTAATGTCTATTTTTGATCATGTGAGTTTCCTGTGCTTGCATGTATATTTCCAAGATCAGGGGAATTTTCAGCAATTGTCTCATAGATTTTCTTATGACTTTTATCCTTTCTCTCATCTGGGTACTCACAAAAATGCAAATATTTGTTTGTTTAATAGGATAGTAAACTCTGAAATTTCTAAAAATTCTATCCAATATTTAAAATTTTTCTTTTATTTTTAATTTCCTTTTTTTGTCTTATAGGGATACTTCAAAAGAACTGTCTTCTAGTTGACATATTCTTTTTAAAAATTTTTTTAGTTGTCAACGAATCTTTATTTAACTTGTTTATTTGTATGCAGTGCTGAGAATCGAACCCAGGGCTTCACACATGCCAGGCAACTGTTTTACCCCTGAGCCACATATCCAGCCCACTAGTTGACATACTCTTTTTTCCAGTTGATACAGTCTATTGCTGAGGTTTTAACTGTATTTTACCTTTGACTTGTTCAGAGTTCATTTCTAAGATTTCTGTATGATATTTTTCACGATTTCTGTCTGCTGAATTTCTCATTCACATTATGCATGTTTTTCTAATTTTCTTCAGCTGTCTATACTTTCTTCAATCTCTTTGATCTCCCTTATAATCAGTCATTTAAATTATCAGTACATTAATTAATATCATTTTGTTTAAAATTTGTTGCTAGAAAGATTTATTTTTTGGTAGAGAGTGAGATATATGTTATGTTACCTTAATTTTTTCTTATTTCCTTTGTTCCTATATTAAGATTTGTGCATATAATGGGTGAAATATCTACCAACTTTATACAGTGCCTTCATTGTAAATGGCTTTTCTGTGAATATGTCTTTAAGTGTTAGTTTGCTATGTAATATTGACTTTGATTTTAGCTTGTAACCATATTATATACTCCTTGCATCTTCTTTGAACATAATAAATAACTATTGGCATACTATGTGGCATAGTAAATCAAAGATTCACCATCTCTCTGAGCAACACCAAGGGTGGGGGTCATGACTCAGGAAGCTATGTCATACACAACAGTGAGTTTGAGGTACTGATATTTGTCCACTCTGACAATAACAGTTGGGCAATGTATGTTTCTGCAGTCCCTGCTTAGGCAAGCTCTACTGATGTCAAGGGCCTCAGGCACTGATTATCCCAGTAGTTTTAGATGAAATGAAGCAAGGCCAAGCTGTAGCATCAACCCATGCACTGTGGGGAAAAATTTTGGTAGAAGTCTTTGTCCTCTTTGTGTGTTACTCATAACTGGCTCTGGCAGCAGCAAAATAAGCTAAGAAGTAGGTAGCATAGTTTCAGTAGCAGTACAAGTCACACCACTGGATGTTTTTTTCTGAATGAAAGAAGAGTCCATGCTCAGAGGAAGTGCCTGTATCTGCAGCAGCAGGACTTGAGATACAGGCTGTCATTGATAAAATTGGAGTGCTGCTCAAACACAGATGGATGTAATGTGGTCAATGGGGACAATATTGGCACCTTCCATTTGTCCTGGCATCAGCACACATCTACTTGTCTCTGGCTCTGCTTTTCCCAGTGGACAACCACTATTGTCTTTCATTTCCTAAGGGTAGCACTCTAATCTCCTTTATGCTGAAACACCTGCCTAAAATTCAAGGCAGTGAATATCTTTGGGCAATGAAGTCATTATTGCTCTGTTTGCCCAAATTGGGTCCATGAAGCTTTATTTCCAGGTAAGTGTGGTGGAATATTTATGGAATACTAGAGGTGGGGATATTCAAAAGTTTCTGACTCTTAGATGAACACATTTGGACAATATTTCCACTCTCACAATGATACCCAGTCACATCAGTTTGAGTTCTGGTAGTTTTCAGGAATACTATATGACTTCATTATCCAAAGCCAAGCTACTGTTCAGACACTAGTTTATTCCTTTACCAGAGCTTCAAATCCATGATGGCTTGATATTTTCTAATAGCTAGGACAGAATTATTTGTGTTAAATTTAGTTTTCCTGGATTCTTCCAGTATTTTTTTTCTCTTGAATAGGGAAGTCCTCTTACTCTAACTATAAATTCAGGGTAATAATTGCTAGGATGCTTTGTTTCTCTTTTTGTGTTTCAGTCCAAGGTCTTAGAGGCTTATAAAATTCTGATCTCTCCATGGTTAAGTTCCAAAATTCTCTCATGGTTCTTACCTCAAAATTCAGCTATACATCTACTACTTTTTTTTCTTTCAGAGTAGAAGAAGGTGTTGTACTGGAAACTTCTATTTGGCCATCAGTGAATTCTTCTTGTGTGAGTATATATATATATATATATATATATATATATATATATATATATATATGTAGATGGACACAATATCTTTATTTTTATTTGTTTTTTTTTATGTGATTCTAGGAACCGAACCCAGGGCTTCATGCATGTGAGGCAAGCACTCTACTACTGAACAACAACCTTAGCCCTCTTCTTGTATTTTTAACTATCAAAAACATTTTATAAATCTTCCTGAGTGGATTTCTCAATGTAGGATACACATAGAACATACAAATATAAGATAAATTGTCATAGATGTAAACTTTGCAAACATTGATAAAAAGGGGTAAGCACTTATGATAGTTAATATTTTTTCATGTTATAATTTTTCTTTCATATAACATATTGTAATTTTTTTGGACAAATATCTGCCATTTTAAATTAAATTATTATATGATTATAATCCTGAATTATTATTATGCATGGCAAATAAAAGACATTTAAGAGATAAATAATTTCTCTATGTTTATGAATTACTGTTTAATTTCTACAAGGAATGACGATTTTTAACACAAAAGTTATTCATGCGATGGCATTTTTATTAATTTTAATATACTTCATTGGTGTGAAATAAATAAGCACAAATTAACATTTTTATGGTGATGTGGCTCAAACTCAAGCCTCACCCATGATTACCAAATGCACTGCCACTGAGCTGCCACCGCAGTTCAAGAACAAACATTTTAATGTAACTTATGCAGAGACATTTATTTATCAATTTTCAAAATGTTTTCATCTCCACTGAGGAGAACACAGAACCATTAGCAATTCACTATCTATTCTTCACAACTCTCATCTTATGGTAAACGATATTTTTTTCTGCCTTTAAATTTGAACTTATCAATTCTTTACATTTCATGAAATTGTAATCATAATATATATGACTTCCAATTTTTTAACTTGGTAAAATCAGTTAAGAAGCCATATATCAGTTAACAGATTTAATTTTTTTGTACAGTAGTGTTATTTAGAGTCACAATGTTATATACTAGATTTTGAGAACTTATTCCTCTGGTAAAACTGAAACTTCATAAATCATGCATCCCACCTCCCCATTAACCCATTCCCCAGATGCTGGCAATAAAACTTGTTTTCTTTGCTTTTAAGATTTTTATGACTTTAGATTTTGGCTATTTTAGATATTAGTAGGATGTTCCAGTATTTCTCCTTCTGTGACTGGCTTATTTCACAGAGTATGTATTCAAATTTTATGCTTTACATATTGTAACTAATATTCATATTTTTAAGGCTGAATAATGTTCCACTGGATTTACATGTCACTTATTTTTTATCCATTCCTCAGAGGTTGAATATTTATCTTATTTACACATTTTATCTGTTATAGCTAGCATTTGAGTGAAAACAGGAGAACTAATATCAGTTGGAGATTCGTATTTTAATTCTTTTGAATAAATAGCTAGAAGTAGGATTTCTGAATGAAAAAGCATCTTCATTTTGGACTTTTTGTGGAGCTGTCATATTGTTTTCAAAAGATACAGCACATACATGTATCTTCTTTGGAAAACAAAGACTATTAGTACTCCTGAACATTAAAAGAAATGTTTAACATGATATTAATATCTTTAAATATTTTTGGTCTTGTTTTGTGGCTTAACACATAAACTATCTTAAGACCATATTAGAATACATGCTTTGATGTTGTTTGATATTCATATCAATTAACTCTCATTGGATTTTAGTGTTGTGCAAGTTTTCTACATTCTTTCTCATTGTATTTTGAAATATCTGTACATTATTAGGAATGTGGTATTAAAGTTATTAAAGTTCAATGGTTATAATTGAGGTTTTTATTCTCCCATCTATTATTTCAGCTTTGCTTTATGCATCTCCATATGCTATTGTTAAATGCATACATGCTTGTAATTACAGTATATTTCTGTTGAATGGACCTTCTTAATATTGTGATTTATCTTCATATTCACGATATGATATTTTACATGTAGTTCAATCAAAAATGGATTATTCCGTTTTCAAAGTGTTAGAGATTTTATGGAATTCTTTACTGAAATTCTTTATCAGAGGAAATAATAAAATATCTCTAAAATAGTGTATTTGTTCATTTGTTTTGCTATTCAATCATCTTTTGGCTTCACCTATTTGAAGTTTCATTTTAAGTGCATATTGATGAAAGATTTTGGGGCATTTTCAACAATTAATATATTTATCCTTATAAAATGATGTTATTGCACATGCTTGGTAATATATCTTGACATGGAATTTAATTGCCATCATCATAAGTAATGAAGTTTTATTATTTGTTAATGATATTATGCTACTTCTCTTATATCCTATACATGAAGAGAGAAAGAGATTTGACCATACCATTATTTAGGCATTAACAAAGTTGGTAAAACGTGATTTGGAAGAACTGATTGAAAATGCTAGCAAACATACATTAAAATGTGATTTAGACCAAAGATATTTCATTTCAACCTTAGTGCCGCAGTCTGGCTAGACACAAAATCACGAGCCACTCAAGCAGGAACAAACTTTATTATTCGAAAATGCTGCCAATGCCCCGTATGCCCCCGGGAACAATCCCGATCGACCCACGCAGTGTTCTCCCGGGACCCCAGAGGAAGTTCTTCCCCCGGAATTTCCTCCTACTGTACTTCCCCAACCAATGGGAACTCTCCAGGAGTCCCATAACATGAGTCCCGTAGCAGGCCGAGGTGAACAGCAGGAGTCCAATATCCATATGAATGCAAATCTTAACATAATCATATCATCTCAATGGCTTGCTGGCATCACCTTTCAACCAAAAATGCCATGCATCATATTACTTGGCTGTGGCTCTTAGCACCTTAGTAAATAACATGACCTTTTCAAATGTCTTTTTTGGTGAACAATAATGATACAGAATAATAGGTTTTATTTTGGCATACTTAAATATCCATATAAAATAGCTAGATCATTTTCATTCCACAGTTTTTCCCTTTATTTTGAAATTATTCTGCCTCCCATCAGCTTACTATACCCAACTATTTTCCCTTTATTTTAATGGGGTCCTTTTCCCCCTAAATCACATTTTCTCTAATTTCCACATATGCAGAAAAGTATACTATCTTTGACTTTCTGAGTCTCATTTACTTTGTTTAAGTGTATGTTTTTCATTTTTTTCCATTTTCGTCCAAATGACAATTTTGTTTTCTTTATAGCTGAATACAACTATATATATATATGCCACATTTTCTTTACCCATTCATCTGTAAATGTACACCTAGTCTGGGTCCAATACTTAGCTATTGTGAAATGTGTGGTTTTAAATATGAATGTGAATGAATATCTATAGCTGTCCTTAATATTTTAGGGTAAATTCTGAAGAGTGGTATAACTGAATCATATAGTGGTTTCATTTCATTCCTAGGCTTGTGCGTTACTCACATATATGATTTACATTGTGCCTCTATTGATATACATTCCAACAAATAACATGTTTCATTTTACTCATATACTTGACAGAAGTTAGTTTATTTGTATTCTTCTCTTTTTTTTTTTTTTTTTTTTTTTTTTTGTTTGGTGCTGGGTATCGAACTCAGGGCCTTGTGCTTGCAAGGCAAGCACTCTATCAACTATATCCTCAGCCCATGATATTTGTATTCTTGATGTGTGCCATTCTAAATGAAGTGGAGTTTTTCTCCTATAATTGTTGGCTTTTTGCACTATTTATTTTGAGATGTATGTGTTTAATTCATTTGTACATTTATTAATTTTGTTTTGTTTTGGGCATTAAGGTTTTTGAGATCTTTGTATCTTCTAGATTTTAATCTTCTCTCAGAAAGGTAGTAGGCAAGATTTTTCTCACATTTTGTAGGTTTCTTCACACTATTATTTTTTTGCTGCAAAAAGTTTTTTAATTTGATATTATCTCATCTGTTGGTGCTTTATATTACTTCCTGAGTAATAGGAGTCCTACCGAGGAAGACATTGCCTGTACTTATACATTGAATATTTTACACTGTTTTGTTTTATCAATTACATGGTTTATGGTCTTATTGCTAGGTCTTTGATCCATTTTAAGTTGGCTTCTATGCAGGGTAAGAAATAGGTATATGACTTCAGTTTTCTACATGTACATATTCATTTTCCCCAGAACCCTTTATTATAAAAGGCTGCCTTTTCTCCAATGTTTGCTTTTGGTGTATTTGCTAAGGTTCAGGTGACTCTGAGTGACATTGTCTCTGTCTTCTATTTTTTTTTTTCATTAATTTAAGTGACTTGCTTTCTTTGGCAGATGCCATGCTATTTTGTTATTATAGTTCAGTGTATAATTTCAAACTGAGTAGGTATTTTGAAGCCTTAAGCTTTGCTTTTTTGAATTCAGAATTGATTTTGATAGTTTATTCTTTTTTATTTTGTTGTTCATCCAGATACATTTCTGAAGTGATTTTTTCTAGTTCTGTGAATAAAGTTATTGATATTTTGATGAGAATTGCAATTGAATATGTAGAACTTTATTTGGTAACATGGAAATTTTAACAAGGTTATTTGTCTAGCTGTAAACATGGGAGGTCATCCATCTTTGGAGTATCTACTTTAATTCCTTTTTTTGTGTTCTGTATTTTTCTTTTTGGAGGTAATCTAATACTTTGATTACATTTATGCTTAAGATTTTGTTTATTTCCTTTTTCTCTTTTATTGATTCATTTTAGTTACATATAGCACTATGTTACATTTTGACATAATCACAAAACCATGAAATATTATTTGCTATAATTCAGTCCCCCAAATTTTCCCTTTTTCTTCCTTCATTCTTCTCTGTGCTTCCCTCCCTCTATTCTACTGATATTTCTGCAATTGACTTGTAGTTGTTCTTTTTTTAATTTTTAAGTAAGTCTTTTGTGGATATGCTTGATGTTCAGATTAACTGAGCTGTATTCATTTATGCACATATACAATTTAGGTCAGATTCATTACACTGTTCTTGTCTTATTGTATTACTCATCCTCCACCTCTGTCCTCTTTCTCAACTCTATTAATTTATCTTCTATATTAATGAAATCTCCTTCCCATGTTTTTTCTTCTTCTTTCTCCCCATCACCATCCCTTATTTTGAATTGTTTCCATACATGAGAAAAAAAAAATTCAACCCTTGACTTTCTGGGATTGCCTTATTTCATTTAGCATGATAGTCTTCAGTTCTATCCATTTACTGGCAATTGTCCTAATGTTATTTTTTTATGGATGATTAACACTCCATTGTGTGTATATACCAACTTTTCTTTATCCATTAATTGTTGAGGGACACCTATGTTGGTTCTATAGCTTGTCTATTATGAATTATGTTGATGTAAACATTGACATGATTGCATCCCTGTTGTATGCTGACATTAACTCTTTTAAATACATACCAAAGTGTGAGACATCTGGGTTATATGGTGGCTACATTCTTAGTTTTTTTGAGGAATTTCCATATTGACTTCCAGAGTGATTGCACTAATTTGCAGTCCCACCAAAAATCTATGGGTTTATATTTTTCCCCACCTCCTTAGTATTGCAACATTTATTATTATTTGTATTCTTTTTTAAAAAAATAATTATTTTTTAGTTTTAGGTGGACACAATGTCTTTATTTTTATGTGGTTCTGAGAATTGAACCCAGCGCCTCACACATGCTAGGCGAGCATGCTACCACTTGAGCCACATCCCTTTATCCCTATTTGATAATTATCAGTTTGATTCCAGTGAGATGAAAACATCAATGTAGTTTTGATTTGTATTTCCCTGATTACTAACAAAATTGAATATTTTTTGATATATTTGTTGGCCATTTGTATTTCCTCCTTTCAGACATGTCTATTTAGTTGTTTTGCTCATTTATTGATTGGGTGAGTTATTTTGGGATATTTAGTGTACTTACCTTTGTGTATTCTAGATGTTTTTTTTTTTTTAAAGAGAGAGTGAAAGAGGAGAGAGAGTGAGAGAGAGAGAGAGAATTTTTAATATTTATTTTTTAGTTCTCGGCGGACACAACATCTTTGTTTGTATGTGGTGCTGAGGATCGAACCCGGGCCGCACGCATGCCAGGCGAGCGTGCTACTGCTTGAGCCACATCCCCAGCCCTATTCTAGATGTTAATGCCCAATCTAAGGAGAAGGTATCAACAATATTTTCCTATTTTGTAGGCTCTTTCTTCATCCTATTGTTTCATTTGCTTTTCAGAAGCTTTTAAGTTGATATCATCTCACTTACTGATTTTAAATTTTTATTTCTTGCACTTAGGAGTCTTATTATTGAAGTTGGTTCCTGTACCAACATGCTGGTACATTGGACCAATGTTTTCTGCTAGTAGTGGTAGTTTCTGGTCTAATTCCTAGGTCTTTCATACATTTTTAGTTTAATTGTATTTTTTGTAAAGTGAGAGATAGATGTCAAATTTTATTCCTTTAAATATGAATTTCCAGTTTTCGCAGCATCATTTATTCAAAATGCTATCTTATCTCCAATGTATGCCCTTGACACCTTTGTCTAATATCTGATAACTGTATTTATGTGGGTGTACCTTGTCTTTTCTTCTATTCCATTGGTTTCCATGCTTGTTTTCATGCCAAGATTATGCTGGTTTTTTTTCTTAAAGATGCATGGTAAAATTTGAGGATTAATATTATACTGAATCCACTATAACTCCTTGTGTTCAGAATTGCTTTGGCTATTCTGGGGCTCTTATTTTACCAAATGAACTTTACAAGTGCCTTTTATACTTCTGTCAAGAATATCATTGGTATTTTCATGGCAATTGCATTGAATCTGTATAACACCTTTTGTAGTATGGACTTTTGATTATGTTAATTCTGCCTATACAACAATGTGTCTTTTCATCTTCTTCAATTACTTTTTTAGTGTTCTATAGCTTTTATTGTAGGGGTCCTTAACCTATTTTGTTATATTCTGCAATTTTGCTGAATTCATTCTTCACCTCTAGAAGTCTTCTAGTGGAATTTTTTGGGGTCTTCTAAATATAGAATCCTGTCATCAGTAAAGAGATATTTTCGGCTCTTCTTTATATCTGTTAATTTTCATCTCTTTCCTGATTGCTCTGGCTAGAGCTTCAGAGACTATGTTGAATAGTAGTGGAAAAAGTGGGCATTCCTTTTTTGTTTCTGTTTTTAGACAAAATATTTTCAGTTTTTATCCATTTAATATAATGTTTGCCTTGGGTTTTCCATATATAGCCTTCACAATGTTCAGGTAAGTTTTATCAATATGCATATGGTGAAACAACACTGTATTCCTGGAATGAAACTCATTTGATCATTATACACTATCTTTTTAATGTATTCTTTGTGTGGAGTTTGCCACAATTTTGCTGATAGTTTTTGCATCGATGTTCATCAAATATATTACTCTGAAGTTTTCTTCCCTTGATATGCCTTTGTCTAGTTTTGTGTTGGGGTGATGCTGGCTTCATAGAGTGAATTTGGCACTATGCCCTTATTTTCTATTTCATTGAATAATTTGAGGAAGAGTGGTATTAATTCTTCTTTAAAGGTCTGGTAGAACTTAGTGGAAAATTCATTCAGTCCTGGGCTTTTCTTTGACTGAAGTCTTTTTATTACTGCTTGAATTTCATTACTTGATCTGTTCACATTTCTATGCCTTAATCATTCTATTTGGATAGATCATATCTCTCTAGGAATTTTTTATACGTTTACGAAATTCTGTCTTTTGGATCATAAATTTTACCATAGTTTCTCATGATTTTCTGTACTTCAGTAGTGTCTGTGGTGATATTTCATTTTCATCTCTAATTTCATTAATTTGAGTGTTATCTCTTTTTTGGTTATTTTGAATAAGGGTTTTTCAAATTTGTTTGTCCTATCAAAAACCATCACGTTGGTGAATCTTTTGTATTTTCTAACTCTCTATTTAATTGATTTTAGGTCTGATTTTAATTATTTCCTGTTTTCTACTGATTCTTGTGTTGTTGTTTTTTCCCCACTAGGGCCTTGCAGTATAATGGTTCCTTTAATTACTTGATATCATTTTTTGATGTATTAACTCAGTGCCTTAAACTTTCCTCTTAGAGTAGCCTTCATACTGTCCCAGAGATTTTGATAATGTTTTCTTTCACTACTCTCATTTCTAAGAATTTTCTTAATTCTCTCCTGATTTCTTCTGCTATGCATTAATCATTCAAAAGTTTATTATTTAATCTCCAGGTGTTATGGTATTTTTTATTTATTTTGTCATTGATTTCTAGTTTTATTCCATCATCATCTGACAGATTGAAAGGTATTATCTCATTTTTCACATTTGCTAACTCTTTTTGGGACCTAAACTATGGTCTATTTAAAAAAAAAATGTTCCATGTGCTGCTGAGCAGAAAGTAAATTCAGTCATTTATGTATGATATATTCTTTAGAAGCCTATAAGGTCCACATTAATAATTATGTTTTTTAGGTATGAAGATTCTTCTTTACTTAGTTTATGTGAGAATGATCTATGTAGTGGTGATACAGATGTGTTAAAGTCACCTAGTATTAAAGTATTGTGATCTATTAGAGTCTTAATATTGAGAAGAGTTTGCTTTATGTACAATGGTGCAACATTGTTTGGGGCATAAACATTAACAATCATTTTTCTTAAAGAGAGAGTAGGAGAGAGAGAGAGAGAGAGAGAGAGAGAGAGAGAGAGAGAGAGAGAGAGAGAGAGAATTTTTTAATATTTATTTTTTAGTTCTCGGCGGACACAACATCTTTGTTTGTATGTGGTGCTGAGGATCGAACCCGGGCCGCATGCATGCCAGGCGAGTGCACTACCACTTGAGCCACATCCCCAGCCCAACAATCATTAATTTGTTGTTGTATATTTACTTTAGGTAATATGAAGTGACTGTTGTGTTTTCTGATTATTTTTGTTTAAGAATGGCTACCTCTGAATTTTTTACAGATACAATCTGCATGGTATATATTTTTTTCCCATTATTTTGTATTCAGTCTGTGGATATCATTGCCTGAATATTGTTGGGAGTTGTTTTTCAATACAATCTGACATTTTTCTTTCGATTAAAAAGTTTAGACCATTTGTAGTCAATATTATTATAAAGAAATGCTCTTTATTTTGTGAATTTTGGTATAATTCTAATGTTTAGATCAGAGTCAATTCTCCTTAATTGAATATTTTTTTAGTGTAAGTCATCCCTATGTGGGTTTTTATGTTAATTTTTCATTCCTTCTCCATGCAATACTTCATTGAATGTGTTTTGCAGTTCAGGCATTCTGGTTATGAATTATTTTAGCTTAATTTTATCATGGAAGGTTATTATTTCATATTCAACTCTGAAGCTTAGCTTTGCTGGGAATTGTAATATTGTTTGACATCAATTTTCTTTCAGTGCTTGAAATATATTATTCAAAGCCCTACTAGAATTTAGGGTCTGGGTTGAGAAGTCAGTTGAAATCCAAATTAGTAAACCTGTACATATGGACAGCCATTTTTCTCTTGCAACTCTTAAAATTCTATATTTGATCTCCATATTAAGCAATTTTATTATACTTTATCTTGATATTGATCTGCTTAGGTTCTGTTGATTTTGCCTCTTGCATTTGAGGTCCTATATCATTCCTTTGATTTGAAAAATATTCTAAAATTTTATTGAAAACATTATACATTCCTCTATTTTATATTTCGTATCTGGTCTCTTGATGTTATCACAGATTTCTTGAATAGTTTGTTGGTAGACTTTTAACATCTTTTCTTTATGGCCAATTTTATTTTCAAAATTATGTACATAGTCTTCAAGACCTGAAAATCTGTCTTCATTGTGATCTAATTTACTGGTGATGTTTTCCATTGGATTTTTATTTATTTATTTATTTATTTATTTATTTATTTATTTATTTATTTTATTATTAGTTGTTCAAAACATTACAAAGCTCTTGACATATCAAATTCCATACATTTGATTCAAGCAGATTATGAACTCCCATTTTTACCCTGTATACATATTGCAGATTCAAAATCGGTTACACATCCACTTTTTTACATACTGCCATACCAGTGTCTGTTGTATTCTGCTGTCTTTCATATCCTCTATTATGCCCCTCCCCTCCCCTCCCATCTTCTCTCTCTACCCCATCTACTGTAATTCATTTCTCTCTCTTGTTTTTTCCCCTTTCCCCTCACTTCCTCTTATATGTAATTTTGTATAACAATGAGGTTATCCTTCCATTTCCATGCAATTTCCCTTCTCTCTCTCTTTCCCTCCCCCCCTCTAGTCCCTGTGTAATGGTGATCTTCTTCTCATGCTCTTCCTCCCTATTCTGTTCTTAGTTGTTCTCCTTATATCAAATATGACATTTGACATTTATTTTTAGGGATTGGCTAGCTTCACTTAGCATAATCTGCTCTAGTGCCATCCATTTCCTTGCAAATTCCATGATTTTGTCATTTTTTAGTGCAGAGTAATACTCCATTGTGTACAAATGCCACATTTTTTTTTTATCTATTCATCTATTGAAGGGCATCTAGGTTGGTTCCACAGTCTAGCTATTGTGAATTGTGCTGCTATGAACATCATTGTAGCAGTATCCCTATAGTATGCTCTTTTAAGGTCTTTAGGGAATAGTCCAAGAAGGGGAATACCTGGGTCAAATGGTGGTTCCATTCCCAGCTTTCCCAGGAATCTCCATACTGCTTTCCATATTGGCCTCACCAATTTGCAGCCCCACCAGCAATGTACAAGTGTACCCTTTTCCCCACATCCTCACCAGCACTTGTTGTTATTTGACTTCATAATGGCTGCCAATCTTACTGGAGTGAGATGGTATCTTAGGGTGGTTTTGATTTGCATTTCTCTGACTGCTAGAGATGGTGAGCATTTTTTCATGTACTTATTGATTGATTGTATGTCCTCCTCTGAGAAGTGTCTGTTCAGGTGCTTGGCCCATTTGTTGATTGGGTTATTTGTTATCTTATTGTTTAATTTTTTGAGTTCTTTGTAGACTCTGGATATTAGGGCTCTATCTGAAGTGTGGGGAGTAAAAATTTGTTCCCAGGATGTAGGCTCCCTATTTACCTCTCATATTGTTTCTCTTGCTGAGAAAAAACTTTTTAGTTTAAGTAAGTTCCATTTGTTGATTCTTGTTATTAACTCTTGTGCTATGGGTGTTGTATTAAGGAATTTGGAGCCCAACCACACAATATGTAGATGGGAGCCAACTTTTTCTTCTATCAGTTACAGAGTCTCTGATTTGATATCAAGCTCCTTGATCCATTTTGAGTTAACTTTTGTGCATGGAGAGAGAAGGGGATTCAGTTTCATTTTGGTGCATATGGATTTCCAGTTTTCCCACCACCATTTGTTGAAGATGCTATCCTTTCTTCATTGCATGCTTTTAACCCCTTTATCAAATATAAGATAGTTGTAACTTTGTGGATTAGTCTTTGTGTCCTCTATTCTGTACTATTGGTCCACCCGCCTGTTTTGGTACCAGTACCATGCTGTTTTTGTTACTATTGCTCTGTAGTATAGTTTGAAATCTAGTATCACTATACCGCCTGATTCACACTTCCTGCTTAGAATTGCTTTTGCTATTCTGTGTCTTTTATTTTTCCATATGAATTTCATGATTTCTTTATCTATTTGTACAAGAAATGCCATTGGGATTTTGATTGGCATTGCATTGAACCTATAGAGAACTTTTGGTAATATCGCCATTTTGATGATGTTAGTTCTGCCTACCCGTGAACAGGGTATATTTTTCCATCTTCTAAGATCTTCTTCTATTTCTCTCTTTAGGGTTCTGTAGTTTTCATTGTATAAATCTTTCACCTCTTTTGTTATGCTGATGCCCTCTATCACCACTTCTATTCAATATAGTTCTCAAAACACTGGCCAGAGCAATTAGGCAGACAAAAGAAATTAAAGGCATAAAAATAGGAAAAGAAGAACTTAAATTATCACTATTTGCAGACGACATGATTCTATACTAAGAAGACCCAAAAGGGTCTACAAAGAAACTACTCGAACTAATAAATGAATTCAGCAAAGTGGCAGGATATAAAATCAACATGCATAAATCAAAGGCATTTCTGTATATCAGCGACAAAACTTCTGAAATGGAAATGAGGAAAAACATCCCATTCACAATATCCTCAAAAAAACCAAAATACTTGGGAATCAATCCATCGGATTTTTAATTACATTTATTGATTATTTTATTTCTGGGATTTCAGTTTGGTTCTTTCTCAGAATGTCCAACTCATTATTAAAGTGACATTTCACTTTCTGTATTTTCTTTCTAAATTCACTCCTCATATCTTCTTTTGGTACACTGAACAATTTGACCATGAACTTTCTAAATTATTTCTCTGATATTTACTCCATAAGAGTGTCAATGAAGGTCAATGAAGTAACCTGTTGAAGCATTATGGGCTGTTTGGCGAGTTCCCTAGCTTTTTCATTTTTTATTGTGAATTTACAAATCTATTGGGATAGTTTTTGCTTCTTTTAAGCAAGGGATTACTTTGTGAACCTCTCTCCCTTAAGAGCCCTGGGTTGGGAAAATATCCAGATATTGATAGTTTAACTCAATGTGTGACCTCTACTGATCCCAGCATCAGCACCACTTTGAGCAATGCCACTGAACCCTATTTACTAAAATCACTTCAAAGTCAAGCCTTGTACTATTCAAGCATATGAAAAAATGAAAAAAAAATTATTGATATTATTCTCCATAGTTTCTTAAATCCAGGTATAAATGTAGTAAATTTTTGGAATAGGTATATATATTTTAGTTAAATTTCTATAACATTAAATGAGGATAAAAGTGATAAGCAGCCATTCATTTCACATTCTGACTAAGAAGTTTTCTACATTTTGCCCATGTCCTGAAACTTTATATAAGGCTCAATTTAAAGGTGACAGACTAAATATTTTGATGAAGGATATTTCTAAGCAACATACTATTTAGGTGGTGTTGGTGGCATGGATATTGATGATGACTTTTAGCCAAGTTGATTGATAATCATGAGAATAAATTAAAGCAGAAATATTTGAAAAACTTAAAGTTTGAATAGATAACTGAGTAAAACTGGGACTAAGAAACGCATGATTGGGCTGGGGATGTGGCTCAAGCGGTAGCGCGCTCTCCTGGCATGCGTGTGACCCAGGTTCCATCCTCAGCACCACATACAAAGATGTTGTGTCCGCCGAAAACTAAAAAAAATAAATATTAAAAAATTCTCTCTCTCTCTCTCTCTCTCTCTCTCTCTTAAAAAAAAAAAAAGAAAAAAGAAACGCATGATTGTTGAAGACATTACAGCCATTAAAAAAATGCCAAATATTTTGCCTTGAAACCAAAAGAAGGATGGTTTGCGGACATCTCAGGAATTGGCAAGCCATACCCATCTCAGTCTCAAGGGTGTAAAAGTAAAAATTCCTTTGCGACGAAACCAATGGGTCATCCTGTTGGCACAGGAAGTCCTAGGAAGATTTTTCACCATGTTCAAACTATGAGTACTTACAGACTGCTGCACCCATGGTCCCTGCTAGAGTTGGTGGCAAAACATGGTATAAACCATGTGATATTGATTATGCAGGAATGCAGGATGTTGTATTTAGGTGGTCATTGAATCCTCCACTGAGATTGCAAAGGAAGGCCTGAGAGGTCAGTCAAAGTTTAGCAGGGAGGAGTTTCTGTGGGCTGTCTATGAAAGGACAAGTATAGAAATATAAGGAGAGGGCTGGGGATGTGGCTCAAGCGGCAGCGCGCTCGCCTGGCATGTGTGCGGCCCGGGTTCAATCCTCAGCACCACATACCAACAAAGATGTTGTGTCCGCCGAGAACTAAAAAAATAAATATTAAAAAAAAATTCTCTCATTCTCTCTTACACACTCACTCTCTCTCTCCTCTCTCACTCTCTCTTTAAAAAAAAAAAAGAAATATAAGGAGAAAGCTTTAACTACAGTGAAGCACCTCAAGTTTAAGAAATGCCAGTTATGTAGACAGTCTGTCAAGGAAAGCTACAGAAATCAAGAATAGCCAATCCAGGTGAGAGGCCATGTGGAGTGCAACTAGAAAAGCAGTAGGGAGAGATCCACACAAGATCTGTGGAGAGAAAATCAAAATGTCATGTGCACAAGACAAGACTTGTTTGCTCAGATTTGTTAAGAATGTTTGTATCAATGTTCATCAAGGATACTAGTCTGCAATTTTTTTTGATGGGTCCTTTTCCATTATGGGAATCATTTTTATAGCAGACTCAGAGAATGAGTTTAGAATTACTTCTTTCCATTTTATTTCATAGAATATTTGTGGAAATATTTGTGTCATTTATTATTTAAAAATCTTGCAATATTCATATGACTATATCTGGTCCTGGGATCATCAGTGTTGGGGGATTTTTTATTATTTTTCATTCATATTGCTTTTAGTTTATGTTTAGGTTTTTTATCTTTCTGTTTCATCTTCAGCAGACAATGTGTATCCAAAATTTTATTTGCTTATTCCCTAGATTTTCAACTTATCAGAAAATAGATTTTTAAAACTATTCTAATAGTCCTCCAGGCTTATGTGGTGTTTGTTACAATACCCCTCTTTTCAGCTCTAATTTTATTAATTTGGGTTTTCTCTCTGTTTCATTAAGTTTGAATTATGGATTTATCAACATGGTTTATATTTTTTAAAGCTAACTTTATGGTGTTTATCTTTGTTATTTTTTAATTCTCTATTCATTACTTTTGTTTCTGAGATGTATTTTTTTTACCTTTTACTACTTTTGGGATTGGTCTGTTCTTCTTTTTCTAAGATCTTGTGATGCATATGTTTGTCAGCATTTCATTGCTGTGACTAAAATACCCAAAAAGAACAACATAGGAAAAAAGTTTATTTTTTGTGTCATGTTTCCAGAGGTTTAATCTATGCATGGCTGCATCCATTTATTTGGGATCAAGGTGATGTGGTAAGTGTCATGGTGGAATGCTGTGGCAGAGGAGTGCTGCTCACTTCATTGTGGCTGGGAATTGGAGAGTGAAAAGAGGTGATAGACACACTCCCAGTAATTCACCTCCTCCAGACATACCACTGCTGCCTACAGTTACCACTCAGCATTTTAGAATGGGAGGATGAGATTACAACTGTCACAATCCAGTTGTTTCACATCTGAATATTTCTGCATTATCACAGGAGCTTTGGAAGAACATTCATATTCAAACAATAACACATTATTAGGGTATTTATTTGGTAATTCTGATTATATTATATAGACACTCAAAACTTTTCTATTAAAACTTCCTTAATATATTCCTTAGTTTCTTTTTAAAATTTGTTCTAATTAGTTACACATGGCAGTAGAATGCATTTTGATACATCATACATAAATGGAGAATAACTTCTCATTCTTATGGTTGTAGATGATGTAGAATTACAACGCTTGTGTAAAAATATATGCACATTGGGTAATAATGTCTGATTCATTCTACTATCTTTCCTACATCCATATCCCCTCACCTCCATTTATTCCCCTCTAATACAAACATCTTCTATTCTTCCCTAGACCACTCCCTTACTTTGAATTAGCATCCACATATCAGAGAAAACATTCAGCCTTTGATTCTTTGTGATTGGCTTATTTAACTTAGCATGATATTCTCCAGCTCCATCTACTTACCTGAAAATGCCATAATTTAATTTTCTTTAAGGTTGAGTAATACTACATTGTGTGTGTGTGTGAATGTGTGTGTGTGTGTGTGTGTGTGTGTGTATAATATATATCACATTTTATTTATCCATTTATCTGTTGAAAGACACCTAGCTAGTTTGGTTCCATAGTTTAGCTATTGTGATATAAACATTGATGTAGCCATGTCACTGTAGTGTGCTAATTTTAAGTCCTTTGGGTATAGAGTGAGGAGTGGGATAACTTAGTCAAATGGTGGTTTCATTCCAAGTTTTCTGAGGAATCTCCATACTGCTTCCCAGAGTGGTTGCACCAATTTCTAGTCCCACTAGCAATGTATGAGTAAACATTTTCCGCCATATCCTCACCAACACTTATTGTTGCTTGTATTCCTGATGATTGCCATTCTGACTACAGGGAGATGAAATATTAGTGTAGTTTTTATTGGCATTTCTCTCCTGCTAGACATGTGAACATTTTTTCATATATTTTTTGATGAGTTGTATTTATTCTTCTGTGAAGTGTCTGGTTAGTTCCTTAGCTCATTTATTGACTGGGTTATTTGTGTTTTTGGTGTTAAGGTTTTTGAGTTCTTTATATATCCTGGAGATTAATGCTCTATCTGAGGTGCATATAGCAAAGATTGACCCCTATTCTTCAGGCTCTTTCTTCATGTTGTTTATTGTTTCCTTTACTGAGAAGAAGATTTTTAGTTTGATCCCATCCCATTTATTGATTATTGATTTTACTTCATATGCTTTTTTCCTTAGGTTCTTATATGTTAGATTTATTTTATAATCTAATTCTATGAATTTTTAAATTTCTCCCTTGATTTCTCATCATATAAATATTATTAATAAATATTCATGTGTTTTTGTATTTTATATAATGTTATTAGTGTTGATTTTAATTTTATTATGGAAAAATTTATTTCAATAATTTTGCTGTGTGGCCTAAAATATTATCTATTTTTGAGAATGTGTCATGTAAAACTGAAAGAAAATTTTGTTTAGTTGTTACATAAAATCTTCTGTATGCTAGGCACCGTGGTGCATGCCTGTAAACCCAGTGGCTCAGTAGGTGGAGGCAGGATGATCTCTAGTTCAACGCCAGCCTTTGCAACTACAAAGCACTAAGCAAGTCAATGAGACCCTGTTTCTAAATAAAATACAAAATAGGGCTGGGGATATGGCTCAATTGTTGAGTGCCCCTGAGTTCAATCACTGGTACCCCCAAAAATTATTCTGTAGATATATTATGTTCAAATGATCTATAACATTAAATTCTGCAGCAATTTATTTATTTATTTTTTCTACATGCTCACTTATTATTGAAAGTATTGTACTGAAATCTGCACTATAATTATATTTGGGCCTTTTTTTGAATAGTGTTATTTTTTTTTTCAAAATTGGTGTTCTGTTTTTCAGGGCATAAAAATGTATTTTTAAAATTTATTCTTCAATTGTTCCTTTTACCAATATGTAGTGATCATTGCCTATTATGACTGACATTAGCTGGGTGTCTTTTCTAAATAAGAGAGCAACTTGATTGATTTCAAATTGCATTTGAATGGAATATAATTTTCCACCTCTTAATCTTCAGTCTATGGATATCTTTACCAATGAATGAGGTGTGCTAATTGCAGGTGAATAATTTTTTGAGTCTTTTATAAATATGATCTTCCAGTCTGTTTCTTTTAAGTGGATAATTGAGGTCATTTACATTCTGTGTTATCATGGAGAGAAGTGAATTAATTCCTGACATTTTGATTTAGTTTTTAATTTTTATATTTTTAGATGTTGAAGGACCTTTAGTTTATTCATTCATTTATATGTGGTGCTGAGAATTGATCCCAGTGCCTAAAACATTCTAGGCAAGTGCTCTACCAACGTGTCACAGCCCCAGCCCATTTTGTTTTATTTCTAATATTTTATTTTGTATTTATTCTCATTTCCTTCTCTATGTGAGTCATCCTTTCTCAAGCTTTCTGTTGTTTTGATCTTCTTTTGTGTGTAGGATTACTTTAACTATCTTTTGCAATGATTCGTTAAGTGGTCATGAATTCTTCTGTATTAATGTTGAAATTTTTCCACTTATCCTTACATTATGAAAGACACCTATGTTTAATATATCAATCTATCTTGGCAGTTATTTTCAGTGTTTAAAATACAATTCTTCAAGCCCTCATTGCCTTTAGAGTATCTTCTGAAATGTTAGCTGTTATTCAAATTTGTTTGCCTATTTTTGTGATCTGGCACTTCTCACTTGGATATTATAATACTTTTTGGTCTGGACTTTTAGCATTTTAACTGTAATGTTCCATGTGGAGACTATTTTCTGGTTTTAATCTATTTGGTGTTCTAAGTGTCTCTAACATCTGAAAAACCATGTGATTCAATATTTGGGAAATTTTCTGCTATTATTTCACTGAGTAGGTAATTGCTGTTCTTAGACTGTTTATCTTCTGTTTCTTCAATACCAAGGAACATATATTCATGTCTCTTAAGGTTGTTTCAGCGTTTTAAAATATTTCTGCCAGCTGCTGCTGCTTCTGCTCCTCTTCTTCCCTTTCTCCTTCTCCCCCTTTCCCTTCCCCTTCCCCTTCACCCTCCTCCCTGGTCCCCCTTGCCCCCATGTCCCCCTTCCCATTCCTCCTCTTCCTCCTCTTCCTCCTTCTCTGCTGAATGTTCAATTACCTCATATTCCTTGTCTTCAGAGAGTAAGATTTTATTTTCTACTTGATTTAATATATTATTTAGGTTTTCAACTGAGGGTTTATTTGAATGAGTTTTTATTTCCAAGATTTCTGTTTTTTTTAAATTTTTTATTAGTTGCTCAAAACATTACAATGATCTTGACATATCATACATTTGATTCAAATGGTGTATGTAATCTTATTTTTCCACATGTACAGATTGCAGGATCACATTGGTTATACAGCCACTTTTATACATAGGGCCATACTAGTGTCTATTGTATTGTGCTGCCCTTCCTATCCCCCCTCCTCTTCCCTCCCCTCTTTCTACCCAATCTACTGTGACACGTTTCTCTCTCTTTCTTTTTTCTTCCCCCTCACACCATCTTATGTGTAATTTTGCATAACAATGAGGGTCTCCTACCATCTTCTGTGCAATTCCCCTTCTCTCTCCCATTCTTTTTTTATCATTCCAGAATATTTGTCTCTTTATTGTAATGCTCTTTTTAATACTGTATTTTCCCTTATAATCTTTTTAAATTCATTGTTCATTTTAACAATATTTTAAATTATTTATCTGTTGTTTCTTTTGCTTTGATCTCTATAAGATCAGTTATTGGTTTATTATAAAAATTGGGAGCATCTTATTAGCTTGTTTTCTCATGTTACCCTTATTTATATATTGATATTTGCATATCTGTTTGAATGGATATCTGTTTTGCTATCTTACAAGGGATTTTTAGTGAGCAATTTCTCTTTACTATATTTCCTAAGCTTGGTGAATATTCAAATTCCAAACCTCCCACTGTGTGTGATCACAGAGTTGTTGGTAACTAGCACTGTTTTGAAAGGAGATAATAATTATTAGTATCTGTGATCATTTCAGAGAAAAAAAGCCAAATATTTATAAATCTTTAAAAGTATTAAAAATATCCTCCAAAGCTTTATTAAACTGTAGATTAGAAAAAAAACAGTAATAATGTAAGAAAAACTCATACATTAGATATTAAAATGTAAAATTACTTTCATACTACAAAGGACATAAAAAAGAAAAAGAAAAAAGTAAAGTAAAGGCAAAAATGGGGGAAGGAATAAAGACAGAAGTAGATAATACAAGAAGAAAAAGAAAGAATGGAGAGGAGATAATTAAAATGAGTAAGAGGAAAAGAGAATAAATCTAATTAACATAGGTAGCAGCCACACCTGCCACTTCTTTTTGTGTTGAGGAGCTGTCTATTAAATTTTACACCTGGATAGTTCATCTTTTTGGTTGAAAATCTTCAGAAAGTGTATTACGGAATCTATTCCTATAGACCTTGTTTCATTCATCTTTGATGTGTATCTAGGAGGCTTCCTCCATTAGTTGTTGTATCTGAGTGCCTCATAGTTGCATGGAAGTCCAGAGGAAAAGTTCCCTAGATGTCTGTGGCCTGGTGATCATCTCTCACCTTGGATGGAAGTGCAGTCCTTTTTGCTTGTGTGTAGAAATAATTCATGTACTCAGAACTATTAAAACAGTTGTGAGCTGGCTGGGAATGTTGCTCAAGCAGTAGCGCACTTGCCTGGCATGCGCGCAGCGCTGGGTTCAATCCTCAGCACTACATAAAAATAAAAGTAAAATAAATGAATAGATATTTAAAAATTTTCTCTCTCTCTCTCTCTCTCTCTCTCTCTCTCTCTCTCTCTCTCTCCTCTTTCTATTAAAAAAAAAAAACAGTTGTGAGATTATCCATGTATGTTTCAATGTACATGGGGTGTGGAATCCCATGGCAGATGCAGAGAATTCTGCTAATAGTGGCATTCAGTGGCCCATGGCTGAGGCACAGGGCAGCTCCCTCAGCTGGGGTAAGTGCAAAGGCCAACCTGTGTCTGGGGCACATTGGTTGATGGACTGGAGTTAGGGCATTCTCAGTGGTAGTTATTACCTAATCCTATTTTGAAAGGCTCCCATCCAGGGTTCATTTATCAGCTGAGTGCTGATAGATTGCACTTGGTGGTGGCCAGCATCTGGGATGCATACATCTGTAGGTCACTGCTGGGGAACATGCAAAAATGCTGTGGTGTGGGCACTTTCTACAGGCTTCTGTGGGACACAAGCTGGAACCAGCACCTAAGGTACTAGTTGATTCCTAGATGCTGCACTCCATGAGAGTAACTTGCTCTCAGGTCCGCTTTGCCCCACTCTCCTTTTTAATGGAGAGAAGATGTGGGGCATTCAGCAATCTTCAACTAGCAATAATCACACTACACATGTTGTACAGATAAACATTTTCAAACATGTTCTATATGTTAGATTTGCTATTTTATTTGGGTGAGATGAAGCTGTACAGATATAATTCCTCCAAAAGGCTGATTTAGGCATGGTCTTTACAAAATGTCTGTCTGCCAAAATTATTCAGATTAGCTGTATATTTTTCATTCACTAAGTGTCTTTGAAATCCTAGCCTAGTTTATATAATTTTGATTTTCTTTTCTACCATTGTTTCTGAAGTAAGCTGTGAACTTTGACTCTCCTTTTTTTTCCCTTTGTCACCCCATGTCCCTACATACTCTGGTCAGGGTTCAACATTAAATAATTTTTTTAATACATTCTGTTGCAGTAACCAGAATTTCCTAGTACCTCTAAGACACTGTCGAGTATTGTGTATTAGTACATTCCCTCTGTCAACCACCTCTCTGATCATCTGCACTCTCAGTGCTTTAATTCCAAACTGCAGAGGAGTCAACATTTGCTACTGATTTTCACTCTGTTATCCTGCCCAACTCCACAAATATATCCATTACAAGTGCAGACTTTTACTATTACTCTATATACACATGTGTTTACATTAAAAATGTTAAGGAAATCAAAATTGTGTAAGTTGAAAATGAGCGTATTTTGAAAGTTTAAAAATGTTTTGAAGAAAAACCTCACAAAAAAGATAGAGAGGCTATCCATTGCTTCTTGTTTTGTTTTAATCTTTTGGTCAGAGTATTAGAAATATCATCAATTACTGATTTCAAATAATTTGCATTAATTTTTAAAATTGAATTAAATATTAAATGAAAATAATGCTTTTTCTACGCTATCTCCCTCCCCCATCATAATCTGATTTTCTGTCTACAAGACACCTTAAGATACTTTATCTTTATTTCTGCTCTTCCAGGTATTAATATTATTTTACATAAATTAAGACTACATTCAAAACTTTTTTGCTTTCCAACTTTGCTATTTGTAATTTTCACCAAACTTAATTAAGTCAATATTTCTCATCAATCAAAATACTTAAAAACAAAAATTTTAAAAATGATAAGTATTTATCCTCTAAGAATCCTTTCTTACATAATCAAATGAGAGTCAAAATATTGCAAAGTTGCTTAAATTTTTGGTATTTGGAAATATGTTTTTCTACACTGGTATATCAATCCAAAGATTATCATTTGCATTACTTTGTTCCCTATGGGCTTATGAATTAAATGTGTCATGATGGAATTGGAGATAAATTAGAGGAAATTTTAGGCAAAAGAAAACTGCAGGGCTGGGGTTATGGCTTAGTGGTAGAGCACTTGCCTAGCATGTGTGGAGCACTGTGTTTCTGGTCTTATTTCTAGGTCCTTCATCCATTTGGGATTGATTTTTGTGCACAGTAAATAAAATAATCTAGTTTCATTTTTCTACTTATGGATATATGGTTTCCCTGTACAACTTGTTAAAAAGATTATTTTTTTTTCACCAACATAAATTTTTGGCACTTTTGTAAAGGATCATATAATTATATCTATATGGATTTCTCTCTGTGTCTTGTATTGGTCCTCGTGTCTTTTTAAATTTTTTTTTTTTGGCAATACCATGCAGTTCCATCAATATAAATTTTCAGTATCATTCATTATTGCAAAGGAATGCTTTGGATATTCTGGGTGTTTATATTACTTATGCAGTTTAGTTCTCTGTTTTTACTTCTATGAAGAATGTCACTGGCAATTTGATAGGAATTTCATTAAGTCTGTGGGTTTTTTTTTTTTTTTGCTCTATGACTGTTGTGACAATATTAATCCTGCCTATTCAAGAATGTGGGAGGTCTTTCCATCTAAGGTCTTCAATTCTTTTTTTCACTGTTGTGTGTGTGTGTGTGTGTGTGTGTGTGTGTGTACAGGGAATTGAACTCGGGGCACTCAACCACTAAGCCACATCCCCAGACACTTTATTTTTTATTTAGATACTAGGTTGCCCTGAGTTGCTTAGGGCCTTGTTAAGTTGCTGAGTCTGGCTTTGAACTCATGATCCTCTTGCCTCAGCAATGCTCTATAATTTTTATTGTAGAAGTTTTATAATAATTTGGTTCAGTACATTCCAAAACATTTTCACTATGTTGTTTTGAGGCTACTGAAATGGAATATTTCTTCTTATTCCTTTATCTGCAGATTTATTTTTGGAATTTAGGAAAGCTACTGAGTTTTGTATATTAATTTTGTGTCCTGGTACATATTATATTTGTTTGTCAGCTCTAGATATCTTATGGAATTTTTGGTCTCCTAAATTTAGGATTGTAGCATTTGTAAAAAGAGATAATTTGACTTCTTCTTTTGCTATTTGTATCTTTTTAAATTTTCTTTTGCCTTATTACTCTTGGTAGAGTTTCAATTACTTTCTTGAGTAGGAGTGGTGAAGGTAAGCATGCATGTCTTGTCCCTTATTTTAGAGAAAAAGCTTTCAGTTTTTCTACATTCACTATGATGTTGGCTTTGGGTTTTTTTGTATATAACTTTTATGATGTTTAGATAAATTTTTTATCATTAGTTTCTTCAGCTTTCTAACATGAATAGGTGCTTACTTTTGATATGGCTTTTACTGCATCAATTGAGATAATCGATATATTTTTGTCCTTAATTCTATTTATGTGGTGAATTTTATTTTTCAGTTTACATACACTGAACCAATCTTGCATCTTGTGGATAAAATCAACTTGATTATAGTGTAAAATGTTATTAATGTTTTTTGAATGTATATTGATATTTAATTAGGAATTTTAATTTCTACATTAATTACTAATATTGCACTTTAATTTTTTAAATTCATGTGTCATTTTCTGGTTTTGTTATCAGAGTGATAATGGCTTCTAGAAGAAATTTGGAAGTGTTCCCTATTTTTCAATTCAGGGAGTAACTTGTGGAAGATTTATAATAGTTTTATAAAGATTTGGGTGAACTCATCTGAAAATCCCCCTAGTACCAAAGTTTTCTTTTTGGAAGACATTTTTACTGTTTAAACTTTGTTGCTTGCTATTGATCTGTTTCAATTTTCTATATTCTCTTGATACAATTTTCTCAGGTCATATGGGTCTTGAAATTTGCCAATATCTTTTAGATTTTCTAAGTTACTTGAATATAGGTTTTCAAAATATTCTCTGATAACCATCTGTATTCAACAATGTCTGGTGATATATACTATTCACCACTAATGTGTTGATTTGACTCTTCTGTTTCTTTCTCTAATTTAGTTTTACTATGGTTTTATCAAACTTATGTCAATATTTTTTTAAAGAAATCTTTATTGCATTGATCCTTTCCATTTTTCTATTCTTCATTCCATTAGTAATGGCTCAATTCATAATTATTTCAGTCTTCTTCTGTTTTGTGCTTGATTTTTTCTGCTTTTCTACGGCTTTGAAATATATCATTAGATGTATTATTGTGCACATAGTTGGTATTTCTTTTTAACTTGGGCAATTAATGCTATATAATTTTCTCTTAAAACTGCCTTCATAATCTTTGCCACCTTAAATTCAGAGCACTAATCTCCAGGATATGTAAAGAACTCAAAAATCTTAACACAAATATATATATATATATCAACAAATGGGCAAAGGAACTGAACAGAAGAAGAAATATAATCAGTCAACAAATATATGAAAAAAAATGTTCACCATTTCTAGCAAATTGAAGAAATGCCAACTAAAACTACACTGTGATTCCATCTCACTCCAGAATGAATGGAAATTATGAAGAATAGAAGGAACAATAAAATGTTGGCAAGGATGTGGGGAAAAGGGCTCACTCATACCTTAGTGGTGGGATTGCAAATTTTTGTAACCACTCTGGAAAGCAGTATGGATATTCCTCAGGAAACCTGGAATGGAACCACCATTTGACCCAGTTATTCCACTCCTCAGTATATACCCAAAGGACTTGAAATCAGCATACTACAGTGACTCAGCTGCTTTAATGTTTATAGCAGCTCAATTCATAATATTAGCAAAGCTATGGAATCAAACAATGTGCCCTTCACCCTTCAACAAATGAATGGATAAAGAAAATGTAGTATTTATAGACAATGCAATAATAGCCATAAACAAGAATGATATTATGGTATTTGCCAGTAAATGGAGGGAACTGAAGACTTTTCTGCTATGTGAAATGAGCCAGTCCCTCAAAAACCAGACTGAATTTTCTTTCTGATATCTGGATGTTAACACATAATAAGGGGGTGGGGCATAGAAGTTCATTGTATTAGACAAAGAGGAATGAAGGAAAGGGATGGGGGATGGTATTAGTAAAGAAGGTAAAATAAATTAGACATAGGTTTCACATGTTTTATATGAATACACCACAAACATAACTCCAAATTATGTATAACCATAAGAATGGAATTTTATACACCATGAATGTATAATATATCAAAATATACTCTATTGTCTATGTACATCTAAAAAGAACAAATAAAAATAGTTAAACCTAAAAAAAAAACCTTCATCATGTCTCAGAGATTATAGTGAACTTTGTTACTATTCTTGTTTGATTCTGGGAAATTTTAAATTTCTTCTTTCTTTTATGTTCAGAAAAGTATTGTTCAATCTATGTTTGCATGGTTTCTGTATTTTTTGTTGATTTCTAATTTTATTTCATTATGCTATCATGAAATGCAAGGCATGATAGCATAATGAAAATTACATTACATTTATCCATTTGCTAAGACTTGCTTTGTGACTAAAATATGATCAATTTTGGATAAGGTACCATGAGCTGCTGAGAACAAAGTGATCCAGGTGTCATTTGATGAAATATTCTATAGATGTTTATTAAGTACATTTTACTTAGAGTATTATATAGTTGTGATATGTTATTTTATTCATTATTATTGTCATTATTATTTATTTTGGAAGACATATCCATTGGTGAGAGGTTTTGATATAAGTATATTGATATAAGTGTGTATATATATGCATGTATGTATTTATGTGTATATATATATATATATATATATATATATATATATATTAGAGAGAGAGAGAGAGAGAGAGAGAGAGAGAGAGAGAGAGAGAGAGAGATAACTGCCACAAGTAAGCAATCTATTTGCTATGTCTTTCACACTACATATTTGCCATTTGCCTGTCAAACACCAGTATTATTGTACTGGATTCTGAGGTAATGTCAAGTAGTCTGGGTTTTTAAAAATATTTCTAGTTATAGATGGACAGAATACCTTTATTTTGTTTATTTATTTTTATGTTGTGCTGAGGATCAAACCCAGTGCCTTGCACATGCAAGGAAAGCCTTATACCACTGAGCCACAAACCATATTTAGGGCATAAATATTTCCCCTTGTGATATCATCTTGCTTGATTTTTACCCTTTCTAGTATGTAGTGACCCCTCTTGTATCTATTTATTAAATTTTAGTTGAAATCTGCTTTACTGTATATGAGTGTAACTACTCTTTGCTTTTTTTGAACATTTTTTATTTGTTCTTTTTAGATATACACAACATTATATTGCACTTTGATATATTAAATATACATGGAGTATAACTTCCATTCTTACTGTTGCAAGTGATGTGGAGTTACACTGGTCAAGAATTTATAATGAACATAAGAAAATTATGTCTGATTTATCTACTGTCTTTCCTATTCCCATCCCCCCTCACTTTCCTTTGTACCCTTTTGTTCTGCTTGTATTCGAATTACATTTTCATGGACTATTTTTTCATATTTCTATTTTCAGCCAATGGAATTCTTTGGCTATGAATCTCTTGCACACAACATAGAGTTGGGTCTTGATTTTTAACATTCCCCGACAATCTATGCCTTTTATTTGGGGAATTGACATGATTTATATTCATATTTATTTTTGGAGAGATGTTTATCACTTCCTGCAATTTTATTTGTTTTGTATGTTTAATTTATTCTTAAATTTTTATTTAACTGCATGTCTAGTAATCTTCATGGATCTTGGATATCTGGAGTTTACTTTTATATTTTTCTGTGTGTAATACTTTGTTAAGAAATTTCCATAGGATTGGCTTAATTGTCATAGATTCTTCAGAATTATCTTGGAATATTTTTACTTCCCCTTTAATTTTGTATATAGTTTTGCTGGATATGGCACTCTTGGCTGATAATTGTTGTCTTGTAGAACTTGAGTTATCTAATTCCAGGCCTTGATATATTTTAGAGTCTCATCTGGGAAATCAGAAAGGAGTTGTAAAGTGCTTGCCTAGCACTTGTGAGGCACTGGGTTCTATCCTCACACCACATTCACTTATGCTAAGTGAAGCTAGCCAATCCCTAAAAAACAAATGCCAAATGTCTTCTTTGATATAAGGAGAACAACTAAGAACAGAGCAGAGAGGAAGAGCATGAAAAGAAGATTAACATTAAACAGGGACGAGAGGTGGGAGGGGAAGGGAGAGAGAAGGGAAATTGCCTGGAAATGGAAGGAGACCCTCATTGTTATACAAAATTACATATAAGAGGAAGTGAGGGGAAAGGGAAAAAAACAAGAGAGAGAAGTGAATTACAGTAGATGGGGTAGAGAGAGAAGATGGGATGGGAGGGGAGGGGAGGGGGGATAGTAGAGGATAGGATAGGCAACAGAACACAACAGACACTAGTATGGCAGTATGTAAAAAAGTGGATGTGTAACCAATGTGATTCTATTATCTGTATAAGGGGTAAAAATGGGAGTTCATAACCCACTTGAATCAAATGTATGAAATATGATATGTCAAGAACTATGTAATGTTTTGAACAACTAATAATAAAAATAAATAAATAAATAAATAAATAAACAAACAAACAAAATAAAGGTATAATTTTTAAAAAAAATGAGTTGTATTGGTTTATAACTAAATACAATTTGATACTTTTTCTCTTGTAGCATTTAATCTTTCCATAAGCACTTTTTTGGCCTTTGTTTATAATGTGTCCTACAGAGGCTTATTTGATCTTGTCTACGTGGAGATCTATATGCCTCCTATATTGGAAGTCCATATCATTCTCAAGGTTGGGAAATTGGGACATTTTTCTGCTATTCATTCACTGTAATGTTTCTTAATCTCATGTGCCAGTGTTTTTCACTTAGCACTTCAATTGCAATGACTCTTTTAAAAAATATATTTATTTATTCTCATACATTATATATTACACTAGGATGCATTTCGATTCATAGTACATATATAGACCACAATTTTTCATCTCTCTGGTTGTACACAATCTAGAGTTCAACATTCATCTCTTCATACATGTACTTAGGGTAATGATGTTCATCTCATTCCACTGTCTTTTCTACCTCCATGCCCCCTCCTTTCCCTTCCTACCACTTTGCCCTATCTAAAGTTCCTCTATTCCTCCCATGTTCCATCCCCCATCCCCATTATGGATTAGCGTCCTCATATCAAAGAAAACATACCGAATTTATTTTTTGGGGGGATTGGCTTACTTCATTTAGCATAATATTCTCCAACTCAATCCATTTACCCACAAATGCCATAATTTTATTCCCTTTTAATTATGAGTAATATTTCATTGTGTATATATACAACAGTTTCTTTATCCATTCATCTGCTGAGGGGCATCTAGGTTGGTTCCACAATTTAGCTATTATGAATTTTGCTGATATAAACAGTGATGTGGCTGCATTACTATAGTATGCTATATGCTGTCTTTTAAGTCCTTTGGGTATAAACTGAGGAGTGGAATAGCTGGGTCAAATAGTGGTTCCATTCCAAGTTTTCCAGAGAATCTCCCTACAGCTTTCTAATCAATTTGCAGTCCCACCAGCAATGTATGAGTGTGCCTTTCTCCTCACATCCTAGCCAACACTTATTGTTGTTTGTATACTTAATAGCTGCCATTCTGACTGCAGTGACATGAAATCCTTGAGTAGTTTTGATTTGCATTTATCTAATTGCTAGAGATTTTCAACTTTTTTTCATATATTTGTTGATTGATTGTATATCATCTTCTGAGAAATTTCTGTTCAATTCTTTGGCCCATTTTTGATTGGGTTATTTGGTTTTTTGATGTTAAGATTTGTGAGTTATTTATATATCTTAGAGATTAGTGCTCTATTTGATGTGTATGTGGTAAAAATTTGTTCCCAATATATAGGCTTTCTCCTTACCTCACTGATTGTTTTTTTTTTTTTTTCTGAGAAGAAGCTTTTTAGTTTGAATCCATCCCATTTATTGGTTCTTGATTTTATTTCTTCTGCTATAGGAGTCTTATTAAGGAAGTTGGGGCCTAATCTGACATGATGAAGATTTGGGCCTGATTTTTTTTTCTTTTTGATTAGGAACAGTGTCTCTCATTTAATTCCTAGGTCCTTGATCCACTTTGACTTGAGTTTTGTGCATGGTGAGACATAGGGGGTTATTTTCATTTTATTGCATATGGATTTCCAGTTTTCCCAGCATCATTTGTTGAAGAGGCTATCTTTTCTCCAATATATGTTTTCTGCACCTTTGTCTAATATGAGATAACTTTATTTGTGTGGGTTTGTGTTTCTGTCCTCTATTCTGTACCATTGGTCTACAAGTCTATTTTGGTGCAACTACAATGCTGTTTTTGTTACTATTCTTCTGTACTACAGTTTAAGGTCTGGTATAATGATACCACCTGCTTCACTCTTCCTGCAAAGAATTGCTTTAGCTATTCTGAGTCTCTTACTTTTCCAGATGAGTTTTATGACTGCTTTTTCTATTTTTCTGAGAAATGTCATTGGGATTTTGATTGAAATTGCATTAAATTTGTATATTGCTTTTGGTAGTATGGTCATTTGGACAATATTATTTTTGCCTATCCAAGAATAAAGGAGATCTTTTCATCTTCTTGGGTCTTCTTTAATTTTTTTAGTGTTCTGTAATTTTCATTATAGCAGTCTTTCACCTCTTTCATTATTTTGCTTCCCAAGTATTTTATTTTTTCCAAGACTTTTGTAAATGGGGTAGTTTTCCTAGTTTCTTTTTCAGAAGATTTGTCACTTATGTACAGAAATGCCTTTGATTTATGAGTGTTTGTTTTATATCCTGCTACATTGCTGAATTCATTTATTAGTCCTAGAAATTTTCTGGTGGAATTTTTTTTTCTTCTAAGTATAGAATCATATCATCAGCAGATAGTGATAATTTGAGTTCTTCTTTTCCTTTCTATATCCCTTTAATTTGTTTCAACTAATTGCTCTGGCTAAAGTTTCAAGAACTATGTTAAATAGCAGTGGTGAAAGAGGGCATTCCTGTCTTGTCCCAATTTTTAGAGGGAATGATTTCAATTTTTCTCCATTTAGAATGATTTTGGCTTGGGGCTTAGCATAGATAGCTTTTACAATGTTGACATATGTTCCTATTATGCCTAGTTTTTGTAGTGTTTTGAACATGAAGGGGTGAAGTATTTTGTTAAATTCTTTTTCTGCATCTATTTAGATAATCATATGATTCTTATCTTTACGTCTATTGATCTGATGAATTACATTTATTGATTTCCATATGTTGAAACAACCTTGCATACCAGAGATGAACCCTACTTGATTGTGGTGCACTATCTTTTTGATATGTTTTTATATTCAATTTGCCAGAATTTTATTGAGAATTTTTGCATCTATGTTCAATAGAGATATTGGTATGAAATTTAATTTCTTTGATGTGTCTTTGTCTGGTTTTGGTAACAGGGTAATATTGTTCTTATCAATGAGTTTGGAAGTGTTCTCTCTTTTTATTTCATGAAATAATTTGAGGAATATTGGTATTAGTACTTCTTTGAAGGTCTTGTAGAACTCAGCTCTGTATCCACTTGATCCTGGGCTTTTCTTGGTTGGTAGGCTTCTTATGGTATCTTCTATTTCATTGTTTTAAATTGATCTGTTTTACTTGTGTATATCATCTTGTTTCAGTTTGGGCAAATCATATGGATCTGGAAATTTGTCAATATCTTTGATATTTTCTATTTTTTTGGAGTACAAATTTTCAAAATAATTTCTAATTATTTTTTTTTCTAGTATCCATTGTGATATTTCGTTTTTCATCATAGATGTTAGTAATTTGAGTTTTCTCTCTCCTTCTTTAATGAACTAATCTTTTACATTCTGTATTTGGCCTCTTAATTTGTTCCTTAATTCCTTAACCTGTTTTTAGTTCATTAATCATTTTAGGTATTTTTTTTTTTGTACCAGGGATTGAACTCAGGAGCACACAACCACTAAGCCACATTCCTTGCCCTATTTTATTAGAGACAAGGGAGACAAGGTCTCACTGAGTTGCTTAGCGATTATTGAGGCTGGCTTTGAACTTGCAATCCTCCTGCCTCTGCCTCCTGAGCTGCTGGAGTTACAGGCATGCTCCACCATGCCCAGCCTCATTAATCATTTTAATAATCAATTTTTGTTCTTGTTTTCTGCACTTTAATCCTCTTTAATGTCTATGGATTGCTTTGTTGGATGTTTGTATGTCATAAATTGCTTGTGTGTTTCCTCATGTTTTTAGAGGTCTTAGACTTGCACATACTTTAAGATAGATTCCTCTTCGATTGTGAGGCAATTCTTTTCTGAATAGTTCTGTGCTTTCAGTATATCTTAGCTTCAACACAGAGGGTCAGCATAATTCAAGTGTAAATTGCTACCCCCAAGTCCTCTCAGTTTGTACCTGCAAAATTGATGACATAATTTACTCTTGGAGTTCTGTTTCAACATTTTACGATCCTCTGAACCACCATCTTCCCTTTCCAAGCATTTCTTATATTAAACATTAAATGAGCTAAGAAAAAAAAGCTTATTCTATTTTCAATCATCACTAATGAAAATGTAATCAATTAATTGCTTAAATAATATGTTTTATGGTACACAGTATGATGTTTGCAGTGTTTTGTACTGTCATTTTTTCCCAATTTTATTAAGGATTAAAAGAGAAATGATATATATTTAAGGCATAAATTTTAAGCTTGTTTTGTTTTGTTACTGGGAATTGAACCCAGGGGTGCTTAATAACTGAGTTACATCCTCAGAACTTTTTGTTTTTGATTTAAATTACAGATATTGTCTTTGAACTTGCAATTCTCCTGCCTCGACCTCCCAAGCTACTGGGATTATAGGCATGCACCACCACACCAAGCTTGAGGTTTTGATATAAGTACATGTATTAAAAAATCAATCAACGTATTTGACTTATGTACCACCTCAATTTTTTTTCCATTTTGTGTTTTATAACATACATTTAAGTCATTACAGTTGAGCCTTTCATATTTTAGTTTATCTGTATGTAATAATTTCATATATTTATTATCTAATTAACACATATATCACCTCACATACTTATATTATACTTAAGAAGAGTTAAAAATTTACCTTCAGTCATTTCAAATCTATATTATTAATTATAATCACTTTGCTGTGAATTAGATTAAAATGCTATTTCACCTAACTAAAACTTTGTAACATTTGACCAATATTTTCCCTTTACCTACCCTCACCTTACATATACTTTTTGGTATGCACCAAACTTTGTATTTCTATAACTTTGAATTTTATTTTTAACATGTAATTCAGATTATGTAACTTCTGTATTTGTATCCCTGTTTCATGTTAGTACAAAATTGAATAAATATATAGTAAATAATGAAGTTAAATTAGTGTCATACATATAAATATTAAGTGAAATTTTTGACTCAGATTTTAAGGAGAACCATTCCTAGTTCCTTTAACACATAACAATTTGGGTCTAATAATAATTTCTTTCTTTCTTTCTTTCTTTCTTTCTTTCTTTCTTTCTTTCTTTCTTTCTTTCTTTCTTTCTTTTTGGTATTAGCAATTGAATTCAGGCGATCTCCACCACTTAACTATGTTTCCAGCCTTATTTTGTATTCTATTTCAAGAAAGGGTCACACTGAGTTGCTTAGTATTGCACTTTACTAAGGCTGGCTTTGAACCCACATCCTCTTGCCTCAGCCTCCTGAACTGCTAGGAATACGGGAATGCACCACCACACACAGCAGTTATGTTATTGTTTTATTATTAATTTCTTGAATATCCAGGTAGAAAAATTGTTTTACCTTCAAAGTAACTGAGTTATATCAGGTTACTATATAATTAACGATTACATAATCTCAAAGATGTACCTGGATACTGGTAAATTTTTAAAATCCATCATATTTGTGACACCACCAATTTGTATTTAGGCCTGACTTAAACAGAACTTAACTCAGAACTAGCTACATGCCCATAACACTATGCTGGGTATTAAGAAATATATGAAAGAAAAGCATGATGAGTTATTCTCCTTGTGAAATCAGAGTTCTCTTAAGAAGACAAAACCCATAGAAAGGGAGTTTTAGAGTGATATGAATTGAATTCCAATCATTTCTAAATGCTATACTGTGTAACTTAACAGTAAAAGGTTTTCATCAAAAGGGAAGAAAAAGGGGAAATACTGAGAAATAAAATTAAGCAAATAAATGAATAAAATTGTGATATGTGCATTTATGAATATGTCACAGTGGACCCTATTATTATGTATAATTATAATTAACTAACATAAAATATTATAAAATGGTTAGACTTTGGACAAAAGTAATTCTCAGAAGATTTGTCAAAAGAATGGGATCTTAATTGGACTTTGAAATATTCAGATATTTTATTATGTTATTTTTTTAGTTGTAAATGGATCTTTTATTTTATTTATTTATTTATATGTGGTGCTGAGGATTGAACCCAGGGCCTCACACATGCCAGGCAGGTACTCTATCACTGAGACACAACTCCAGCCCTATTCAGATATTTTAAATATTGAGTGTTAGAGTTAAATATTTTGCAGATCTTTCCAGTGTGAATAAATATATGGAATGATAATTAGCAGGAAATTATTGAGGATATTTTTATTACTATATAAGACGACTTGCTTTGAAAATGTTGTGATATAATGTTGTTTTGAAAGGATGCAATAAGAAAACTGTGGTCCTTAGAAGATGAACAAATAAAAATCCTCAATAAAATTCTGGCGAATCGAATACAAAAACACATCAAAAAAATTGTGCACCATGATCAAGTAGGATTCATCCCTGGGATGCAAGGATGGTTCAACATATGGAAATCAATAAATGTTATTCACCACATCAATAGACTTAAAGATAAGAACCATATGATCATCTCGATAGATGCAGAGAAAGCATTTGACAAAGTACAGCATCCCTTTATGTTCAAAACATTAGAAAAACTAGGGATAACAGGAACTTACCTTGACATTGTAAAAGCTATCTATGCTAAGCCTCAGGCTAGCATCAATCTGAATGGACAAAAGTTGAAGGCATTCCCTCTAAAATCCGGAACAAGACAGGGATGCCCTCTATCACCACTTCTATTCAATATAGTTCTCCAAACACTGGCCAGAGCAATTAGACAGACAAAAGAAATTAAAGGCATAAAAATTGGAAAAGAAGAACTTAAATTATCACTATTTGCAGATGACATGATTCTATACCTAGAAGACACAAAAGGGTCTACAAAGAAACTACTCGAACTAATAAATGAATTCAGCAAAGTGGCAGGATATAAAATCAACACGCATAAATCAAAGGCATTTCTGTATATCAGCGACAAAACTTCTGAAATGGAAATGAGGAAAAACACTCCATTCACAATATCCTCAAAAAAAAAAAATACTTGGGAATCAACCTAACAAAAGAGGTGAAAGATTTATACAATGAAAACTACAGAACCCTAAAGAGAGAAGATCTTAGAAGATGGAAAAAAATACCTTGTTCATGGATAGGCAGAACTAACATCATCAAAATGGCGATATTACCAAAAGTTCTCTATAGGTTTAATGCAATGCCAATCAAAATCCCAATGGCATTTTTTTGTAGAAATAGATAAAGCAATCATGAAATTCATATGGAAAAATAAAAGACCCAGAATAGCAAAAGCAATTCTAAGCAGGAAGTGTGAATCAGGCAGTATAGCGATACCAGATTTCAAACTATATTACAGAGCAATAGTGACAAAAACAGCATGGTGCTGGTACCAAAACAGGCGGGTGGACCAATGGTATAGAATAGAGGACACAGAGACTAATCCACAAAGTTACAACTATCTTATATTTGATAAAGGGGCTAAAAGCATGCAATGGAGGAAGGATAGCATCTTCAACAAATGGTGTTGGGAAAACTTGAAATCCATATGCAACAAAATGAAACTGAATCCCTTTCTCTTGCCATGCACAAAAGTTAACTCAAAATGGATCAAGGAGCTTGATATCAAATCAGAGACTCTGCGTCTGATAGAAGAAAAAGTTGGCTCCGATCTACATATTGTGGGGTCGGGCTCCAAATTCCTTAATAGGACACCCATAGCACAAGAGTTAATAACAAGAATCAACAAATGGGACTTAATTAAACTGAAAAGTTTTTTCTCAGCAAGAGAAACAATAAGAGAGGTAAATAGGGAGCCTACATCCTGGGAACAAATTTTTACACCTCACACTTTAGATAGAGCCCTAATATCCAGAGTATACAAAGAACTCAAAAAATTAGGCAATAAGATAACAAATAACCCAATCAACAAATGGGCCAAGGACCTGAACAGACACTTCTCAGAGGAGGACATACAATCAATCAACAAGTACATGAAAAAATGCTCACCATCTCTAGCAGTCAGAGAAATGCAAATCAAAACCACCCTAAGATATCATCTCACTCCAGTAAGATTGGCAGCCACTATGAAGTCAAACAACAACAAGTGCTGGCGAGGATGTGGAGAAAAGGGTACACTTGTACATTGTTGGTGGGTCTGCAAATTGATGCGACCAATTTGGAAAGCAGTTTGGAGATTCCTGGGAAAGATGGGAATGGAACCACCATTTGACCCTGCTATTGCCCTTCTTGGACTATTCCCTGAAGACCTTAAAAGAGCATGCTACAGGGATACTGCCACATCGATGTTCATAGCAGCACAATTCCCAATAGCTAGACTGTGGAACCAACCCAGATGCCCTTCAATAGATGAATGGATAAAAAAATGTGGCATCTATACACAATGGAGTACTATGCAGCAATAAAAAATGACAAATCATAGAATTTGCAGGGAAATGTATGGCACTAGAGCAGATTATGCTTAGTGAAGCTAGCCAATCCCTAAAAAACAAATACCAAATGTCTTCTTTGATATAATGAGAGCAACTATGAACAGAGCAGGGAGGAAGAGCAGGAAGAAAAGATTAACTTTAAACAGAGACATGAGATGGGAGGGAAAGGGAGAGAAAAGGGAAATTGCATGGAAATGAAGGGAGACCCTCATTGCTATACAAAATTACATATAAGAGGTTGTGAGGGGAATGGGAAAATAAACAAGGAGAAAAATGAATTACAGTAGATGGGGTAGAGAGAGAAGATGGGAGGGGATGGGAGGGGTTAGTAGGGGATAGGAAAGGTAGCAGAATACAACAATTACTAATAGGGCATTATGTAAAGTTGTGGATGTTTAACCAATGTGATTCTGCAATCTGCATTTGGGGTAAAATTGGGGGTTCATAACCCACTTCAATCTAATGTATGAAATATGATATGTCAAGAGCTTTGTAATGTTGTGAACAACCAATAAAAAATATTTTGAACTTTATTTTTAATATAATAGCGACTTACTAAGGGTTTGTTTGTAGATAAATGAGCCATGGAGAATATGGTTTTGAATAAGCATTCCAGCAATTAAGTTTAGAATGAAGTTCAAGAGAGCATGTTATATGAGATTCAATGCTGTAGTACCACGTCCTAACAACTACTTCAACATCAATGATTTACCTCATATTTAACAAAGATGACAACTAACTAAATTTTACCTTATATCACTCAAATATTTTGGGATAAAAGATGAGTAAATTTATTTGAGTGTAATCTTAGGCTGCCTTTGGATTATTTTCCTGATAATATAATAAAAGTATTGGACTACATATTTTTTCAGTATTCATTTGGCAGATAAATATAGTGAGCACTATATCTTCAAGTTCCTAACTTCTGAAAGACTACTTTTTCTATCCCTACAAGACAAAAAACAATAGTGTGTTTTAATAGGATGGGTGATACACAGATATTTTACTTATTGTAACCTTAAAAAATGCAATCCAAGCTGTGGCAGGAAAATAATTCCCTAGAACATCATTAAAAACAGAAGTTCTGAAGTCATTATAACTTTATTATAGGCATGAACAATTGCTGGAACAATAGAAAACTATGCAGTATTATGTAGGAAACTCCTATGTAAGGCAGATGTTGGTCCCCTACCACCCACTAGAAGTGAAAATCCATTTTGTATGCTTGCATGCAGATGACTGCTTATGGAATTAACTTTTATAGAAAAAAATAGTGAAGACATAAGAATGAGGCAGATCCTACGGTATTTTGGTTAGAAGCTATTTAAAATCATACCAATATGAACTGAGTATGAAAGAAATAGGCAGTTGCAATAGCATTAGAGGGAATATAAACGATACCTCCAAAGTTATCTTAACAAAACTGAATGAATTAAATGTTCAACAAGGGAACATGTGTGGTGTTAGTGTTGCTAGAAATGCATTCTAGAGGTAAAGTCAGAAATCATGTAGTAGAAAATAAATTTTGTGAGTTCAGGAATGTAAGCTCAGAATTCAGCTCATAATCATCTTTTTCCTTTATAAATTTCAATTAGTAACTTTGACCCTTCTATACAAAATGATTGAATCACAATGTGTGCCACTCTGTTGCTAAGTTCCAAATGGCTTAGGCATATAACAGTAGGAGTGGTGACAAGGACTCTCTCTTGGGAAACTGGTCACCACTTCCCTGCAGGAGAGTTTAAAATATGACATATGGGGACAATCAGAGGCAGACAAAGCAACCACAGACCTCAAGAGGAAGCAGAAAAAAGAACTGGGTCAAATTGAAAGTCTTTGCAAATATCTTGGTTTAAAAATGACAGTGTTAGAAATTCTTCCTCTAAAAGAATAAGCAGGAGGTTGGAAAAATTGGTGGATGAGGACCAGATTTTGGTGGAGAAAATCATGATGGAGTACATGGAATTAATTACAATTTCCTTTTTGTGCCAGGAGAGTAGACTGGAAAGAGTGTTTCAACCTCCTTCCACATTGTGTTAAATATATTGTAAACATATGTTATTGCATGTTCAGAGGATGTAAGAATAATTAATATATTGACTTGTTCAACATTTGTTTAATGATTTTCATGTTAGTCAGCAATTAAAAAAAATTTAAGAGCTTATGCTTAACATTGTTCTGTGGCAAGGGAAGAGAAATTTCTAACTGGCATATGATATACTTCTTGTATTCAAGAACTTTTGAGGTAATTAAGATCAAGGAAAAATTGAATGCTCTGTAAGCATGTTTATTCAAAATACCAGAATAGGAATATACACAGTAAGTGCTACCAAATTTCCAAATGTGAATAAAGTGAGCAAAGCAGAATCAAATGGAAAATATGATTGAATTACAACTATAAATAATAAGTCTGTAACATCTGAAAGACAGTGCAAGTCATGTCAAGAACAATATGTAAATATGCAGTGAACATAGTGGAGAATAGGTTTTAAACAACAGAGGAAGTGATTCATTAATTTATGAAATTAGGAGTTCCAACTTCTGAAAATTAAGGAGTGATATATAGACCAGGAATGATGGTGCACACCAGTAACCCTTGTGACTCAGGAGATTGAGGAAAGAAGATTGCACATTGGAGGCCAGCATGGACAATTTAGCAAGACTCTGTCTCAGGAAAAAAACAACAACAACAACAAAAACTGGGGAAGTAGTTAGTGGTGAAGCACCCAGGTGTCAACCTCCTGTACTGACAAAAAAATACAACATGCCAGGCACAGTGGATCACACATGTTATCCCAGCACCTCAGAAGGTTGAGGCAGAAGAATTGCAAGTTCAAAGACAGCCTCAGCAACTTAGCAAGGCCCTAAGCAACTTAGCAATACCCTGTATTGAATTTTTTCAAAAAATAAATATAGGGCTGGGGTCATGGCTTTGTGGTAGAGAACTTGCTGAGCCCGTGTGAGGCACTGGGTTCAATTCTCAGCAGCACATATAAATAAATGAATAAAATAAATATCCATCAACAACTAGAAGAAAAATTTTAAAAAGCGAAAAAATAGATAAAAAGTGTGGAGCATGAGGCTCCATGGTTTAGTGTCCCTAGTTCAATCTCTATTAAAAAAATATAATATATATATATATATATATATATATATATATATATATATATATATATAGTTAAATAAATAAACAAAATAAGAGATTTGGGAGATAACTGCAGTTATGACAATATTATAAGATGAATTTCATAATATGAAGGATGAAATGGGGTAAAGGAGGAAATGAGAAACATGGAACCAGACAGATGGACTTGAGATTTCTACAGTGTTCCAAACATGTGACGAGGTTTGATTTAAGCCACAGATATGGAAGAAGCAAAACAAATGTGAGAGACATTGATTGAAAAACATAGTCAAGCTTTCTACATTTTAACCTAATTTAATTGCAAATTATGTGAATTTGGGAACATATAAAAATCACAGAATCATGTCCATGTCACTGGAACATCATTATTTCATTTGGAAAACAAAGGAGACTAATATAATGATATCTAAAATTTACCATTTGTAGTTTTTGTAGTTTTAAAATTCCATTAATTCTAGGAGTATATAGGAATTGGATTGAGGAACCTGAGGAAATAGGGCCACAAATTTAAAATTACTGTGAATCGTTGAATAACTTTAAGATTGCATGTACTTTTAAGCAATATAGAAATTCAGAGGTTCCATATGGTTTTATAGAAAAGTGGTAAGTTCATATTTAGATAAACCAGGATAAAAACATAAAGAGAGAGCTCACACATTGGGAGAAAATCTTTACTCTTCAGATATGGCATTAGTATGCAGGACATATAAAGAACTAAAAAAATTAAAACACACACACACACACACAAATAACCCAATCAAAAATGGGCAAAAGAACTAAATAGACACTTTGCAAAAGAACAAATACAAATGGTCAACTAATTTATGACAAAAGTTTTTCAACTATAATAATTAGGAAAATGAAAATCAAAACTGTATAAAAATTTTACTTCACTGCAGTCAGAATAACAATTATTAAGAATACAATAAGATTAAGTATTGGCAAGGATGTGGGGGAAAAGGAACACTCACACATTGTTGGTGGGACTGCAAATGATTGCAACCACTCTGGAAAGCATTACAAAGATTCCTCAAAAGCTAGGAATAGAACCACCATGTGACCCAGCTATTCCAAACTTTGGTATATATCCCAAAGTTTTAATATCAGCATACTACAGAGATGAAGCCACATCAATATTTATAGCAGCACAATTCACAATACTCAAGCTATGGAACCAAATTAGGTGCCCTTCAACAGATAAATGGATTAAAAATGGTGTATATACACAATGGAATATTACTCAGCCCTAAAGAAGAATCACATTTTGGTATTTGCTAGCAGATGGATGAAATTGGATACTATCATGCTAAGTGAAATAAGGTAGTACCAAAAAAGTAAAAGGTCGAATGATTTCACTGATATTTGGAAGCTAATCCAAATTGGTGGGGTGGTAAAAATATAGAAAGCACCAATGGAGAAGATGGAGAAGTATGAAGGAAAGTGGGGAGGAATGGGTTGGGAAAGACAGCGTAAAGAATCTGCCCTAAATTTTCTACATACATATATGAATACACCCCAGTGAATCTCACCATCATGTAGATCCAGAAGACACTAATTTTAAAAACTCTATAAGTAAATAGAAATATCAGTACAATACAGGGAAGACAAGAGGGTGAATGAGGAGGAGAGGGAAAGGGGAAGTACTAGAGAATGAGTTAGAATAAATTATATTCCATATTATATAATTATGACAAGATGTTGTATATAACTAAAATGAACCAATAAAAAGTTTAGAAACACTCTGAACATAATTATTATTTCTACCATAGCACCATTGAGAGCAAAACCCCAGAACCAATATAGTCCTCGGAAGGGGAAGTAGTTGCGTTTCATATTCAATGTGGCAACTTTTTCTAAGGCTCATCAAGATACCAACTTCTATCTCAAATGTATTTGAAAGCTAATATGACCCATAATACTGTGACACCTAAGGTTTGAAAGAAGAAAGACAATAAAACAGAAAACTACAAATTGAAACTTTTTCCTGGGGAGAGAAATAGTTGGGTTGCATACCTAAATATTTATGGGGTAAGTCTTAGAGATTGGTATCTGTCATACTTGTCTTAATGCTGGTGGAACCTAGCACATTTTTTACCTTGGTGCCACTAAGAATATAGATGGAAGTTTGAAAGGGAATAAAGGTATAAGAATCACCAGTACATTATGCCCAGCCTGATAATTGAGGGATTTCTCCTGTATAAGCACAGACCACAAAGACTGCAAGAAATAGTTGTATTTCTAATTTGCAGATAGTACAAAGTGGCAACGAAAAGTGAGACACAGGCAAATTACTCCACCAAAAATGAAGAAGACAAATTTCCAGGTTTTAACATTAATTAAACAGACATATTTGAGTTATTTGTCAGAGAATTCAAAATAACAACCATAAAAATGCTAAGTTCAATAAAAGAACAATGCATGAAACAAGTAAACATTTCAACAAAAAGTAAAATTTTTTAATGTCAGGAATAAATCCTGGATCTGAAGAATATAATAAGAGAAATGAAAATTTATTAGGTTTATTGGTGGATGAGATAAAAAGGAAGTAAGAATCAGCAAATATGAAAACAGATTAATAGAAATTATGAAGTTGTCGGATCAAAAAGAAAAAGGAATCAAAAAGAGTAATGGGAGCTTGGGTTATGGCTCAGTAGTAGAGCGCTTGTCTAGCATGTGCAAGATGCTGGGTTTAATCCTCAACACCACATAAAAATAAATAAATAAAATAATAAAATAAAGGTATTGTGTTCAAGTGTTCAAGTACAATTCTCTCTCTCTCTCTCTCTCTCTCTCTCTATATATATATATATATATATATATATACACACACACACACACACACACACACACACATATACATAAAAACTTAAAAGAGTTGTGAGAGCATAAAGTACTAATGTATAATATATAGGGAATTGATATATAGATTATGACATTGAAGGAGGGAGCAAGGACTAGTGATATTATTCAAAGAAATAATTGCTGAAAAACTCCCAGATCTGTAAAAGGAAATAGATATCCAGGTCCAGAAAGACTTACAGTTTCCAAAAGTGAGAAATATACACTAAGATTCATTAGACTCAAATTAGTAATCGAATCCAAAAAGTAGATAATTTTGAAAAGAGAAAATGTGACTTGTCAGGTACATGAGAAAAATATTAATGGTTTGTATAGGAAAAATGCTATAGGCCATAGGGAAGTGGAATTATATACTGAATGTATTGAAATAATAGATAATGCCAACCAGAAAAAAGCATATCTGGCAAAACTGACTTCTAAAATTAAATAGATGCAGACTTTCTTGCATTTATCTGCTTTACAGTTCATTACCACCTACCTGCTTAAAAAGAAGAATTAAAATAATTTCCTCAAAATAAAATGAATGGATGTTAAACAGCAATATAAAAATAGATTAAACTATAAAATTTGTTTATAAACAACAGTACAAAACTATAATGTGGTGGGTAAATTAATTTTAATTTTATTATAAAAGTTAAAAGAAAAAATAGTAACATAATTATGAGGATAAAATTTGTTAATATATATATATACATTATAAACATGAAAATTACAACAACAACTAAAAGTGTATATGGGAAGATTAAAATTTGGAATTGAATGCAATTATGATCCACTTAATATAGTTTAATAGTACTGTAAGGTGGTTTTTAAAAATCACATAGAAACCACAAAAATATTCATAGAAGTATAAGAAAAATGAAGGAATTAGATAAAATCAATAAAAAATAGGATAAAACACTGAAAAAGACAGAAAAAGTGGGGGATAGAAGAACTGTAAGACATACAGAAAACAGTAAAGAAGATGGCAATAATAAAGTTCTTGCTCCTAGATAATTTGTGTAAGTGCATAAACTTCCTAATCAATAGATATATAGTGCTTTGTAAAAAAAGAATATAGTGACATGCTGCATACAAGTGACTCATTGTAAATTTAAGGACACATAGAGCCTGAAAGCAAATTGGTGAAAAACAAATATTCCATATAAAAAGAAATCAGAAGAAAGAAGAGTTGTCTATGTTTATATTTCACAAAGCAGACATTGTCATAAAGGCAGTAACAAGAGACAAGGACATGATATAATGAGAAAAGTGTCAGTTCGTCATGAAGATAAAACAATTTTATGGGCATTCAGAACAATTTCACATAAATATATAAACAGGCATTGATAGAACAAGAGAGAAATAGACAATTATATAATGCATGACAGACTTTCATACTCTACTTTAAATAATGGATACAATGTATAGACATAAGGAAATAACAGACTAAAACACGACTACAGATGAAATGGACCTAACAGAGGTGGATAAATATTTCATGGAACATCAGCAGAATGTATATTTTACCCAGCTGGACATGAAACATTGTTCTCAATAAATTATCTTAGATTAAAAGACAAGAAAAGTTTATGTGTAATATGTTAATATGCATTCTACTGTCATATATATCTAAAAAGAACAAATAAAAATTTTAAAAAGATATTTAAATAAGGAGGCATGTCAGAAAATTGAATTATATAGGAGATACTAACTCATAACCGCAAGTATACCCTTATTCATAATGAAAATATTTCCAGGAGGGCTTAAGAGTTCAATTAAGAGCCTGCAATGATATATTAAAGTGATAAAAGGGAAAATAACTACAAAGAAAGATAGGCTGGGAAGATTGGCATGCCTGAAATATCAGAAGATGATGTTATAGTTTAAATATTAGGTGCCCCCTAAATTTTGTGTGTGAGGCAATGCAAGAAGTATTGTAAGTGAAATGATTGGGCTAAGAGAGCCTTAACTGAATCAGTAAATTAATCCTCTCATAGGGATTAACTGGTAGCTAAAGGCTGGTAGGGTATGACTTGAAGAGTTGACTCATTGTGGGCTGGCCTTAGGAGTATATATTTTGTCCCTTGAGATTGGATTTTTTCTCTCTCTCTATTTCTGGTCCCATGGTCCTGATTGCTTTTCTCTTCTACACTCTGCTATTATGATGTCCTTCCTCAAATCAAGCCCTGCATCAAATCAAGCCATCTGTGGATTAAGAGCTCTGAAACTGTGAGCCCCCAAATAAACTTTTCTTTCTATAATTGTTCTTATTAGGTTATTTGTTCACAGCATCAGAAAAAGCTTACTAAAACAGATGACTTGGAAGAAGTCACACAGTATGTGAAATCATGATTCCTGGCGACATTCTCTATAGGTGTTACACGGTCTCTGCCACTGAGGATATGAACACATTCCAGAAGAGCTATGGATGTACCAAAACATTAACACAAGTGTTCCCCCTAATATTCATCAGTGTGGTCTCAAGTGTTCCATCCAAAGGAGTATTCTGGAAGCTTTCAACTCTGAGGCTTTGCCACTGCCTCTGCAGACTTTCTGGAAAGAGAAATGATGCTACAACTTCCCAGAGTAAGGAGATATTCTTGTGCCATTCCGGAAACAGACACACCATCAAAACCTAAACTTGTGAACAATTTAGATTCCATATTAATAGACATATTTTTGTCTATGTCTTTAGCCCTCTGTTCCATGACTGAACCACATGTGGCCCTGTACATCAGATACATGAGTCATGATGCTGTCACCTAGACCACAGTTTGGGCCCTACAGACTTGTTTTGTCAGTTTATGTTTGAAATCCTGACTCTGGTTCATCTGGTGTTCGAGGAGTTTTAGAAAATACTACATAGGAGCCACAACTGCATTGAGCTAACCATTGACCAGAAACTAGTGTCATTATATATCCACATGAGCCTGGGCTCTAGATTTAAATTCCATGGCCAATCTGTGTGTGTCCAAAATGTGTCAAAAGCTTAATACATGACATGGGTCCTAGAACAGAGGTTTCTGTGCACACAATTTTAGTGCAAACCACAGAACCATGACTACTCAATGTGAGCCGCCTGCACTATGAGCAAGTGAGCAAGCTGGACCCAGTACCAAGAAGGATTGTTTGGGCCATGATTTCCCAAGTAAGAGAAAATACCAGAAGTTCTACAGTATCCTTTAACACCACTAAAATTGGAACCATACTAGTACTAATAAACATTATAGAAATCTAAAAACATGGCTACAGAGGAATAATGTAATCTACAAATTTTAATTTTGGTAACAATAATTTTGGAAGGGGGTTACCAAGAATTGACCTCAGGGACACTCGACCACTGAGCCACACCCCCAGCCCTATGCTGCATTTTATTTAGAGACAGGGTCTGAGTTGCTTAGTGCCTCACTTTTGCTGAGGCTGGTTTTGAACTCTCAGTCCTCCAGCTTCAGCCTCCCATGCCACTGGGATTACAGGCATGAGCCACCGTGCCTGGCTACAATAATTTTTAATGGACACAAAATACAAAAAAGAAATGTAAACTGTGACATTAAAAGTGAAGACAAACTCTATTCTTCCTTCCTTCCCGTTCTTGTGTGTTAGCATGCACATTTCAGAGAACACATTCGACCTATAGTTTGTTGGGATTGGCTTATCTCAGTTAGATTGAGAGTCTTCAGTTCCATGCATTTGCTGGGAAATCTCATAAAGTCATCCTTTACATTTGTTTTTTATCCATTCATTTATTGAAGGCACCTAGGTTGGTTCCATAGTTTAGCTATTGTGAATCAAGCTGCTATAAACATTGATGTGGCTTTGTCACTGAAGTATGTTGATTTTAATTCCTTTGGGTATATATTAAGGTGTGGGATAACTTGGTCAAATTGTAGTTCAATTTCAGTTTTTTTTTGAGGAATCTCCATACTGCTTTCCAGAGTGGATGCAGCAATTTGCAGTCCCACCAGCAATGTATCTTTTTCCACACATCCAAGCTGACAATTATTGTTAATTTTATTCTTGAAAATTGCAATTCTGACTGGAGTTGCAATCTGACATGTAGGTGGCAAAAATATTCTCTTATTTTTGTAGGATTTCTCTTCATACTCTTAATTGTATCTTTTGCTGTGAAGAAACTTTATTTTGATACCATCTCATTTATTGATGCTTGATTTTACTTCTTACACTTTGTGAGTCATGTTGAGGAAGTTGGTTCTTAAGCTAATATATGAAAAATTTATACCTACATTTTCTTTTAGTAGTCATAGAATTTCTGTACTAATGCCTAGGCCCTTGATGCACTTTGAGTTTAGTGTTTTTTTAATTTTATTTTTTATTGATTATTTAAAGCATTACATAGCTCATGATATATCATCTTTCATACATTTGACTCAAATTGTGTTTTGAACTCCCATTTTCACCCCAAATACAGATTGCAGAATCACATCTGTTACATATTCATATTTTTACATAATGCCATATTAGTGACTGTTGTATTCTGCTACCTTTCCTATACCCTACTATCCCCCCTCCCCTCCCCTCCCCTCCCATCTTCCCTCTCTACCTCCCCTGCTGTTGTTCAATTCTCTCCCTTTTTTCCCTCCCCCTTGCCCCTCATAACCTCTTATAATTTTATGTATCATTGAAGCTATTTGCGGATGACATGATAATATACTTAACAGACCCAAAAGAGTCTACAAAGAAGCTGCTAGAGTTAATAAATGAATTCAGCAAAGTGGCAGGTTATAAAATCAACACACATAAATCAAAGGCATTCCTGTATATCAGCAACAAAACCTCTGAAATGGAAATAAGGAAAACCACTCCATTCACAATATCCTCAAAGAAAATAAGATACTTGGGAATCAACCTAACAAAAGAGGTGAAAGATTTATACAATGAAAACTACAGAACCCTAAAGAGAGAGATAGAAGAAGATCTCAGAAGATGGAAAAATGTACCCTGTTCATGGATAGGCAGAACTAACATCATCAAAATGGCGATATTACCCAAAGTTCTCTACAGGTTTAATGCGATGCCAATCAAAATCCCAATGGCATTTCTTGTAGAAATACACAAAGCAATCATGAAATTCATATGGAAAAACAAAAGACCCAGAATAGCAAAAGCAATTCTAAGCAGGAAGTGTGAATCTGGAGGTATAGCGATACCAGAGATCAAACTGTACTACAAAGCAATAGTAACAAAAACAGCATGGTACTGGTACCAAAACAGGCAGGTGGACCAATGGTACAGAATAGAAGACACAGAGACTAATCCACAAAGTTACAACTATCTTATATTTGATAAAGGGGCTAAAAGCATGCAATGGAGGAAGGATAGCATCTTCAACAAATGGTGCTGGGAAAATTGGAAATCCATATGCAACAAAATGAAATTGAATCCCTTTCTCTCGCCATCCACAAAAATTAACTCAAAATGGATCAGGGAGCTAGATATCAAATCAGAGACACTGCGTCTGATAGAAGAAAAAGTTGGCTACGATCTACATATTGTGGGGTTGGGCTCCAAATTCCTTAATAGGACACCCATAGCCCAAGAGTTAACAACAAGAATAAACAAATGGGACTTACTTAAACTAAAAAGTTTTTTCTCAGCAAGAGAAACAATAAAAGAGGTAAATAGAGAGCCTACATCCTGGGAACAAATTTTTACCCCCCACACCTCCGATAGAGCCCTAATATCCAGAATGTACAAAGAACTCAAAAAATTAAACAATAAGATAACAAATAACCCAATTAACAAATGGGCCAAGGACCTGAACAGACACTTCTCAGAGGAGGACATACAATCAATCAACAAGTACATGAAAAAATGCTCACCATCTCTAGCAATCAGAGAAATGCAAATCAAAACCACCCTAAGATACCATCTCACTCCAGTAAGATTGGCAGCCATTATGAAGTCAAACAACAATAAGTGTTGGCGGGGATGTGGGGAAAAGGGTACACTTGTACACTGCTGGTGGGGCTGCAAAATGGTGAGGCCAATTTGGAAAGCAGTATGGAGATTCCTGGGAAAGCTGGGAATGGATCCACCATTTGACCCAGCTATCGCACTTCTCGGACTATTCCCTGAGGACCTTAAAAAAGCGCTCTATAGGGCTACGGCTGCATCAATGATTATAGCGGCACAATTCACAATAGCTAGACTGTGGAACCAATCTAGATGCCCTTCAATAGATGAATGAATAAAAAAAATGTGGCATCTATACACAATGGAGTATTATGCAGCACTAAGAAATGACAAAATCATAGAATTTGCAGGGAAATGGATGGCATTAGAGCAGATTATGCTAAGCGAAGCTAGCCAAGCCCTAAAAAACAAATGCCAAATGTCTGCTTTGATATAAAGAGAACAACTAAGAACAGAACAGGAAGGAAGAGCATGAGGAAAAGACTACAGTAAACAAAGACGAATGGGGGGAGAGAAACGGAGAGAGAAGGGAAAGCACATGGAAATAGTAGGAGACCTTCAATGATACATAAAATTATAAGAGGTTTTGAGTTTAGTTTTGTCTTGGGTAAAAGATAGGGGTTAAATGTCATTCTGCTACATATGAATGTCCACTTTTCAGAGCACCATCTGTTGAACAGGCTGTCTTTTCTCCAATGCATGTTTATGGCACAGTAGAATAATCAGACATAGCTTTCCTATGTTCATAAATAAATACACTGACCAGTGGACTTATATATGAATATCCCACAAGAATTGGATCCTAATTAGAATAACTTATACTTCATGTATGTATAATATGTCAAAATACACTCTATTTCCATGTATGTCTGAAAGGAAGAAATAAAATAAAAGTGAAGGGGAGTGCCAAAAATACAATTTTTGTAAGCTGGCAAGGTTAACTTGTTATTGTATAACAGTGCATTGTAGCTCTAGAAGGTATTATAAGTAAATATAATTATGACTGCAAAGTAAAAACCTAATGTAAATATGCAAAAGTAATTAAAACAAACCACCACAACATATCAAATAAAAAATGAAGGCAGCAAAGACAAAAACAAAACAAAACAACAGCAGCAACAACAACAACACAAATATCCCCAAATAAAGTTAAAAACTAATGGCAAAATGGCAATAGTAAATTGTTAGTCATAAACAATTTTCTTGAATGTAAACAATGAGATACTCAATTAAAACTCTGAATGGGTTTAAACTGAATGTATGATGCAAATATGGGATTTAGTTCATTTTAAGAAACACCTAAAATTAAAAGTAAAGATTTTAATTAGGCTAACAACAGACTTCTCAGCAAAAAAAAAAATATAGGGAAAAGTGGAGTAAAATGAAATATTCACAGTGGTGAAGAAAAAAGTCATCAAAATCACTTTAGCAGCAAAACTTTCCAATATTTTAAAATTTCTGGAAAAATTAAAGCTGCAAGAATTTATTACCACCAAACCTATATTACAAGAAATGTTAAGGGGAATACATAAAACTAAATGAGAGACATAAATGAGTGAGAAGAAATTGCTGGATAGTAAAAAAAATCACTAAATATTAAGTATTCAGACAAATTAAAAATTCTCTAATATGGAAGATAGGATATGTTAACCATTTATACCACTAGTTTGAAAAAAAGACCAAATATAAATAACAATATTAATATAATAATAAATAGACAACAGAACCAGACATAAAATGGAACATAAAAATGCCATATGTGAAAATTAATGGAGTGTAAATGAATTTTAATGCTACTTGCAATTTTTTTTCTTGTTGGTTCATTTTTTATCTTTATGATCAATGGTAAGTTACTATCAGTCAAAACAACTTTTTACATGTGGCATATATACTCAATGAAATATTACTTAAGCATAAAAAAGAATGACTTTATGACATTTTCCAGTAAATGGAAGGCTCTGGAGACTATTATGTTATGTGAAATAAGTCAATTCCAAAAAAGCAAAGGTTGAAGGTTATTTCTGATATGTAGATGCTAACACACAACAACAGGGTAAGGGGAAGAACAGAAGTTTAATGGTTAAGAATGAAGGGAATAAAGGGTGAATTGGAATAGATAGGAAATTTGAAAGAATCTGACATAATTTTCCCATGTACCTATATGAATATACCACAGTGAATCTCACCGTCCTGTGAATCCACAACACTGGGAAACCAATTACAATATGCTATACTCCATGTTTGTATAAATATGTAAAAATATACTCTATTGCCATGCATAACTAAAAATAACAAATAAAAAAAAGTTTTTTGTTATAATCCAAACATTTTTTGTAGGTCTCAATGTAACCAGGAAACAAACAATATGTGAAGCACATGAAAAATAAGTAAGGAATAAAAACACACTCTTGGAGAAAATCACTTAACCACAAAACAATCAGTTAATCACTTCCACGAAGGTGGAACAAACAAACTATTATTTAAAAACTACAAAAATGTAGCAAAATGGTCATAATACAACCTTACATGTGGACAAAACCAGGGATAAAACCACAATGTGACTCAGCTATCTCACTCCTTGGTGTTTGTCCAAATAACTAAAGTCAGAATGTTATAATGATACACGCTACCAGTGTATATACCAGCACGATTCACAATAGTCATCTCATGAAACCTGCTGAGATATTCATTAAAAAATAATTGTTGTATATATACATAATGAGTTTTATTCAGCTATAAAGAAGACTAAATTATGCTATTTTCCAGTACACTATGAATAGGGGAGACCATCATGCAAAGCAAAATAAGCTAGACTCTGAAGGCCAAGAATCAAAAGTTTTCTCTCACATGGGGAAGAAAGAATGAAAAAGGGAATCTTATGAAAGCTGAAGGGAGATCAATAGGGTAGTAAAAGAGCATCATGAGGAAGGAAGTAGGGGAGGACATGAGGAACTATTAGGGAATGAAATCTATCAAGTTATACTATGTCCATGTCTATATATACTATAAAAATATCTCTATATATACACAATGTACATTATAGTACACATTTTTATGATATATAATATAGTACCAGCTGGGTGTGGTGGCCCACATTTGTAATCCCAAGTTCAAAGCCAGCCTCAGCAAAAATGAGGCACTAAGCAACTCAGTGAGAACCTGTTTCTAAATAAAATACAAAATGGGGCTGGGGAATGTGGCTCAGTGGTGGAGTGTCCTAGAGTTCAATACCTGATACCCCCAAAGAATAAGTAAAATAAAATAAATAAAATATAATAAGTAAGTAAACATCAAGTGGGCAAAGTAGAGGGAAGAGACGGGAGGGGATATGGGGGCAGGAAAGAAGGTGCAATGAAATGGACATCATTACCCTAGATACATGTGTGACTGCACATATGGTGTGACTCTACATTGTGTACAACCAGAGAAATGAAAAGTTGTGCTCCATTTGTATACAATGAATCAAAATGCATTCTGCTGTTATATATACCTAATTAAACAAATAAAGAATAAAAAGACATGCAAGAAAAAATAATAATATAATACATATTACAATCATATAATACATTGGATATTATAAAATATGTGTTGTTATGTATATCATATTTATTTATATTATATATTATGATATATAATGTACTTTATATATAATTATAAATTCAAGAATTAAAATAAATAATTGAAGAGAGATCACTAGAGTAATGTGCACATTTTGGGAGAGTAGTGTGGGAAAAGACAGTGAAGTTACTGAGGAAATAAATTGATCAATTTTTTTGAGTAAATATATTAATATGGTATACTTAATTCCACTAATACATGGAATTATAATTCACCAATGAAAATAATACAAAGGGATATATAAGAAACTTGAAAAGCACATTATATATGTATAATAAATGAAAGTATATATATACATATTGTGTATATGTGTATATAGTATATGTGTATATTATATATTGTGTATATATATGTTGTCTATATGTATGTAATTGGAGAATCAATTGTTTCTAAATTTCAGTTAGAGAGGAGTAAAGAGTTCTTGGTATTTTAAATTTTTTTTTTCTAATTAGTTATACATGAGAGTAGAATGCTTTTTGACAAATCACACTTAAATAAATTCTCATTTCTTCTACTTGTACATAATGTAGAATCACCCCAATCATGTACTCATATATACACATAGGGTAATAATATCTGATTTATTCTGCTAACTTTCTTAGTCCCATAACCACTTCCCTCCCTTCACTCCCATCTGCCTAATCCAAAGTACCTTTATTCTTCCCTAGCCCCTTCCCATAATTGTGAATTAGCATCCACACAACAGAGAAAACATTCAGCCTTTGGTTCTATAGGATTAAATTATTTTGCTTAGCATGATATTCTAGAGCTCCATCTATTTACCTGCAAATGCCATAATTTCATTATTCTTGAATGCTGAGTAATATTCCATTATGTATGTATACCATGTTTATCCATTCACCTGTTGAAGAGCATCTAGATTATTGTCATTGTTTGGCAATTGTAATTGAGCTGTTGTAGAGATTGACATGGCTGTCACTGTAGTATGCTGATTTTAAGTCCTTTGGGTATATACTAAGAAGTGGGATAGCTGGGTCGAATGGAGGTTTCACTGTAAGTTTTCCATAATGGCTGTACCAATTTGCAGTCTCGCCATTATTGTATGAGTCTACGTTTTTCCCCACATCCTTGCCAGCATTTATTGTTACTTGTATCCTTGATAATTACCATTCTGACTGGAGTGAGATAAAATCTTAGAGTAGTTTTGATTTGTGTTTTTCTAATTGCTAGGAATGTTGAACATTTATATATATATATATATATATATATATATATATATATATATATAGAGAGAGAGAGAGAGAGAGAGAGAGAGAGAGAGAGAGAGCAATGTATTTCTTCGGTGAAGTGTCTTTTCAGTCTCTTAGCTCATTTATTGATTGGGTTATTTGTGTGTGTGTGTGTGTGTGTGTGTGTGTGTGTGTGTGTGTGTTTGTGTTAAATGTTTGAGTTTTTTTATATATCCTGGAGATTTATGCTCTTTCTGAGGTGCATGTGGTAAAGATTGTCTCCCATTTGGTAGGGTCTTTTTTCACATTATTCATTGTTTCCTTTGCTGAGAAGCAGTTTTTTAGTTTGATTCCATCCCATTTATTGATTCTTGATTTTACTTCTTGCACTTTGGGAATCTTGTTAAGGAAGTCAGCTCCTAAGCTTACTTAGTGAAGATGTAGGCCTGATTTTATTCTATTAGGCACAGGGTCTCTGTTCTACCATCAAGATCTTTGATCTACTTTGAATTGAGTTTTGTGCAGTGTGAGAGGGTTTTAAGGTCATTTTGTCACATAGTGATTTCCAGTTTTCCTGGTACCATTTGTTGAAGAAGCTATCTCTTCTCCATTGTTTTTTTTTTTTTTTTCCCCTTTGGTTCACAAGATAACTGTATTTATGTGCATTTTTCTCTCTATCATTTATTCTGTACCATAGGTGTATGTGTCTCTTTTGGTACCAATGCCAAGCCAATTTTGTTACTATGGATCTGCAGTATAGTATAAGTTCTAATATTGTGATGCCTCCTATTTCCCTTTTCTTGCTAAGGATTACTTCGGCTATTCTGGGTCTCTTATTTTTCCAAATGAATTTCATGATAGATTTTTATATTTCTATGAAAAATGTCATTGGATTTTTAATAAGAATTGCATTAAATCTGCATAGCAATTTTGCAATATTAATTCTTCATATCCAAGAACATGGGGAGATCTTTCCATCTTCTAAGGTCTTCTTCAATTTCTTTCTACAATGTTCTGTTCATTTCAGTGTAGAGTTCTTTCACTGTTTTTCTTAGATTGATTCTCAGGGTTTTTTTTTTTATTATTTTGAGGCTATTTTGAATAGGGTAATTTTTCTAATTTCTCTTTCAGGGGATTTATCACTGATTTATAGGAATGCATTTGATTCATGGGTGTAAATTTTATATAAAATATATTGTTATGTATATCATATATTATTTATATTATATATTATGATATGTATATCAATGGTAATTTATATATAATAAGAATTCACTAATTAAAATAATAATAATTGAAGGGAGATCAGTAGATTAGTGTTCACATATTGGGAAAGTAGAGTGGGGAAGGTAAGTGAAGGTAATGGAGAAAGAGTTTGATCAAATTATTTTATGTACATTTATTTATATGTTATACTTAATGAAACTATTATGTGAAATATTAATTCAACAATGAAAATAACATAAAGGAATATATTAGAAACTTGAAAAATACACTATGTATGTATGTGGCATATATATATATATATATATATATATATATATATATATATATATATATGGTTAATCAATTGCTTCAAATTTGCTGGTTGAGAGAAGTAACTTCTTGAGTATTCTACAGTGCTATTTTACAGTAATAGGATGACTATAGCTAATGATTTTTGTACTGTATGTCTAATAAATCTAGAATAAATGATTTTAAAACATTTTTTTAGAATATGGACCCAATGCTTTTATTTTATTTATTACTTTTATGTGGTACTGAGGATTGAACCCAGTACCTCACATGTGCTGGGCTAGTGCTCTACCACTGAGCCACAACCTCAGCCCTAGAATAAATGATTTTAAACTTTTCTTTATAATGATATGATAAGGGCTGGGGATGTGGCTCAAGCGGTAGCGCGCTCGCCTGGCATGCGTGCGGCCCGGGTTCGATCCTCAGCACCACATACCAACAAAGATGTTGTGTCCGCTGATAACTAAAAAATAAATATTAAAAATTCTCTCTCTCTCTCTCTCTCTCTCTCTCTCTCCTCTCTCACTCTCTCTTAAAAAATAATGATATGATAATAGTTTGAGGAGTCATATGCTTTCCCTACTTAAACATTGTATATATGTGTCAAAACATCACATGATAACATATTAATGCATACAGTTTTAGTGTTTTTAATGTGTCAGTTAAAATAAATTATCATATGGATAAATGGGACTGGACATCAAATTAAAACAACTTGCAAAGAAAAGGAACAAAACAACAGAATGTGAGGGATATATGTGGGATAAGGTAAATATATGCAATATAATTTTAAAGAGGTATATATTCAAAATAATTAAGTATCTTCAACATATCAATATTAATGATGATAAAAACTTACAAGATTGGTAAAGCAGTTAATTTTGTGATTTGCCTAGGAAAAAGTACAAATGGGCAACAGGAGTATAGAAAAATGCACAATATTACTAATCTTTAGGAAATGCAAGCACGAAATGCAATGACGGATTATCTCAAATTTGCTCACAGTTGCATTACTTTTAAAAATGTGCTAGTGAACAGTTGGAAAAATTGGTAAACTTCTGCACTCTTAGTGGATTTAAAAATGGTGCTATTTCAATGAGAAACAATATGGACACTTTTCAATATAATAATGATATTAACACTTAAATTACCATGTAACATATTTATCCCTCAAGTGGTTATTTATCCAAATTACATTAAATGATGATTTCAAAAATTATTTAAATATAGCATATATATTTAATAAAATATTATTCAGCCACACAATGAAGGGTATTTTGTCATATGCTGCAATAAGATTATGCTTTGGGGAAATTAGGAAAAGTAAAAATAAGCCAGTCACAGAAGACAAGTACTGCATAATTTCATTTATTTGAGATTTGCACTGTTCAGGGATAGTCAATTTATTATAACCACAGACTAGCTGATTTGGCAGGAGTTTACAGTTGCTACTTGATGTGTATGAAATGTCAGTTATATAAAATGAATAATTTCTAAAGAACTGGTATACAACATTGTACCAATAGTTAACAATACTATAATTTAAACTTAAAAATCTAAGTGGCTGGATTTTCTTTTGCTGTCTTACTGCAGTAGAAAACAAAGAAAAACCTGAAATTAACTCTCACCTATATGTAAAACATTGAAAAATAACTTTTGATGAGGATATGAAAACTCTTCAATAGAGAATGGGATGTCTTTTCAACAAAAGTATTTCGAAAATTGTACTTAAGTATGTCGGTTCCTTTCTCTTCATACAAAGCATAAAATTTACCAACTCAAAATGAATCAAAGGCTTAAAAGTAAAAGTTTAAGTATAAAACTATGAATAGACCAGAATTAGCTCCAAAGAAATAGACTCATAGTGTTTATATTCCCAATGCATCCAACTTTGGATAGCCACATTCCTGATTTATTGTATAGAGTTTTTCCTTGCCTGAGAATATATATATATTAATTATATATATTAATTCCTTCATTAAAATATTTTCTACTTACGACCATTGTAATGGAGGATGAACAGGAAATAACTACATTAAGAGTGTGTACCAAAGGGTGTTAGTTTAAAAGAGGTAGCAACTGGAGCAGAAAGAAATGTGACTAGATTATCAAGAAACTTGACATATTGAAGAATAAGACGTACAGTATGTTTTGAGATGAGACTAGAAAGGCTGGTAAGAAGGAACTTCTTAGGAGCTTGGGCACATTAAAACAACAAAAACTACAAATATTGGTACAATGTTAAGAAATTAAGGAGTCATATCTATTATGGTGGACAAAATAGTCAATGAGCATATGTGTTCAGTGTCTGTGCCCATCTGATTTTCTTTTCATTTCTTCCTGAGGTATAAACTAAGTGTGGGAGTATGGGCTGTGGATTGTTGCACCTTTCATTTTTATTGTGTTGCTTACTGGATTGAATGCTGAGGTTTAAGACTTTCCAATTTCCCTCTTGCATGATTGGTGTGGGTGGGCCAGGCTGTGGGCCTTGGAGGCAAAGTGGCATGCCAGGGAAACTGATTTTAATGCAGGTGGTGAGGCATCTGGCCACATCCAGGGAGCCCAGCTGGCCTGGGCCACGTGGCTCAGGGCCAGGTACTGGGTCCTACAGGCCAGTGGCAAAGCTGTGTGGTGGGCCAGGTAACAAAAGCAGCACCTGACTTAACTATTCAATATTATTGATGCCTAGTGACGGTTGACTGTCAGATCCTCAAAATAATATCTAGGGCATATTATATTTATTTTTATAAAAATACTTGTGTATTTTCAAACATTTATGCTAATGATCAAGACAAGGAAGAAGTTAATGCAAGAGGTAAAATAATTAGATTATTATTGACCACAAACTGATCAGTAAATTAATTCTTTTGATGTGTTGATACCACACAGTAACATGCTGCATGGAAACTCTGGGCAGGTGGGCCATGGTTGGAGATAAGTTACTGGAGGCATGCACTTGGGGATTGCATTTCATCTCTCTGGGCACATGCCTCCTGATTCCTGTCTACTGTGAGGTGAGCAGCTTTCCTCTGCCATGCACTTCTGTCATAATTCTCTGCCTAATCTTGGACCTAGAGCAATGGAGTCAGCTGGTCATGGAGTGAACCTCTGAAACTGTGAGCCCAAACAAAATCTTTGTTCTAAGTGTTCTCAGGTATGTTGGTTACAGTGATGAAAGCTTTCTAACACAGGTATCCCTGAACAGTGCAAATCCAAGGGAAAAGGTAGTTTCCTGGAGTATGTGAGGAACACTGTCACTTGTTTTAAAGACAACAAAAGTGGTGAAAAAAAATAGAAAATAGGTTTGATAAATAGGAAGAAGTAACTGAAGAAAAATCTGAATAGAATTGTGTATTTACAAAATTTTTGGAGATAATACTGAAAATGTAGACTAAAAGTCATCTCATTCATTTAAGGATGCTAGTATAAATAATTTTGACTTCATATCTGGAATAGTGGGGAGTAATTTAAGCTTACTCAGTTGACAGTAATGTGAAGTGGAATAGAGTAAAGGAAAATATAGGAGAAAAGACCTAATAGCTAATTTGAATCATTCAGGTCCAATGTGAAGGGGCCCTGAATGAGAACAGAGTGCCAATGTCTCGGCTTGGCACAGAATCACGAGCCACCACACAGCTTTGTAGATTCAAACAGCAATTCTTTATTCCCAAACTCACACCGGCCTCCACACACGCTCTGGGGCAATCCCAGTTCCGCTGCCACCCAATTCACCTACTACACGAGGCTTTCTTCCCAAAATGCTCTCTGAATCTCAGGAGAGCTCAATGGGAGCTCAGGTAGCAGGAACGCCCTATTTCCAGCAGCAATAATCCTCAACATCAAACTTCCCTAAAACCCAAGGTCTTAAACTGGGAACGCCCTAAACCCAAGGACCGGGATACTATACTTCCTCAAACTGCAGGATACACCCTAATCCTGGATCCACCCTCGTCCTTGAGTAGGGTCATCTTTCTCAAACACACATGCAAGGTCACAGCATATTTAACATGGGGTACGCTGGCAAGGAAATCGATGCGTCATTCCTACTTGGTAATGGCCCTCAGCAGCAGAGTAATGGAAATGGTGCAGAATGCACAGACAGACGTGGCAGATGCTACCAAAGACATATCTTTCAGACTTGGTGACTAATTATCTATTCCCAGTAATATATTTTTCACAGACTGTGCAAATTGAGATAATGGACAAAAAATGAAGTTCTGTTAATAATAATTATAAATTTCACTTTTTTGTGTCTTACCATTCCTTCTGATGCATAACTTCTAGAACTTTTCCTAACCACCACCTTCCCAATACAAACTATAATATTGGAGTCCACAGTGAGTTTTTCTAATGTGTGACTAGGATTTCTCTGTAATGATGACAAAAAGTCTTTTCTGGAATCTTTTTTTTAATGATAAAGAATTGTACAACATGCAATATTATGTAAAGGTGCTTTTCCTTTGCACATAGTGTCCATAGCCATGATTACTTCTACATGAATTTATATGGTATAAGTCAGTTATCCCTATAATTATGTTTTTCCCCAATATGGTCATATATTTGACATTACAATGCTGTGTTCTCTGGAGATCTCAGTACTTCTAAGTAATGAGCTGTGCTATAGTGTTATATGTTCAAATGTTTTCACAGTTTGACATAAGTGGCACTTTTAAAGAATAGATTCTCTCTAATGGCCTCAACATAAGAGAAAAATATGAATGATAATTTGTGTTGCAGCACGACCACTAAGATCTATGCAAGGCTAGGCCAGTAGTAGTGTTTAATAAACATATACTGGTTTATTTACATATCAGTTAGGCATGGTTTCCACTTTGAGAGTTATAGTTTGGATATAGTTCTTTGAAAAATAGAGGGTGGGAAAATGATCGGGAAGTTGTTTGAAGTATTCTCTTATTTCCTTGGAGAATTACATGATTAACTGCAGACATACACTTTTTTTTCCTTTTATATGTTTCATGCCATATTAAAAACATATTCAAAAGGAGTTTTGAAATTGTGATTGTTTCCTGCATATATTGAAGTTTTTAGGAAGTGAATTTCATCAGTATGTGAGTAAAATTAAAGTTAAAATTATCTGAACCAATTTTATGTACTTTGGTTTAGTGGTATTAGTTGTCAATTTGAATACCATCTTATTTACACAGGATTTCTTATCTCCCCCAAATTGGCACATCTTATTAATTTCCTATATGGCCCCTTCTTTATAGCAGGCAAATTTCCCAAAGAAAATGAAATCCAAGAGGTATCTTAGAATAATTTCACACATGTCACTCTTTTCAAAATTTGAGCAAGCTTCTTTTTCCCTCACTTGAAAGTGAAATTATCAAAGTCCTCTTCCATCCAAAGCCCTTCTTCAGCTAGGTAGGTTTGTAAGATACCCCTAGTTTTCATTTCCATATTCTCAGATAGGGGAACAGAACTAATGAAGCATAAATCAGTTTTCATTTTTAAGTTTTAAATATTCTCCTCAGAGCAAATGGGAGAAAATAAGAAGTGCATGTGAGTGCTATAAAAATAAAAATATGGGAATATTTTTATATATTCCTAGTGAAGCTTGGGACTGATCTATTGTTTGTAGCATCTAAGGATTGGTTATGGCCTCATGTTTGTAACACATGATGATCTAATCTTTCAGAATTGCTATGTTATGGTTTATTGACAAAGCTCAGATAAAATCCAGCAATTTTGGTGTTCATTTTTCCACTAATCATCTATTTTATTTTTCTACCTAGCTAGGGCTAACATTAGAGTAAATATTCCAAAGGATTTATAAAAGTCAATCTAAAGTCTAAAAAATATATTAAAACTATTTTGTAGCTTTGGCATCTATACATTTTGTGCCTCAGTTTCTTTATTTAAAGAGTATAGATGATTATGTCAATCCAGTGTACTTCAGAATAATGATTCTCAACTAAAATAGAAAGTATGAAAAGTCTTAATAAATTGACAAGTGCCACATACATCTGGGATACCATTCATTTTGTTGTGATATAAAGATGTGATTCCCTGTTCTGACTTCACTAAAGTCAGCAAGGTGATAAAGAAGGCTAAATTTGGATTACATTTCTTTCTACTTCTCATATTTGTATATCTCTATTTTTAATGTATCAAACTTAATCATAAATTCAAATTTATGCATTCCCTTTCCTTAGGACCACATTCTTATCTTCAGAGAAAGAATATTTGAGCCAAGTGCAGTAGTGCAACCTTTAATTCCAAGAGCTCAGGCTGCTAAGGAAGGAATATCACAAATTCAAAGCTAGGGTCAGCAAATTGGCAAGGTCCTAAGCAACTTAGCAAGACCTTGTCTCAAAGTAAAAATACATCAATAAATAAATGTCTGGTGATGCGGCTCAGTTGTTAAGCACCCCAAGTTTCTATCCCTGTGAAGAAGTAGAAGGGCTCAGGCAGTCAGGGCAAGATGGCAGTGAAGAATTGAGGGCAAGGCCATAACAAAGGAGCATGGAAAGTGTCTTTTGATGAGTTTAACTTCCTTATTGAATAAAGCATTCATGAACACAAGTGGAGAAATATCACACAGACAATTCCATAAAGGTGCTTCTAAGTGGGGGATCCAATAGAAAAAGTAAAAGTAACATGTGGACACAGGGGAAACAATAATCAATAATAGCGAGAAGCTCATGGACAAGATAAGGAGAGGAGGAAATTCCAGACACCATTAAAAAAAAAAAAAAAAAAAAAAACAGGCCAAAACTCTCCCACTGGATTCCCAGCTCTGGGGCCCCTTCTCTTTGGAGAAATCTCTCTCTCTCTCTCTCTCTCTCTCTCTCTCTCTCTCTCTCTCTCTCTCTCTTGCAATAAAACTACTTCATGCTTGCTATCTCTGTGTCCTCTTTTTCAATTCTTTGCTGAAGGGAGACAATGAACCCAGAACCCCTAGATGGTAACACCTAGTAAAAAAAAAAAGAATATGTAATATGTTCATATACAGCAGTGATTACAAACATGAGATTGGGTTGACAGAAACCTTTGATTTGAATACTAGTTCTGCCTTTTACTAGTTGTGCGTGTGATTTTTGAAAATTTACTTACCATTCCTGTGCCTTTTTTATTCATCTATAAAATGGTAATATTCATAGTGGCCACAATAAGATTTATGGGAGAGTTAATGCTATTTGTAAATTATTTTGAAATATCTGTGAAGCACAACAAGTGCTCAATAATTATTAGTTCTTGTCTTTCACTACTATGTAATACAGATTACAAATGTATTCACATAGATAACTCTGTGCTTCAGTAGAGAACACTGGATTATCTGAGTCAAAACAATTTCTGGCACATAGTATGCACTCTATTAAAATTTTATTATTTGATGTTAGAATGAAACAGACATTATTACCTTATGTACATGTATGACTGCATGACCAATGTGATTCTACAACATGCACAATCAGAAAAAATGAGAAATTATGCCATATATATATATATATATATATATATATATATATCAAAGTTAATATATCTGTTCTACTGTTATGTATAACTAATTAAAATAAGTAAAAACTTACAAAGTAAAAAAGTTATTATTTGAATGAATTGAAAAGCTTTCAATCTATACCAGAATACATTTCTAATGTTGGATTTCTAGGCACTATCACTATTTAGAAGAGTGCAGAAAAGGAAGTATTTTAGTCAGAGACCTCTTGATGAGTTTTACATTGCATTATGCAGGTAGTTTTCTGACTAAGCATTTTGTATTTTGAGTCTAAATATCCCAAAAAAAAGGGAAGAAGCTATAATGTAATCCTAAGAGAATGTATGCATCTCTGTGCCCATACATCTATCTGTCAGATTATAGAAAGATTTCTTTTCAAGAGGTTTACAAGTAAGATTATAAAGGTTCTGGGACATACTAGAATGTTTTTGTTTTTTTTTTTTTTTTGGTACCCGGAATTAAACCAAGAGGTGCTTAATGACTGAGTCACATCCCCAGCACATTTTAATATTTTATTTAGAGACAGGGTCTCACTGAGTTGCTTAGGACCTTGCTAAATTGTTGAGCCTGGTTTTGAACTCAAGATCCTCCTGCTTCAGCTTCCCTATGCACTAGGATTATAGGTGTGCACCACTGCGCCTGGCTGAGTGTTATTTCTTCTTCTTCTTCTTTTTTTAAATATTTACTTAGTTAGTTGTAGTTGTACACAATATTTTATATATGTATTTTTATGTGATGCTGAGGATAGAATCCAGTGCTTCCCACTTGCTAGGCGACACTGTACTGCTGATCCACAACCCCAGCCCTATTACTTCCTGAAGTGATACTTTTCATAGATTGTTTGTATCACAATCATCCTGACTACATATTAAAACTTCAGATTCCCAGACCACCTACAGAAATTTGAATTTGGCCTCAATGGGCCAAGGAATCTGCATTCAAAAATAAAGTTTAAAAACTACTGAAATAGATAATTGTTTGTAACCAGATATGGTAAATTTGAACTAATATTTTATTCATTAGTTTGTTAAAATCATTTTAAGAAGTATCTTGCAGGGCCAGGATTGTGGCTCAGCGGTAGATGGCTTGCCAAGCATACATGAGGCACTGAGTTTGATCCTGGAAGCACATAAAAATAAATAAAATGAAGGTAATATGTCCATCTACATCTAACAAATATACTAACAAAAGAACTACTTTTCAGTATTGTTCAATTGTCTTTACGGAATCATTTATTAACTATTGATCAAATCACTAGACATATTTGATTTAAACAAGGAATTTTTCAAGTGACTTAATAGGTTATGGTTTGAGAACTACCAAAATTAATGATATTTACAAATTAAAATAATAAAGCTATAGCAGGGCATGGTGGTGCACACCTGTAATCCCAGTAGCTTGGGAGGCTGAGGCAGGAGGATTTCAAGTTCAAAGCCAGCCTCAGCAATTTATCAAGGCCTTAAACAATTTAGGAAGATTCTGTCTATAAATAAAATATTTAAAATGGGATGGGGATATGGTTCACTGCTTAAGCTTGCCCTGGGCTCAATCACTGTCCCCACCACAGAAAGAAGAAACCTACAACCTCTAACAATGAAACCTGCAGTTCTTAAGAAGTGCCACACAAGATTCTGATTCATATGATTAGTGCTCAGATTTTGAGATATTTTACACAGGAAAGATGGAATATAACAATCTTTCTTGAGATTTACTCCTGTTCCTTTTTCCTATATTGAAGTATATGCAACATGACAACACTTTTAAAAATACATTTGGGTTAATTTTTGTTTTTTGGTACTAGAGATTGAATACAGGAGTGCTAAAAATCTGAGCCACATTCCCAACCCTTTTCATTTATTTATTTATTTTTATTTTGAGGCAGGGTATTAACTGGCTTTGAATTCACAGTCCCCCTGCCTCAGCCTCCTGAGCCACTGGGATTACAGGCATTGCCACTGCAAGGGGCTAGGTCAGTCAAGTTTCTTTTAATGTCTACGGAGAAGTTCTTATTCTTCATGGATTCTCATGCTTTCCACATAGAGAACTATATTATGCTCTTTGAAAATGGCCTATCCTTTGAAGTACCCAGAATATCTATGTCTCTAATAACCTGTCATAAATTCAATGATTAAGGTCAGAAAAATAAATCCTTTATTTTGTGATTTGTCAAAATTGTCCTATATCTAAGGAATAGAAAAATCAAAGTAATTTGAACACTGTTTTTAGGGAATGATTCATATTTTTTACATATCACAATTATAAATACATGGTGTAGACCATCCATTGATTTGGATTGAGTGAGAAAAATTAACAATGATACATTTCTGCCAATGTCTTGGCTGGGCACAAGATCACGAGCCACTCACAGCTTTGTCGATTCAATAGCAATTCTTTATTCCCGAACTCACACCGGCCTCTACACACATGTTCTGGGGAAATCCCAGTTCTGCTGCCGCCCAATTCACCTACTCCATGAGGCTTTTTTTTCCAATATACTTTCTGAATCTCACGAGAACTCAACGGGAGCTCAGGTAGCAGGAACGCCCTATTTCCAGCAGCAATAATCTTCAACCTCCAACTTCCCTAAAACCCATATTGTCTTAAACCGGGAAGCCTTAAACTTGTCTTAAACCGGGAACGCCCTAAACCCAAGGACCGGGATACTTCCTCAAACCTGATCAGCTCTAAACCCAGATCCTCCCTGATCCTTGAGCAAGGTCACCTTACATGCAATGTCAACAGCGAAATTCCAAGGCAAGTCCATTTAACATGGGGTACGCTGGCAAGGAAATTTCGATGCGTCATTCCTACTTGGCAATGGCCCTCAGCACATTTCAATAATGAATAGCAATATACAAGCAAAATAAACCAATCAGCTAACTGAACAATCTGTTTCCAAGAGCCTCAGACTTACTTTATCCATTTCTTTTTCCTTTTCTTAGTATACACCTATCTAGGGAACCATTGAATGGTATTCACTTACTGAGACACTATACAATCAAATCAGATTTGAAATACTTCCTAAAATCATTCCTTTAAACACACATAAAAATACACTAAGTCATAAGCACAGTCATTTTTGTTTGGCAGTTTGTGGGAGAAGCTGGAAAGAAGTGTTTAGCAGTTTAAAACTGAATTGGCAAATGAATGTTTTTTGACTGATCCACCACAGTTTTTTTTTTTTTTCTTCCAAGAGGCACAATTGTGAATTGTGTTCATTGAATATTTTAAATTTAAGGACATAACAGAAGTTACAGTTAAATGGAGTGAAATACATAAAAAGCCAGTGTATGTTATCTAAGCATTATTTATCTAAACAAGTTATCTGTCCTTATAAAAAAGATTTAAACAAATTGAATCTTGATTGATATGGAAGGGAATACTGAGGGGGTCTTGTTGTCCTGCCCAAAAACTCAAAAGTCTTCTCTGGTCAGTTAATAATTTCTGTGCAGTAGGCATAGACTCACACGGGTGTTCCAACATATAATTACTATATATGACCATTTTTAGTTTAAAATATGTTTTATACATTTTTCTTCTGGACTGGCTTTGACATTGATCTTCATTTATAATTCATGACTAAAAACCCTGTTTGTGTCAGGATGTGATAACTAGTATCTTCCAGAAATGCACAGACAAATTATTTACTCTCATATAACAATTCCAGATTTTCCAAGGGTAAAATCATAGTGTTTCACTACCATGGAGTGCTTTATAATTTAGAAAATTATTTAATGTGTATTTTTTCTTGATTATTATAAAATTGTACATAATAGTTAAGACTGATATTATTATTTCATTTTAAATTCAGATGCCAAAGAGTATCAATATTGTGATTTGTATTGCTTTGTATATTCATAAATATCACATCTGTAAATAGAATTTAAGTTTTATATAACCTAGTTCACTGTTCTCTCCCCAAACATACATATACATATATATATATATATATATATATATATATATATATATATATATATATATATATTCACATAAACCACAGAAAGGGGAAAATTTTTGTCCCTTCATGTAGTTTATTTAAAGATGCAAAGAAATCATAATTTACATTTTTATTTTCTTAAATTTTGCTCTTTGGAAAACTATTGGCCTAAAATCATCTAAAAGATTAATTTAATTCAAAGTTTATTACGATTGTTCTTTTAATTTGTAACAGTGGTCCACTCAATACTTTGAATATAGCCCATGATGCTCTGCCACTGAGGCTTATTTTCAAATGGTTAAATTTTCTTTTCCTCTTCTCCCTTTCCCCCTCCCTAACATGAGGAAGGGTTGGGCAAGATTAACTGTTTCCCATCCTAGGTCCAGTAAGCTGTTTTGGAGCAAACACCTACCACAGGAACCAAGTAATTCAGACTTCAGGATGGCAGGAGAAGAACTAAGAAATGGCTATCTCCCAAATTAACAAGTGAATTACTACCCCACCCTGGCCCCCAAAACACATGGGACACTTAGAATGAATCATTGCCTTAGAAACCCTGTCTTCTCCCAGATGGGCAGAATCAGAACCTCTCCACAGGAGTACCCTGTGTTTTCTCCATTGCTAGCAAAATAAAACTTCTTTGTCTTTTTTCTCAAAACCATGCTCTCATTTTTTAATTATCATCAAGGACAAGGACCAAGATTTCAGTAACAAATTCATAATAAATGAAGGTACAAAAGGTAATATTATTACAATGAATATGTGTATCCCCATAACATTTTTCCCATAATTGTTCATAATACAATATATATATACTGTTTGAATCTGCAGAGGATACATATTCATTCTTCCTGGTAGTCTCCAACCTATAGTATATAGTTTCACATACAAGAGATACTGAGTCAATTGAGTGAGTTTTTCTGATTAAATCCTTAGCAAGAACTGTAAATAATTGACAAGAATATTGGAGAGTGAAGCCTAGAACTAAGAAAATACAAATATAATGTAGTTTAAACAGTTTGTCTTTGTTTTCCTAGAAAAATGAGCCTAGTCTCAAACCCTAGAGTAAGCGTCTTTAACCAAAACACTAATTGGCATCCTGGACACTAAGAGAGACAGTCACATGATTTCATCTGGTTAACTCTTCCTGTTGTTTTTATCCTACAACTTTGCTGCTGATTTGTTCATCAGTAAACAAATGAAGGGCAAATTACGTACGAATCTCTTAAAAACCAACAATTGGCAAAAATTCAATACAATTGAACAGGATACATTTTTTAAATATTATTTTTTTGTTGAATTCCCTTCAATTTTATACCCTTTTTATGTTTCTTCTGTGAAATATAATTTTATTTCTTTTTAAAGTTATTTCATATCTATTTCACTTTTTTTCATAAGAAAAAGTAATCGCCAACATTTTACTTTCAGATTCATGAAGAAAATAGTGAAAAATATCAGAGAATTCATCAAGAAAATAGTGAAAATATCAGAGAATCCCCTTTAAGAGGACCTTTGTGTTGTCATTTCAAATCACAGTGAGGGGCATGTCGAAGAATGATGATAGTGAGGATGACCACTGCTGAAGGTTCAAATTGACAGAAGTACCACCCATAATTTGACCTAATTGTGGGTTACCAAAACTTTGGAAAATCTTTGAAGTTTGCCTTGCCAGTTCAGCCTAACTGCAATTAATTTCTTTTATTTAAGGTAAAATATACTTAAAACATTCACTGAAAAGGGATGCAAAAGAGACATGGAAGTATAACACTTAACCTCTATTCATCTAAAATATATATTTCTATATACAGAGAGCCTGGACAGTGTCAAATGAAACAAGCAATTAGTCTCTTTCTAACAGTGAACAGTTCAAACTGTAACATCATGCCAACCGTGATTAAGAATGATACAGCACATCATCTTTGTCAACACTATTCAGCCAATGTAAACCTTAGTTAGAAATGTACTTGTCAGAGAAAAATGCGCCTTTGATTTCTATTACAGTTTCCCAGTAATTGCTGTCATCAGTGGCAGGTTATTATTACAGTTGAATAGAGTTTCAGTAATTACTTTTGCTCAGATTCTAACAGCTTTTAGATTGAAGGATATTCTGACAGTTTGAATACTCTTGACAACAATTACCTTTTTCCTGGTTAACACTGATTCAGGAAAATTAAAAATTAAATCTGTTCAGAGGAAACACTTATGTATGTCACTAGTAAGTGGGTGATACAAAAAAAAATGTGTAAATTGTAGAATGACTTAGAATTTTTTTAATTCTCTTTTGCTTAAGTATTTCTGAAAATGAGCAGTAAGTGTGATAAAGACTATGCTGGATAGGTTAATAGCAAATGATGTGGAATGATTGAAAGAAATTTTCAATACAATTAATAACAAAAACTTCAGAATTTTCATGATGAAAAAAGGTGTACATAAGAAGAGAACAAACACAGTTATCTATATGTTCATGTCCTACTTAACTATTCATATGTCTATAAATATTTTGGCTAAATGTGAACCAAAGTACATGCATATTCCTACATTTTTCACAGAGTAAAAATATGTTTTCAGAAAGTATTAATTTTATGACAAGAAAATTATCTACCCATAGGAGGTTAAAGAAAAAAATGATGCAGCTAACCATAACATTTGGAATTAAACTAATTTGATTCAAGTTTTTTAAAAATAATCCAATATTTGAGAGTGAAGAATTTGGAGTGTGAAGTATCCAGATAATCACTTTAATTCTTTGAGTTTTTAGATACATCCTGGAAGAGGCTTAAAGTATAGAGCCTTCTTTATATTTTTAAAACATTAACTAATTAACATAAACATTGCCAAGGAGTTCTTTGTGAGAGAAAGCATGAAACAAAAAGTAAATAAACTAACAAAAGTCTTCTAAATGAATCTGATTTAAAATAACAGTTAACACTAGAATAAAAATCATATGTAGAAAGTGTCAATAACCAAATGTGTTTGTCCACAAAATCATTTGAATCATTTCAAATTCCCACCTAATTTTGAATCTTAATATATCTGATTTCCTACTCTGATTTGCATGAATTTATTGTTAGATATACGTTATCTTTAGACTTCCATTCAATATCTAGAATCATCATGTGGTTGTAAGCTATAGATGTGATACCATTCTTTGTTAAGTAAGCATTTATAAGGGTAACTGTTCCTCTAAACCCAGTTATACCTACATTCCATAAATTTAATATTGTATGCCTTGTTTTTCATTGATTTAAAATAGCTTCTAATTTCCCTTATTAAATTATTAGTTACAATGTTTATTTTGAAGCATGTTATTTAATGATCCCTTATTTTTACGTTTCCTAATATCTTTGCTATTAATTTCTAATTCTATAGTTCTATTTATTTGTTGTTGGAGAATGTACTTTGTTTCATTTAATATTTTGAATATCACAAAAGCTTATGTTATGTTTTAGCATATTTGTCATACTAAATATTCCATAAATTCTCAGGAAAAAAACATTATTTATTTATTTATTTATTTATTTATTTACTTACTTACTTATTTACTTATATATATTTATTGGTACCAGGGATTGAACTTAAGGGCACTTAACCACTGAGCCACTTCCCCAGCCTTATTTTCTAATTTATTAAGAGACAGAGTCTCACTGACTTGCTTAGCACCTCACCATTGTTGAGGCTGGCTTTGAATTCATAGTCCTCCTGTCTCAGCACTGGAATCACAAGCCTGCACCATTGTGCCCAGCATATTCTATTATTTTTTAGTGGAGTTTTCTAAAGATTGTGAGGCACCACTGGTTTGTAGTGTTTTTCAAGCCTCTGTTTTCTTCTAGGTGTTCCATTTAATTTTTGTAACCATACTTGAAAGAAAATAATTGAAGTTGCCCAATATTTCAACCACAAAATTTTTAGAATTTTTTAATTTATTTATTTGTTTACTTATTTATTTGCTTCATATATTTGCTGCTGTTATTGGTGCACACAAGCTTAAAGTGTTTTATTTTTTTCTCATGGGTGGAATACTTCAGCACTATAAAATGATGTTAATATTTCCTACAATAAATCTTTGTTTAAAAATATATCTCTGATATTACACTTCAGCTTTCTTATGACTGCTTTTTATAATATATATTTTCCAGGCTTTTACTTCCTTTTTTTCTAAAATTTTTTGTAGTTGTAGACAGATATTATGCCTTTATTTTATTTATTTTTTTATGTGGTTCTAAGGATTGAATTCAGTACTTCACGCATGCTAGAAAAGTTCTCTGCCACTGAGCTATAGACTCAGCCCCAATTCCTTTACTTTCAACCCATTTTTTATCTTTAAATATGTTTCTCCTGTAGAAAAAAATAATAGGATATCATTTGTGATTTATTATTACAATTTCTGTCTTTTGATATTATTATTACCCAATTAATTTTCCACTTTATTTATGTGAGTCATTTTTTTTCTTTGTTGTTTGAGGGCTTAACTTTCACATCTTCTCAGACTTTACTTTATATTTATACAACCTATTCCAAAGAGCATAAAAATAATACTCCTGTATTTTATTTTCAAATTTTGGTGCTAAGTTTTTTTTCATATTACATTGTCAAATGTTAAAACCCTAATAAAACATTGTTATAAATATTGTTTGGGCTAATTGTGTATCTGTTATAGAATCTTAGGACTGTTCTTTCTATCCCTAGTTTTTCCAGCATTTTTAACATGAATGAGTGACAGATTTGGTCAAAGGCTTTTCTGTATCTACTGAGAAGATCATGTGATAGTTGTCCTTAATTCTATTTATGTGTTGAATTATATTTCCTGATTGTATATGTTGAAACAACCTTGCATCCATGGGATAGAACCCAGTAGGTTATTGTGTACTACCTTCTTTATGAGATTTTGAATGTAGCTTACTAATATATTATTTATGAGTTTTGTTTATATGTTTAGGACACTGAGTTTATAGAATAAATTTTGGAGTATTACTTACTTTTATATTTCATGGAATAATATGAGGAAGATTGGCATTCGTTCTTCTTTTAAAGTTTAGTAAGAAGTGGCTAAGAATCCATAGGTTCTTGAGTTTTTCTTTATTAGAAGGCTTTTAATTGCTCCTTCAGTCTCATTGCTTATGCTGATCTGCTTGGGTTTTGTATAACTTCCTCGTTCAATTTCGGCTGATCATATATGTTTATAAATTTATAAATTTGTTAACATCTTCTAGGTTTTCTTTCTTATTAGAGTATACATTTTCAAAATTATTTCTATTGATTCTCTGAATTCAGAATGTCTTTGGTGGCATCTCCTTTTGATCTCTAATTTTGTTGATTGGGATTTTCTTTATTTCAGTTAGTTTGGCTAAGGGTTTATCAATATTTTATCATCTCAGAAGACCAACTCTTTGTTATATCAGTTCTTTGTATTTTTTAATCTCACTTTCATTGATTTTGGCTCTGATCTTAATCATTTCTGTGTTCTACTGATTTTAGAGTTAGTTTGTCATTTCTTTTCTAGGCCCTTGAAATAAAATATTAGATCGTTTTCTTAGGACCTTTCTTTTTTGGGGGGGTATACTGGATATTGAACTGAAGTTTACTCGATAATTGAGCCACATCCCTAGCCCTATTTTGTATTTTATTTAAAGACAGGGTTTCACTTAATTGCTTAGCACCTCATGTTTGCTGAGGCTGGCTTTGACCTCACAATAATCCTGCCTCACCTCCTGAGCTACTGGGATAACAGGTGTGTGACACTACGCCTGGCAGGATCTTTCTATTTGTTAATGCTTATATTTTTTAATGTAAGTATTCAGTGCTTTCAAATTTTCTTGTAGAATTGCCTTCTTTCTTTCCCAGAGATATTGACATGTTATAGTTCTGTTCTCATTTCTTTTTACAATTTTCTTTTTGTGCACCTGATTTATTCTATCAACCACTCCTCATTAATAGTGTATTATTTACTATCCAGATATTAACATAATTTCTGCTTTTTATCATATTATTGATTTCTAATTTCATTGCATTATGACCTGGTAGGATGCAAGAATTATATATATATATATTTGTATTTGCTAACACTTGATTTTTGTCCTAAAATATGTTATATTTTTGAGACTATTCCATGAACAACTGTCAAGAAAGTTAACTTGTTGATGGATGGAATATTCTTTCAAACCTTGTCTGTGAGGTCCATTTTATTAATATTGTTTAATTAGTGAAGACTTAATTTATGTCTTGATGACCTATCAATTGGTGAGAGACATGTTGAAATCATTACTAAAATCACTGTAGTATTGTAAGACGTCCATACCAATATTTATATTGTCACAATTCACAATATCTCAGTTAGGTAATGAGCCTAGATGTCCCTCAATATACCAATGGTTGAAGAAAATGTGATAAATATACACAATGAAATTTGACTCCCTCATAAAGAAGAAAATATTTATTTCATTTGATGGCAAATGAATGGAACTGGAGAACATAATTCTAAGTGAAATAAACCAGATTCAAATGTTCTCTGTCATATGAGGAAGCTAGAGTAAAGGAAAACAAGGGAGGATCCCACCAAAATCTAAGGGAGATCAATGGAATTGAGAAAGAGGGAGGAGTGGGAGAGAGGATGGATGTGAAAACAGAGGAAATGTGGAATGAAATTGATGTAATTATTCCATGTACATACATGAATATACCACAAGGATTTCCATCTTAATTTATATCTATAAGGCACCATTTTTTAAAAATAACTAATTAGAAGGAAGAGCAGTAGAGGATGGGGAGTTGGAGGAAGGAGCAGGGGAGGAAAGTATATGCAGTGGGGGCTAATGGGGCAAATTATATTTTATGCACTTTATAACTATTTTACATTGATCCCCACTGTTATATATAAATAAAATATACTAATAAAATATTTAAATATATTTGTTTATATTTAAAGCTAGGTATCCTTTTTTGAGGAGATTGTGAATAGTATTACTTTTTCTGATTTTTTCCTCATCTGATTAATTGTTAAGATACAGAAAACACTGTTTTTTTTATCTTTTGATTTCTTTTTTATTATGCTACTTTGCTCAATTTGGTTATTCAACTCTGGAAGTCTTCTGTAGGATACTTGTAATATTGGCTGGTATCAGCTGCAAGCAGTGATGATTAAATTTCTTCCTTTCCTCTTTATAGTCCTTTTTCTTCCTTCTTTTGCCTAATTGTTCTGAATAGAGTTTCAAGTACTATATTGAATAAGAGTCATGAGAGTTTGTTTTGGACTTGTCAAGGACATATTTGTCTTGCTCCTAATTTTTGAGGAAATGCTTTCAGTTTTTCCCTACTCAGTATTATTTTGGCTTTGTATTTCTCATAAATAGCATTTATGATGTTGAGGCAAGTTCCACGTAACCCTAGTATTTTCAGGGTTTTTATCATGATTGGGTATAAATTTTGTCAAAGACTTTCTCTGCATATGTTTAAGTTATCATGTGATTTTTGTGTTTGGTTATATTAATGAGTCATGCTGCATTTACTGATCTGCATATATTGAACTAACTTTGTATCTCTGGTATGAAATCAACTTTGTCTTGGTTTACAGTCTGGTTTTGGGGGGTACAAAGTGTTGAACTCAGTGATGCTTAAACACTGAGCCACATCCCCAAACCCATTTTGTTTTTTATTTTGAGACAGGGTCTCACTAAGTTATTTAGGGCCTCACTAAATTCCAAAAGCTGACTTTGAACTTGTAATCTTACTACCTCAGCCTCCCAATTTCTGGAATACAATCATTTTCTTGTGTTGAATTCAATTTTTGAATATTTTATTAAGGATTTTTGCATGCATGCTTATTAGTGGGATTGATGTATAGTCTTCTTTCCTTGAAGTATCCTTACCTAATTTTGGTATCTGGGTGATACTGACTTCATAAAATTAGTTTAGGAGTGTTCCCTCATTTTCTGTTTCATGGAATAATTTGTGCTTTCAGTGTCATCTTAAAAAGAAACATTTCCCATAAAAGTGTATTTGAGTTTCACTTACTATTATTCTTATAGAGTTTCAGATCTTATTTTGATCTTTAATCCATCAAAATTATTTTTAATATGAACTAAGATAAGGGACTAATTTCATTCTTTTTTGTAACACTCATTTTCCCAACATATTTATTTAATACTTTTCTGTTCTTATTCTGTGTTCACAGACACTTTGCTGGAAATTAATCAACAAAAAATTCAGGTGTTTATAAATTGGATTTATATTTTGTTATATTGATCTACTTGTCTGCTCTGATGTCAGTATTATAGTGTGTATAATACTGTAGTATTTGCATTATGGTTTGGATGTGAGGTGTCCCCCAAAAGCTCAGGTGAGAGACAGTACAAGAAAGTTTAGAGGAAAAATTATTTGGCTGTAGCCTTAATCAAATCAATGAATTAATCCCTGATGGTATTAACTGAGTGGTAACTGGAGCAGGTGGGGTGTGCCAGGAGAATGTGGTTCATTGGGGTTGTGGCTATGAGGTATATATTTTGTATCTGACAAGTAGAGTCTTTCTACCTCTGATCATCATGTGAGCTGTTTCTCTCTGCCACACTATTCCACCATAATATTCTACCTTACCTCTAGCCCCAAGGATTGGAGCTATGGATTGAGATCTCTGAAACTGTGAGCTCCAAAACAAGTCTTTCCTCCTCTATAGTTGTTCTGATTGGGTCCTTCAGTCAGAGCACTGAAAAAACTGACTAATCAATTTGTAATATATTGTGAAGTCAGTCCTGTGATATATATAGGGGTTGTTCCTCCAAAAGCACTTGTGTGTGAAATGCAATTCTTGTTAGAGATGAAATGACTGAGTTATGAGAGCTCCAACATAAATAGTACATTAATCCCCCTATAAGGATAAGGTAGGCAGTAACTATAGGCAGTAGGTATGTCTGAAGGAGATGGGACATTGGAGGTGTGGCTGTGGGGTATATATTTTAAACCTGATAGGCAAAGCTTAGTCTCTCTCTTCTTCCTGCTGCCTTGTGCCGAGCTGATTTCCACCACCACACTCTTAGGCCATAATGTTCTCCCTCATCTTTAACCCAAAGCAATGTAGCCAAATGTCTGTGTACTGAGACCTCTGAAATTGTGAGCCCTAAATAAACTTTCCCTCCTCTAAACTCTTTGAAAATTTTCATTATAATCCTTTTATTATTGTAATTAAATGTGTCAGTCCCACTGGGATGTATAGACATTTTAACAAATCAATTCTTCAAAGATAAAGCTATCAGAAAGCAGCAGATGGGCTAGCTCTGTTCAAAATGGACAAAATATGCTCCAGAGGCACACCCTCAATAACCCACGTCCTCATCCACACATTACCTGCCTGTAGGTACTACTAGCAAGTTAATGCATTCCATTGAATTAATAATCTTATTAGATTAAGGCTGTCAAAACCCAATCATTTCACTCTGTTCTTATACTGTCACATATATGTGTTTTGGGGGGACTCCCCACCACATCTAAACCATAATCACATGCAAAATCATATAATTTTAAACCTCCACACTTTGTATTTCTGTTTTTGGAATTTATTTATTTTTGTATCGTGTGTTCATTATTTTTGTGGTTACAGTCTTTTTAATACTTCTGCCTTTAAAATCTATACTAGTTTTAAACTTATTAATGAGCTATCAATACAAAACTACAACATTTTTATTATACTCTAATTGCTACACTTTTATTTTAACAATGAGATTTATGATTTCATATTGCTGTGTGGCTATTTAATATTTTTTCATATCAAGTTGAAGATCTAACTTTATCATTTTTATAAGTCATGTTCAGTGGTGATAAACTTCTTCAGTTTTTGTCTCAGAGTCTTATCTTCTCTTCATCTTTGATGGACACTTTTCAGGTATATTATTTTTAATTGACTGTATGTTTCTGTAAGTTCTTTGTGTGTGTGTATATGTGTGTGTGAGATATATATATATATATATATATATATATATATATATATATATATCTTCAGGTCTGCAAGGTTTCTGCCGATAAACATGCCAATTCTTCTGTGGAGGTCAATGCATAGGTGCTACATTGGTTTTCTTTGCTGTTTTTAATATTTTGTCTTTTGTCAGGCATGCTGGTACCCAAATGTAATCTCAGCAACTTGGTAGGCAGGAGGATCACAAATTTCAGGTCAACCTCAGCAACTTAGTGAGATACAAAATAATTTAAAACAATAAAAACTGGTGATGTATTTCAGTAGTAATATGTTCCTGTGTTCAATACCCAGTACCAATACTCAAATGAATAAATACATAAATGTTTTCTTTTAATTTTACTTTTTATAATATAATTAAAATATGTATTTTTTGGTACCAAGGATTGAACCCATAAGCACTTAACCACTGAGACACATCTCAATCCTTTTTATTTATTTATTGTTATTTTGAGATAGGCTCTTGCTGAGTTGCTAAGGACCTCAATATGTTGCTAAGGCTGGCTTGAAAATTGTGGTTCTCCTTCCTCAGCCTCCCTAGCTGCTGGGATTACAGACATGTGCCGCAGCACCCAGGTAGATATGTAAAACTTTATAGAAGATAAAATTTGGGGGAATTTTGAACTTCATGAACCTAGGTGTCCAGGTACCTCACTAAAATTTAGACATTTTCAGTCATTGTTTCTTCAAGTGGACTTTCTGTTCCTTTCTCTTTCTCTTTTTCTCCTACTCCTCTTCCTCCTAACTATCATTTTTCATCCTCATCTTCTTCGTCTTCTTCTTTCTTTTCCTCTTCTTCTCCTCCTCCCTCTTCTCCAGCTCCTCCTCCCCCTCTGCCGCCACTGCTGCTGCTGTTGTTGCTTCTTCTGCTGCTGCTGCTTCGTCATTGTCTTCTTTTTTCTCCTCCTCCTCTTCCTCAACCTTCTCCTCTTCCTCAACCTTCTCCTCTTCCTCCTCCTTTTTTTCTCCTCCTCCTCCTCCTCCTCCCCCTCCTCCTCCTCCCCCTCTTCCTTCTCCTCCTTTATGTCCTCATTTCAGGACTGCCATAAACCCCATAGGCTTTCTTCACTATTTTTTTCATTCCTTTTATATTTCTTCTGATATTGAATCATTTCAAGTTATCTCTTTGATTCAAGTTATATTGTTTATTTTTTCTTCTGTTGATATATGTTCTTTTTCAATTTATTCAATGCATTCTTCAACTCCATAAATTATATATATATATATATATATATATATATATATATATATATATATATATATTTTTTTTTTTTTTTTTGCATTTTGTACCCTTTTGTTTATCTTCATGTATTGTCTCTCTGATTTCCTTTAGTTGATAAGCGGCATCTTTCTTTAATTTAGTGTTCTATTATTGCTAAGACTCTTTAATATAAAAAAATTTAATTCTTTATCAGACATCTTATAGATTTTCATTTCTTTGTCATTTTTCACTAACACTTTATTTTGTTCATTTGGTGATTCCACATTTTTAATTATTCATGATAATTTATTAATTTCTATGCTTTTGAAGAGAGATTTATTTCTTTCAGTCTGTATGTGTTGGCTTCAATGTGAAAAGATCTTCACCAGTAAACTTAAAGAAATATTCTGGAAGCACTCTAAAAACTGTCTATGGATGAGCTGATTGTGCTTCTCTTGTTCCCTCCTAGAGGGTAAGTTTTGGGATTGTCTTTCTTCTATTGCTTTTGTGGAGTCATTTTGGGTTCTGAAATCCACCTATTTATTTCACCTATAGCAGTACACTTAAGTACTAGGTATATTGATGGAAACTTCTTTAATCTATCTCACACCTGAAGCAGACATGTTAGAATTTTGACCTTCTTCCTACATTGTTCATCTTTGGTTCATGATGAAAATTTCCCATGCCTTTTTTCTAAGTAGTGTAATGAGATACCAGGGCTATGGGTGCAAAATTCCATTTCCTTACTCACTCTTGAAGTAAACTCATGGCTATTTAAGTTCTCATAATTCTGGTTGGTTGAGTCTGCTTCTAGAATCCACATGCTGTTTTGGTTATATGTGCATGAAAATACTGGCTTTTTGGGCACAGAGTTGAACAAACTTGCAGTGTTCATGGACAGATTGTTGAGACTGGCACAACAATTGTCACGAGTAAATAACCATTTTCTTTCCTCTCTTCACATGTGATCTAGACTTGCTGATTCTCTCAGGATACTAGATGAAGGTAACACAGAAGATTTCTCCAAAATGATGTCCCCAAGGACTGGGAAAATTCTATGCTAACTTTATTCTGTCTTTACGTCATGGAATAAATTGGGGGTCAAAGAAGTTTTTCTCAGCAATAAATGTGCCAGCTTATTAATTGGTGACATGGGTAAAATGTAATTATTCTTAATTTTTTCACTGTTGCTGTTATGGAATTTTGTGTTTCATCATCAAAACCCTCAATTACCCCTTGGAGCTCTCATGGGACTATTTTTGTCTATCAGATTTCTGTTAAATTGTTAATTCACCAATGGTACAGAATAGAGGACACAGAAACCAACCCACAAAACTACAACTTTCTTATATTTGATAAAGGGGCTAAAAGCATGCAATGGAGGAAGGATAGCATCTTCAACAAATGGTGCTGGGAAAACTGGAAATCCATATGCAACACAATGAAACTGAATCCCTTTCTCTAGCCATGCACAAAAGTTAACTCAAAATGGATCAAGGAGCTTGATATCAAATCAGAGACAAGGCATCTGATAGAAGAAAAAGTTGGCTACGACCTACATACTGTGGGGTCGGGCTCCAAATTCCTCAATAGGACACCCATAGCACAAGAGTTAATATCTAGAATCAACAAATGGGACTTGCTCAAGCTAAAAAGTTTTTTCTCAGCAAAAGAAACAATAAGAGAGGTAAATAGGGAGCCTACATCATGGGAACAAATCTTTACTCCTCACACTTCAGATAGAGCCCTAATATCCAGAGTATATAAAGAACTCAAAAAATTAGACAATAAGATAACAAATAACCCAATCAACAAATGGGCCAAGGACCTAAACAGACACTTCTCATAGGAGGACATACAATCAATCAACAAGTACATGAAAAAATGCTCACCATCTCTAGCAGTCAGAGAAATGCAAATCAAAACCACCCTAAGATACCATCTCACTCCAGTAAGATTGGCAGCCATTAGGAAGTCAAACAACAACAAGTGCTGGCAAGGATGTGGGGAAAAGTGTACACTTGTACATTGTTGGTGGGACTGCAAATCGGTGCAGCCAATTTGGAAAGCAGTAGGGAGATTTCTTGGAAAGCTGGGAATGGAACCACCATTTGACCCAGTTATTCCCCTTCTGGGTCTATTCCCTAAAGACCTAAAAAGAGCATGCTACAGGGACACTGCTACATCGATGTTCATAGCAGCACAATTCACAATAGCAAGACTGTGGAAGCAACCTAGATGCCCTTCAATAGACGAATGGATAAAAAAAATGTGGCATTTATACACAATGGAGTATTACTCTGCATTAAAAAATGACAAAATTATAGAATTTGGAGGGAAATGGATGGCATTAGAGCAGATTATGCTAAGTGAAGCTAGCCAATCCCTAAAAAAAATGCCAAATGTCTTCTTTGATATAAGGAGAGTAACTAAGAACAGAGTAGGGAAGAAGAGCATGAGAAGATGAATAACATTAAACAAGGATGAGAGGTGGGAGGGAAAGGGAGAGAGAAGGGAAATTGCTTGGAAATGGAAGGAGACCCTCAGGGCTATACAAAATTACATACAAGAGGAAGTGAGGGGAAAGGGAAAAATAATATAAGGGGGAGAAATGAATTACAGTACAGGAGGTAGAGAGAGAAGAGTAGAGGGGAGGGGAGGGGAGGGGGGATAGTAGAGGACAGGAAAGGCAGCAGAATACAACAGACATGAGTATGTCAATATGTAAATCAGTGGAAGTGTAACTGATGTGATTCTGCAATCTGTATACGGGGTAAAAATGGGAGTTCATAACCCACTTGAATCAAAGTGTGAAATATGATATATCAAGAACTATGTAATGTTTTGAACAACCAATAAAATAAAATAAAATAAAATACCCAAAAAATAAATTGTTAATTCAATGTATAAGATCTGAGACCTCCTATATTTTATCTAGCTGATGTCATTTCTTCAGATTATTTTCCTTCTGTTATTGGTTTTTCTTTCCTCATCTTGCTGTAGGTTTATGTTCCTTGTTTCTGAAGGTTAAACATTAGGTTATAGATTTGATGCTCATTTTATAATGTAGGTATCTGCACTTATCATTTTCCTCTAATTAGTGCTTTAGGTATATCTCACAAAGTTCTGATCATTGTGTTCTCATGCTCTCACTCCTATATTTTCAAAGGTAACAAAGTTGCATCTTTTTACCCTTCTTTATTTGCCATATTATTTCCCAGTGACAACAGTAAAAATTATTTCATATATATGCATATATATGTGTATAATCATCATTAATGGTTATGATATTTAGGTAATCACAAACAAAATTCCTATCTGAACAGTTATAATTTGATTGTACCTGCAAAGTTCCTTTTTTTCATATGAGCTAACTTATTCACAGGTTGAAGATGAAAGATTTAACATATTAAGAGGGTCATTATTATGCCTAGCATAAATGGGTATTTTTGGCAATTTTTATAAAAGATATTATGAGATCTCAAGGGAGGATGAAGAAGACAATAGCTTGAGTATTTTGTGTATTTAATATAATTATAGCTATTTTGTATCATTTATGCACTTAATTTCCTATAATGCTCCAAAGTTATATTTATTATGTTTCCAGTTATTTTCTAAGATATTTAGGGGTTTGGGTAAGATACTGATTGAACTAAGTAGTTGTGCATCTGAATGGCTGAAAGTAACCAATGAATCTTCAATGGTTGTTGATAAAATTTGAATGGTTCGCCCAAAGATAGATCATGTGTTGGAAACTTAATAAACAAACTGATTATATATATATATATATAATATATCTAATATTTGGGATTGGAATCTTTGTGAGGTAATTAGGGTTATATGGGATAATGGAGGAAGGGCCCACACAATTGGCTTTATAAGAAGAGAGATCCAAATTTGCACATTTCCTTGCTGTCTTCATGTGATGGCTTCCACCATGTTATTATGCAGTAGTAAGACTGCATCAGATTGAATGCCTTTATATTGGTCTTCCTAGTCTGAAAAACTATGATGAATACATTTCTTCTATTTATAAATGATCTAGCCTGTTGCACTATGGATTTTCAGGAGAAAACAGGTAAAGATAGTGTTAATACTTCAAATATCCATATAATAAGAAAGATAGAGCTTTACTAGCAGTCAATATCTACCTAAACTTGCTAGGAAAGATAAAATTAAGGTAGTTATGAAACAAGTAGGAAAATATGAAAACATTATAATGATACAGTTTTGTGGCCCTTCTAAGATAGCCATAATTTACATTTATTTTCTAATTGATAATGGTAAACTTCTATTTGTGTGTGTGTGTGTGTGTGTGCATGCACGTGCGTGCATGTGTAGTATCTAGGCAATTTTCATAGGAAACATAATTGTTACTATGATATAATTATATAAAATATTAAGCAGTAGGATCATTATCAAACCTATGGTTTGGAGTATATTTTCAATTACCTTCCTCCCAGGGGAAAAAAGATATTCACAGTCCACTCGCTAGTGAGAAGATGATATAACAAAAAACTGCCTGGAAAACTGCTTTCTTAACAGGTTTTTATAACTTGGTAGATTAATCAAACCTTACTTATTTGCACTTACCATCAGTAAGCTGTGGTTCCCAAACACGGAATTTAAGAAACACCCAAGAAATGCAGATTTCTGGATATGCTACTTTCAGCAACTTCCCTTCCACATTTAGTAACACTTCCTAGACTATAAAGACTCCTTATATTTTGGAACTTTCCAAGTCATCTAGGAAAATATGCTCACCTTGAAAATACTGTAAAAAATCTATATTTAAAGATTTCTTAAATTTTAAAAGAAATTCAAAGGTTTCTTTTTTGACATTTTAAAGCAAATAGAAAAATGCAATAATAGTCTACGTCTCAGGAGAATAATTTTATTCCTTATTCTATTTTTTTCTTGATGCATTGTAATTGTACATAATGGTGGCATTTGTTATTATATATTCATACACAAATACAATGTCACTATATAATTTGGCCAATATTATTCCCAAATTTCGAATTCTAATTCCTCCATTTCCCTGGTACTTTTCCTGTAATCCAGAGATCTCCCCTCAATTTTCTTTTCTTTTTTTCTCTATCTTTCACATACAAGAGAAAACATGTCACCCTTTTTTGTTTACTCAAGTTCCATCAATTTTTCTGCAAATTACATGATTCTATTCTTTACAGTTTAATAAAACTCCATTGTAAATACATAATGTAGTTTTTTATCCATTCATCTGTTTATGTTTATTCTATAGTTTGGATATTTTGAATTGTGCTGCTATAAACATGGGTATGCATGTATGGTTATAATATGATGACTCTAATCTATTTTAAAAATATTTTTATTTGTAAATGGACACAATACCTTTATTTTATTTTTATGTGGTGCTGGAGGATCGAACCTGGTGCCTCCCACATGCAAGATGAACACTCTACCACTGAGCTACAACCCCAGCCCTGTGACTTTGATTCTTTAGAATAAATACCAAGGAGTGGGATAGGTGGGTTATATCTTGGTTCTATTACAAAAAACTTGGTCCTTGTCTCTGGTGCCAATTCAGTAATTAAGGCACAGTTTTTAGAAAAAAGGAATAAGAAATCTTATGGCTTTGATAACAAGGGAGAAACAGTGGATTCCTTTCCCAGAGGCTGTGGTACTGATTTTCAGGAGGAACAGAGGACTTTTAAAGAGGTGATTCAAAGGCTATATATACCACATCTGCCCTGTCAGGGATCATTATACACTTGTTGACTTTACAGATATTTGTTTCTTGGGTCTTCTGACATCAACACCAAAGTCTGAATTGCTTCATTTCTGTGTCATGCATGCTTATGGACCGATAACACGACCTAGATTGGAAAACAAGTCAGTTTTCCTTGGCTGCAAAGATGCAGAGAGGGTGAGAGAGAGGAAGAAGAGAAAGGGGAATAATGTCAGTTTGGAAATAAGTCACAGTGGCCAAGCAACAAGGGTTATGTTCAAAGAAATAATTGAACTCCTGTTTCAGTTGCATTTCTAGACTTTTGAGGAAGCTCCATAATTATTTCCATAGTGGTAGTACTAATTTACAATTCTACCAATGATTTAAAATTGTTCCTTTTTCTCCCCATCCACTATAGTACTTATTATTGTGTGTACTCTGGAAGGTTGTCATTCTGACTGGAATGAAACGAAATCTCAGTGTAGTTTTGAGTTACATTTTCCATAATGCTAAAGATGTTGAAAAAAATTAAAAACTTTTTTGTTGTAGATGGACATAATACCTTTATTTTGTTTATTTAGTGTTATGTGATGCTAGGGATCAAACCCATATGGTAGGCAAATGCTCAACAACTCAGCCACAACCCAAGCACCAAGATGTTGAGAAATTTTAATATATTAGTTGGCCATTTGAATTTCAGTTTTGAAATTTGTTCCATTAGTTCTTTCACTCATTTTTAATTGGGTTATTTGTTTTTTTTTTGTCATTAAATTTTTGAGTTCATAATCCTCTGTCAGAAGTTTAGCAGGCAAAGGTTTTCTCGGATTCTCATGTTGTCTCTTCACATTCTTAATTGTTTCAAATAATTATATTTTTGACAACAAGCAACTATGCTATATTTGGACTTCTGAAGATCAGTTTATACATCACACTATTTTTGCTTTTGTAAAATAAAAATTAATAATGGTAAATTTAATATAGATTTTAAGATGACAAAGTAGTAAGACAACAAACCTGATAAGATATTTTAAGTCAGAATCTTTAAAATTTTGTTAATGTTTATTACAACTTTAGTTCCCTGAGACTAGCTACAAAATCAAATCTTAACTTGTCTTGTCAAATTTCCACAGAACTAAGTAATTTCTTTCTAGTAATTCCTGAGCCATAACATCAAAACTAACAAATGACTGTTTTTAATTATGAATTAATCATGGTTTACTAAAGAATCTTACAAAAGTTAACTGAAAATAGTAAGTCAAATATCTATAGCTGATGATATACTACAGTTTCATTAGCTTAACAAACTTAAACTTCTTTAACAAAATAATAATCAGAAAAACACAATGTAAGCAAATTGCTTAATATGATGCAATGTGTGTCATGTTTATGTTTTTAATATCTTACCATTTACCTTTTTTTCAAAATTAGGTAAATTTAAAATGGTTATAATTATGCCATCCCTGATGAATCAGAACGCATTTATTCATAATTTTCTTTTGTTGGATTTGGGATGTTTATTATTTAGTACTGGTCTGCTTTTTTAATAAAATGAAAACAATAATTTTTGTTCATTAGAATTATTATAAACTCACATTATTTTTGTATGGTTTGTTGCATTCATTTCTCTTGGCATTGTACAGATTCCACAAAAGCAAAATTTACTTCTTTCAGAGACTTGAAAGGAAGCAATCCCTTATACAACAAGTCCAACATTATCATATGTAAACCTCATTTACTATGGAATGTCTCCCTGTTTCCAGCTCATTAATTGAATGAAACCTATTTTCACATTCTAGTAGGCAGCACTGTTCTCCAACTAATATAATGGTATCTTCAGGAAAAAAAAAAGAAAAACAGGAAGATAGAATATGAAATAGCAATTTCCTCAAAGGAATAGAGTGAAAATATGCTGATAGAAACATCAAAAGCATAATATTATACTAAATTAGGAAGGATAACATTGGGGTAAGAAAGTGAATATTCTTAAGATGTTAAATCATTTACTTATTAACATCAACCAAATATTTAATAGGCAATTCTGATTATTTCCCCCTACTTAATTAAATTGCCCCAAATGAAAAAAAATTGGTCCTACATTAAAATGATATGACCAACTGAAATACTGCTTATGTATTTTCCCTATGTGATCAGATATTCTACAAAATAATTTTGCTGTTTAAAAAAGAAGTACCAAAAATGTATAAATCAAGTGACTCTTTTAAAACATGCACTTATCTAAGCATGAGGCATTCTGGTGTATCAACCAAATTCTTGTCCATTCAGTATATTCTAAGTTTCTCTAACAAAGCCCCAGTATCTTTGTGTGTATAATGAGAATGGTCTAAAAACTCCAAATCTACCCAAACTTGAAAAGATAGAAAAAAAGAAAAAATATTATCCTCATTTGCCCAAAGTAATGTATTTCCTTACTAAAGGTTATTTGAAAATCTGCTAAAACCTATTAAAAGCATAACAAAAACCAAAATAACAGAAACAAAATCTGATTCCTAGGAGAATGAGCAGGAACACAGACAAGAGGGAATAACTTGATAGACAGAGTAAGAGGTCTCAGTTCTACCACTTGATGATGATGATTATAATAATAATACCTTACATTTGCATAGCACACAGTGCTTTTGCATACATTATCTCAATTGCTATGCAACCAGCAAGCACTCCATACCTTTTCTATTCTGGGATTGAACTGTTTATGGAAACAGAGCTTCCTGAAACAATAGCCCATATTAAGCATAAAGTGCACATATTGAGTTAGACCCCATGTCTATATAGTTTGCTGTCTCTGATAGAGCAAAATCTTTGTTAGAGTGCAACAAGGCCAATAGCACACTTCAAACAGCCTAGTTTTCCTTCAATAATTATGGCTTTCCTATCCTTAGATTTATTTAGAATTTAATAAATGTACTAATATTTTAGACCTATATAACTATTTGAAAACCTAATTTATAAGATTTTTCCAAAGAGGTAGAGAAGAAATTCTTGTATCTGCCTTTTATTCTAATTGTAATATATTCACATGATTCAAATTTAAATGGAAGAAAGAAGAGAGTAAAAAGTAATCTATCTACTACCTATATTCTATTATGCAGCCACCTAGATCTTCCACTCCAAGGAAGCCACAATTATGTCTTTCCTGTGTATCTTTAGAGGGATAATCTATGTATATTTAAGTAAAACACAAACACCTTATTTTTCTACAAATAGTAGAAATCTTCATACTCTGTTACTTGTTTACATTTAAAAATATGTCTTGGATATACTTCCATGTAAGTAGAAAAAACAACCACATTTTTATCAAAACAACTCTATAACGTCCTTTACAGAGAAGTATATTACCAATTGTGATAATCACTAGACACATATGACTATTAAGTAATTAAAGTATGGCTTCTATGAGATGAGTTTTTATATAATTATAAACTAAAATAGATTTTAAAGGTTCTTAAGAGAAAAAGTAAAAAAATTTCAATATTTCTATATTGATTATATGTTGAAATAATGTTTTGTATTTATTTGGTTAATAAAGAATCAAATGTTATTTTACTTGTTTCTTTTTATTTTTATAATATGATTGCTAGAAAATATTTAAACAAAATATGTGGTTTGCATTACATTCCATTACACTGATTTAGATAAGCCATATTATATATTTAATCAATTTTCTAAGTGACACTTAAGATTGTTTCCTGTCCATTTGCTATTATAAATAACACTGACATAAATGATATTATAAATTATCCTTTTGTTTGGCAGATAGAATTCCTGGAACAAAATATATGTGTATTTCAAAACAGGCATATTTTGTATTTTAGTAAGTATTGGTAAATTGTCCTTTGTTGAGGTTATACTACATTACTCTCCAAACAAAAGTGTGTTAGGTTGTGTTTTATTCCATACCCTGACAAAATTATACAAAAATTTTCATCTTTGCCTAACTAAGGCTTATAGTCCAAATTTTGTGATATAAATATCATTCTTTTATTTTGAATGAGATTAAACATCTTTCATAAATTTAGAGTCTTACATATTTCATTTTTTAGTTCTATAATTTATAAGATATTTATTGAGTGTACACCGTATATTAGATATTTTTCTGCAGTTTTGTTATACTTCAACTAAAAAACAAAACAATAACAACAACAGAAACATGAAGATGTATTCCTTTGTACAGCTTCCATTCCATGGGGAAAAAATAAGAAAAAAATATATAGTGTATTGGAAGAGAAAAAAATGTTATAGAATAAAGAAAAATAAGGTATGGTACAATTGTTTGGGAATACAGCATTTCAGTGGAATATAAACTTTCTATTAATCTTACATTTTTATTCCTAAATGCCATTGTCTGTCTTTTTTTCCATTATGGGGAATCAAACTTGGGGTTTTAACCAAAGAGCCCTTCTTAAAAATTATTTTTGGTGTTTTTTTTTTTTTTTTTTTGTGTGTGTGTGTGATAGGGTTTCACTAATTTGCTCAGGCTGGCCTTGAACTTGGCAATCCTCCTGCATCTGCCTCTTGAACTGCTGGAATTATAGGTATGTGCCACCTCACTTGACTTCTCTGAGGTTTTTAAATTATGTATTTCTAATGCTCTTCCTGTCACAAATGCATAAACATTTACATACATAAAATTCTTCTCCCAAAACACACACAGAGATACTTTCTCTGGTAGGATGCAATGCAGTGCTTAAGAACATAGGTTCAAATAGATTCACATTCATATCTGTGCTCTTTGTTGTGATTATAAGATAATGTGCTATTTATTCAGAGCCACTAAGCCTAAATACCTTAGTTGCAATATTGAGTAAACAATAATGTTTGTACAACAAGGATAATCTTGTGAATATTAAATGAGATAATGAATGTTAAATGTTTTAGTAAGTGTCAAGTACATAAATAGTTAATAAACAAGAGCTATATTTTGAGGAAGAACTTGGTAAATCTGAGATCTCCTTCACTACTTCTTTCATTAGGTATGGATATTCACATTTCCCTTTATAGAGTGAGAGAGACTCTAAATTTTAAGTATTTTTATACAATGAGACACCATTTCATGGATAATTTTAGTTGGTCTACAGTAGAATACAAATTATATTAACCTATACCTATACCTAGACTTTATATTTTTTTCTATTTAATACTGTATATAACTAACATACTGTATTTGTTGTTAAAATTTTCATAGATAAGTTTCAAAATAAAGTATATAAATAAAATTTACAATTTTACATACACAGTCATCTGTAGCATTTATAAAAATTAATGACTTAAAATATTTTTATATGTATGCCTATATGTATATGTATGAACACAGACACATACACACAAACACTTTCACATTGTGTGGATTCTTTAAATTTCATAAATAAAAAGGATTACTGTTTATAAATTAAATTTACATCATTATATTCATTATCACTGATAAATTATTTTTCTGAATTTTTTTAGTTTCTTCAAATCTTATCTCAGAAAAATTCACATATTACATTTCTACTGTTTTTAAAATATTTTTTCTCATATGCATTTTTTAGTTTCAAATGGACACGATTTATTTATTTATTTATTTATTTATTTATTTATTTATTTATTTATTTATTTATGGTGCTGAAGACTGAACCCAGTGCCTCATGTATTCTAGGCAAGAGTTCTCCCACTGAGCTAAAACCCCAGCCTTTAATGCTCTTTTCCTTGGTACATGAAAATTTCCATTGGCAATTTCAATTTTAGTAAATAACTTAGAGCTCAGCATGAAAGTTTTACTTAAGAAAACCCAAATTAATTAAAGCATCAATTCTTCTCATTTGCTATATTAATGATTTATTATACTTTATTCTGTTGATCCTTCCCCTTGCATTCTCTCTTATTATAGTTAGAGAGAATTTAATATTATTTCACTATCAAATATACCATACTAATTACTGCTATTTATCTAGTCACAGTTGTTATAGAGCTAGACATCTTAAAGAAATGATTTTTAACACAAATACCTTTATTTTATTTATTTATTTTTTAGGTGGTGCTGGGGCTCAAACCCAGTGCCTCACACAGGCTAGGCAAGTGTTCTACCACTGAACCACAACCACAGCCCAAATAATTGATTTTCTTACAGCTTTTCTCATTTTTTTTGTTTGTTTATTTTGTTTTGTTTTCCAGTTCTGGGGATTGAAAAAAGGTTCTTGCACATATTAGGCAAGCACTTTACCACTGAAGTATATATCCAACATCCATTGCTTCTATTTATAAAATATATCCAAAGAGATGTAATTTACATACCATATAATTAACAGTTTAAAGTATATAATACAGTAATTTTTGGTGTTATGAAAGTTAGTGTCATCACTCTCATAACAATGCAAGAATACTTACAGTACTCTAAAATGGCATTGGTAAACCTCACTTTTCATCTTTTATTTCTACCACTCCATTCTTCAGCTCCAAACAAACACTACTTTACATTTATGTGTCTTTGTAGATTTGCCTATTCTGGGTACATTTAGAAATACAATAATCCAATATGTGATATTTGTGATTGGTTTCAATCATTTATCAGAATAGTTTAAGGTTTATCCATAGTATGACCTATTAGTATTTCATTAATTTTCCTATAAATAATTATTAATCAACTGGATGTACCCATTTTTATTTATCCAGCTGAAGACTGAAGGACATGCAAGTTGTTGTCAACTTGGAATATTGTGAACAATACAATTATAAATATTTTCTACAAGCTTTTGTGTGGATGTATACTTTTCTTTCACCTAGGTAGATTCTCAGGAGTAGAATTTTTTATCATGTGTGAAATTTATGTTTAAATGTTTTAGGTATGGTCAAAATTATTTCCCCAAATGTTAGCATTATTTACATTCTTTTCCACAATGTGTGATGATGTTAATTTCTCAACATCCTCACCAGCAATTGATATTGTCAGTAATTTGTATTTAATGGGTGAGAAAAATCTCATCTTGTGGTTTTCACTTATATTTTTCTAATGATTAATGGTGCTGAGCATCTTTCCTTTTGTTTATTGTCCAATCATATATCTTACTTAATGAAATGTCCACTAAAAACCTTACCAATTTTAATAAAATTCTCAGTTTATATTTTCAGATTTAGCTTTTTCTCACATTTACATAAATATAAAATTTGTTTATATTCAAATAATGTAATGTTATAGATGTTTTGATACATGTGTATACTGCAAAATGATCCCAAAAGTCAAAATAGTCATATTAGTCAGATATGCATTCCCACAACAAAGCACCTGAGGCAGGTAGCTTTATAAAGAAATAATAAATCATATACCAGAATACCTAGCATTATCTTGAAGGTGGGAATGATTAAAGCTTCCTCTCTAAGATCTGGAACAACAACAACAACAACAAAAAAGGATGAGTACTTTCAACACATCTATTTGAGATAGAGCTAGAAGATCTGGCTAGAACTATCAGGAAAGAGAAAGAAATAAAGAACATTCAAATTGTAAAATAAGTCAAAATATCACAGTTAACAGATGGCATGATCTTATTTGTAGAAAACCCCAAACCCAGATAAGAAAAACGTCAATTAGAAAAAATAGATTACTTCAACAATGTTGCAAGATAGACAATCAACATGCAAAAATTGGTAATGTTGCTATGTGCAGTACCAAACTATATAAGAAAACAAATAAAATAAGAAACTCCAGATAAAGTATTTAAATACTTAGGAATAAAATTAGGTTAAATGTTCTCTCTGGTATATGGATGCTAATACACAACAGGAAGGAGGAAAAGAATAGAAGTTCAGTGCATAAGACAAAAGGGAATGAAGGGAAAGGAATGGGGACAGTGATAGGAAGAACAATGGAATGAATTGAACGTAACTTTCCTTATTTCATATATGAAAACATCACCAGTGAAACTCCACATTATGTACAACCACAAAAATGGAATCATAATTAGAATAACTTGTACTTCATGTGTGTGTGTGTGTGTGTGTGTGTATATATATATATATATATATATATATATATATATATATATATATATAATATGTCAAAAATACACTCCACTTCCATGTATATCTAAAACAAACAAATAAAAAAAAATCTGATTAAAGATCTCTATAATGAAATTTGGAAAATATTGATGAAAGGAGAGGAAGAACACGCAAAAGCAAAAAGAAAAAAAATAGAAAGACAGCATCTTTCCATGCTTGAGAAGAACCAACTGGTAAAATATACATACTTTTAAAAGCAATCTAGATATTCAATGCAATTCCTTTCAAAATACCCACTCTTCAAAGAACTAAGTTGAAATTAATATAGAAAGAAAAAAACACTTGAATAGTCAAAGTCATTTTGAGAAAAAGAACAGACTAGTATATATTATACTCTTTGACTACAAAATACACTACAAAGCTATAGTAATCAAAGAAGAACATGATATTTGCATGTACACAGACACATAGACCAATAGAAAAGAATAGAGATTACAAAAGTAAAGGTACATGTCTACAGAAAACTAGTATTCAGAAAAGGTGCTAAGAACACACATTATAGAAAGGTTAGTTTTTGTTTTTTTTTTTTCAATAAATGGTGTTTGGAAAATTTGATATCAACAAACAGAACTTCAAGTGGGATACATTTCTTACAAGTTAGAAAAAAACACCCCTAAATGTATTAAAATCTTAAATGGATAACACTAACCTATAAAACTACTGGAAGAAAATATAGGGGAAATAATTTAGAACATCCAAGGAAAACATCCTAAAAGCTTGAGAAACAAAAGGAAAAATAGGCAAGTATAATCTTATCAGCCTATATACCTTTTGCATAGAAAAGGGAACAATAAATACAATAACACAGTGAAGTAACAATCTACAGAACGGGAGAAAATATTTCCAATCTATGCATCTAACAAAGAACTGATATACAGAATATATAAGAAAATACAAATAGTAGAGAGCAGTCAATTTATACTTCAATTGATTAATAAACAACAAATATAGACAAAGAAGGCTGAGTGTGGTTGTGCATGCCTACAATCTCAGTGGCTTAGGAGGATGAGTCAGGAAAGTCACAATGTCAAGGCTAGACTCACTAATTTAGTGAGACCTCATCTCTAAATAAATAGGTAAATAAATAAATGAATAAAAATAAAAATGCCTGGAAATGTGGCTCAGTGGTTAAGTGGTTAATCCCTGGTACAAAACAAAACTAAACAAAAAACCCCCACAAAAAACAGATAGAGAAAGAAGTAGTACTGGGGATTAAAATGGAACAAGCTATATTATATGCACTTATAAATAGGTTAAAATAAAACCCACCATTATAATATACTAATAAAAATATAATATACTAATAAAAATTAAGCAAAAAATATAAGCAGATATTTATCAAAAGAAAACACATATAGACAACAGATCCATAATAAATGCTGAGCATCACTAATAATAAGGGAAATGTAAATCAAAACACAATATTTGACCTCACCCCAGTAAGAATGATCACTATCACAGAGACTAAATGTTAACAAGTGAGGAATAGGAGATAACACAACCCTTGCATACTTTTGGTGGTAATATACAATTAGTACATCTATATGGAAAACAGTAAGAAGGTTTCTCAACAATTTAAAACTATAACTACCATATAATCCAGCAATCTTGCTTCTGGATATGTACTCAAAATAAATGAAATCAGTAGATGAAAGAGATATCTGCACTCCTTTGTTTATTGCTGCATGTTTTAATATAACCATGATATGAAATCATCCTAAGATTCCATAAACTATGTAATGGATGAATAAAATTTGCTACAATGTTATATTTAGCCATAAAAAAGAAAACTTTTTTTTTTCAACACTGAGGATTGAACCCAGGGCCTTGTGCTTGCTAGGCCAAGTGTTCTAATGATGAGCTTCTCCATAAGTTCTAAAATCCTATCATTTTTGACAATATGGAACTGGAGTTTATAATGTTAAATAAAATAAATGTGAAACAGAAAGACAATATCACATGATTTCACTCATATACAAAATCTATAAAAGGTGGTCTCATAGAAATACAGAATAAAATGATGGTTAGGAGATACTTGGGAATGTAGTTCAGCAAGAGAAATGGGGAAATGTTGATTACCGGTACACGTGGGAATAAGAATTCATACCCCATTTGAACCAAATGTATGATATATGATATGTAAAGATCAATGTAATGTTTTGAGCAACTAATAAATTTCTGATGTTTAAAAATGATATTGTTAGATAGGTGTAAAAATTTCTAGTATGCTATGGCACAGTAAGGTGAGTATAGATCTCAATAATGTACTTTTAAATTTCAAAAAGTTAAAATAAATACTTAAGTTTTCACCATAAACAGTGATAAATAGATAAAGAATTAATTATGTGTACCCTAATTTAAACATTATACAAATTGCACATATATCAGAAAATCATGTTACCGATTAATGTTGATAATTTTATGTTTCAATTACCAAGTAAAACAAATTTGTGAGCACAAAGGTGTAGCACTTAAGCAAATGAGAATAAATGGGTGAGTGATGACCCAATAGGTGTTATCACTTATGTGTACTAATCTAGGTGCTTATATGAGTACTGGGTAGGGGCATTGATTAATATCTATGCTGATCAGATCTTGGAAAAGTGCTAAAGCTCTTGGTTAATATTTATGCTAATTAGTTACTGGAAATGTGTTTAGGCTAATTATTTAGCCCATAAATTTTGATTTGTTAACCTTCCAGTCTACAGGATTCATTCAGATCTGTTTTGCCTCTCATTTCCCACTGCTCTGGAACAAGGGATTTTGTTTGAATCTTCAGAATATTTCTACAGATTAATTTCAGGGAGTGGACTTTACATTTAGAGAAGTCATTATGGGGCCCATTTCCATAACTGTCTGCCTGTTTTACTATCTATTACATTTTATTCAATAGCCCCTCTGAGGAAATCCCACTATCTTCTGTTAGGGGAAAGGTGCAATGACAGCTCTGGATATCTCAATTTGAAAAGAGTAGGAGTTGTTGAAAGGAGATGGCAGTCAGGGTCCTCCTATAGAAGCAAATCTAAGGGCCTCTGGTTGATGGGGATTTTATTTTGGATCCATCAGCCTGACCATTTGTAGTTTGAGCGTCTTGCACATAAAGGCACTCCATTCATGGTAGCAATTGGTAAGTGACTGACTGTTTGAGCCTTCCAAAGTATCCCAGACATGCCCCCAAAAGATGAAACTGGATTTTTAGACTCTGCTGTTGTAATGTTGCATCAGACCCCAGTTGTCTACCAGTGACTTTTTTCCAGGTTCTTGTCTCATGAATTTGAATAATGAAATCCATGAACAACAAAAAAAAAGTGAGCATAAAAGGGTAGAATTTATTTAACTGAGAAGTAAAGACACAGAGCTCCTACAAGGCAACAGGGCAACCAATAGTTATTTCCCTTAATTACCAGTTAAAATGAAAATGATTTAGTGATTTTTTTTTAAAGAAAAAAAAAAAGTTTATTCAGTTCATTTTTGTTGGTTCATGAGCATGCATTTTGCACCAGTTCAGTTTTGGTAAGAATCTCATGACAAATGGAAGATGACATTGTTATGAATGAATGTTGGAGTCAAGTGATCACATCTTTAATAGGACCAGAGAAAAAGAAGATGAACAGGTTCAGATTTTCTTCTTTTAGATACACGTTTTCATGAGAAAAGTTACCATGTTGCATGAAAAATATTCATGTCCCATCTTTCTTAGAATTTAGCATTTCTTCTACATTATCAAATGGTTGGTAATTTTTTATTAGTGTCTCTTATGGCATTTTGTAATTTGTGATGTTATTTGTAATATATACTTTTTTATTTGTAATTTCAGTTAAGTCTTATCTCTAGCATTATTTGTCTAGTTTAAGGCTTTTCAATTTTTCTTGCTTTAAACATCTTAATTTTGTGATTTTCTTTCACTCTTTTTTTTCCAGTATCTGCTTTATATATTTTTACTCTCATAATTATTATCACCATCCTTCTACTAACTTTGGGCTTAGTCTTTTTTTTTTTTCTTTTCTCGTTGCTTAGCCATTAATTCTGAATTATCCTATGAATAGCACTTGGAACAAATACAATATTCTTTCATATACTAGAAAATATACAAAGATGTGAATTTCATGAACTGTTCCATAATTAATTTTGGTGGAAAAGCTCAAAACACTTCAAAGAACGGATCATATTACATTTCTGACAACATGTTTTCAATTTTGTATCATATGCCTAGTTTTGGCATTGTCCAGGAGTAATATAATTTTTTCGTCCTTATTGTTTCTCATTTGTTTTTGGCATGCCAAGTAAATGTCTCTTTTGAAATCTAAGAAATTCATGAGATCTTCTTGGTTTTGTTCACAAATTTGTGAAGAGTCCATGTGTTTACAATTCACATATCATAATTCCAATGACTAAAAACAAATGCTAGTGTTTCACTTTAATAAAAATAAAAATTTTATACTTATTTTATATACATATACAGTTACAATGAAGTTTTACTCAACCATAAAGGAGGATGAAATTATGTCATTTTGGGATAAATGAATAGAATTTTAGAAAATCATACTAAGTGAAAGAAGCCAGGCCCAGAAAGTACAGGTTGGGTATTTTATATATAGAAGCTAAAGAGAAATAAGAAATTAAAAAGAGTATATCTCATGAGAATAGGAAGGAGATCAGTGGAGTAGAGGAAAGGGCACAAATGGGAAGGGAGAGGGATAGTAAAAAGAAGAACAGCCGAGTGTAATTAACCAAACTATGCCAGTTGATTGTATCAAAATGAATTCCACTTTTATGAATAATTAAAAAGTACTAATTGAAAAAAATCAATAAAAACATAAATAAATGGAAGACCAGTAAAGCAGACAGAGGGGAATGATGGAAAGAGGGAGGAGGTGAGGGGAAGAGGAAATATTATGGATTAAAATGGAGCAAACTACATTCCATGCATGTATAAATGTCAAAAAGAATCCCACTATAACATATAACTATAGTGCACTAGCAATAATACAATTATAAAATAAAAATACATGAAAAATTTGAAAAACATCAAATTATGTTTATCCACACCATTGTTGAAACTCTTATAGGTGACCCCTAACTTTGGTTAAGGCACATTGACTTGACTCTTTTTTTCCATCACTGAATATTGCCAAATGGTCCTACTGTACTGTAGTTCATTCCAACAATGGTATCTTTATTAAAATTATCCTTAAAATGAGTATTTACATTATTTGGGTTGTTTTTTCTGTTTTCAGATTCAGAGGACATTTGTTTAGTTTCTTACCCCTCCAGATGCCTGTCACTTGAAATCCAATATCTTGGAGGTATACCAGATGTCATAAACAGTGAGTAGATAGTGGAAAAAGTATGATTGTGGATTCTCTACCACTTCAAACATTTTAGAACTATCTATTCCCAAGAAAAAGTTCATCATAGGGTTCTTCTTGAGCATCTTCCCATAACACAAAAGTATATTAATATCCAGATACCCTGCACAGTGACAAAAAATTATAAATTTATGTTTCTTATAAATTATTTCAGGAAAATGTGTTAACAACATCTTATAATAGCCACAGGAAAATGGCAGAATACTTCTAGTTAGTGATTCCCAATCCTACCACAACACAGAAAGGAGGCAGTGAAGAAGCAACAGATCTGAGAGTTAGCTGACAAAATAAATCCTTTAATAGTCAATATTATAAAATCTGAAACATGGACAGAGTTGAAGATTGGTTAGCAGAGTAGAAAAGAAATGTAGAGTTCCTCAACCCTAAACTTGGACCAGGGTGGTGGAAGGAAAGAATTGAGAGTGAAAAGGAGGGAGCAGAAAAGCATAAAAGATCATCTCCTAAAACACATTTGAAAATAAAGCCAGAAAAAATGAAAATGTGGTAAGAATAGTGATGTCCTTGAAGAAGATCAATGATATAAAACTAAATCATGAATAGAAAGACCTGCAAATTTCTACAAACATTTTATGAAGTCCACAGTTGACCAGTTCCCCCCTTCAATCAACATGGCCTTTCTCTACTTCTAGACAGCACCAACATAGAGCACAGTATTTCTGCAGTGGGTTGTTTTGGGAATATTTCCGGAAAGAACTTGTAAAATTATTGGGATGGTACTAGTCTAAAGTCATTGAAACCCTCTCCCCTTCACTGAGAACAAGTAGAACAAGGTAGAGAAGCCCAGCCCCTGAAAGGACTCACCCAACTCAGTCCTCTGCACAGCTGCCAAGGAAGCTGGACAGAAATAAGACAGATGCCCTTCATTTGTGGTGGTGGAAGACAGAGCTCAGTTCTGAGCACCAAGGCAGAAAGAGAAAATGAGACACATTAGAACTGTTTTGTTTCCCAATTTATTTATTTAAAAAACGGTAGTTTTAGATGGACAGTTATGTTTATTTTATTTATTTATTTCATGCAGTGATAAGGATTGAACCCAATGCCTCACACAAGCTAATCAAGCACTCTGCCACTGAGCTACAGCCCCAGCCCTCAATTTAATTTTTATAGATACTCTACATCTGAGATGATGGGAAAAATGGAATAAAATATAATATTAGGATACAAGACCTTTCCCTTTTGTGAAGGTTGTCATTTATTATTGTAAACTTCCTTCTTACAACTGCTTTTGTTTCATCCTGTAAGCCTTTAAATGTTTTATCCTATTTTTGTCTCAAAATATTTGTAGATTTCATTTTTATTTCTCATTTGATACTTTAGGTGTTCATGATTATGCTGTTCAATTTACACCAATTTTTGAATTTTACTTTTTTTCATCTCTTTCATACAATTTTGTTTGGAATACATACTTGATATGATTTCAGTCTTCTTATATTTGTTAAGACTTAATTTGTCTTAAGTCCAAATGTTGAGAATATCCAATGTTCATTTTTACAATAACATATGTTGTGCTTCTGTTGAATGAAATGTTCTGTATATGACCATTAGGTCCATTTGGTCTAAGGTCTATTGCAAGCCCGACTTTTCTTATTTATACTTATCTGGATTGTGTGTTCATTGCTGAGTTTGGATAGTAAATTGACCTAATATTATATTATTGCACTCAACCTATTTGAAACATTTGTTTTAATTAATTTTATTTTTTAAATGCATGACAGCAGGATGCACTAAAATTCTTATTACACATATAGAACACAATTTTTCATATCTCTGTATATAAGTATGTTCACACCAATTCATGTCTTCATACATGTACTTTGGATAATGATGTCCATCACATGTCCATCATTGATAACCCCCTGCCCCCTCCCTTCCCCTCCCACCCCTCTGCCCTATCTAGAGTTCATCTATTCCTCTCATGCTTCCCCTCCCTACCCCTCTATGAGTCAGCCTCCTTATATCAGAGAAAACATTCGGAATTTGCCTTTTTGAGATTGGCTAAATTCACTTAGCATTATCTTCTCCAACTCTGTCCATTTACCTGCAAATGCCATAATTTTATTATTTTTTATTGCTGAGAAATATTCCATTGTGTATATATGCCACATTTGTTTTTTATCAATTCCTCTACTGAAGGGCATATATGTTGGTTCCACAGTTTATCTATTGTGAATTGTGCTGCTGTAAATATTGATGTGGCTGTGTCCCTGTAGTGTAGTTTTTAAGTCCTTTGGGTATAGACCGAGGAAAGGGATAGCTGGATCAAATGGTGGTTCCATACCCAGTTTTCCAAGGAATCTCCATACTGCTTTCCATATTGACTGAACCAATTTGCAGTCCCACTAGCAATGTATGAGCTGTACCTTTTCTCCCACATCCTTGCCAACACTTATTATTGTTTGTCTTCATGATAGCTGCCATTCTGACTGGAGTGAGATGAAATCTTAGAGTAGTTTTGATTTCCATTTCTCTAATTACTAGAGATGATGAACATTTTTTTCATATATTTGTTTATTGATTATATATGCTCTTCTGAGAAGTGTCTGTTCAGGTCCTTGGCCCATTTGTTGATTGGGTTATTCATTTTTTTGGTGCTTAACTTTTTGAGTTTTTTATATACCCTAGAGATTAGTGCTCTACAAATGTGTGAGGGGTAAAAATTTGCTCCCAAGATGTAGGCTCTCTATTCACCCCTATACAGCTGCTCTCCACAGAAATCACAAGCACTGTGACCCCACACAGGACACCATGCCTCAGTGTTTGAGCAGGACACCAAGCTTTCAAGCAGGACTCCTGACTCCCAACACACAAAGTTCAAAGATATAGCCACACAGGGCTTGCGAGCTCCTTAGCAGAATCACCTATCAACACAGCTGCAGATCTCCAAGACTTCACTCTTCTCCCATGGAGGTCACTCAGCTGCTACCTATCCACAGCACAACACCATCACCCAGCTCCCCTTATACCACCAGACACTCGGGCAATGAAAGCCAGACTGCCTCCATCTTGACTCAACATTCTCCCCACATTAGGTGGGGGCAGCTCCCAGATATGATCTCTAACGGCCAGATACCAGGTTCCCAACTTTCCCCCCTCCCCAGCGGCAGTAACCCAACACAGTAGCTGCCAAATACAGGTGCGAAGTGCGACCAGGATGCCGCCCATGGGAGCCCTGGTATGAAAGGTTCCTCAGTTGGGAATTGCTAAAGGAGCAGGAGACGGGGCTAAAGTTTGGAGCCTAACAGAGAGAAAAGGAGCTGGGAAATCTCCAAGCAAGATAGAGAGATAGTACTGGGCGCTCAAATCATAGGAGGGGTCCCAAAAAGAGACCTGTGAGGTACAGTCTTCCTGCAGGGACTGGTGGGTGCCTCTCCCTACTTCCAAGCCACCTGTACCAGGACCAGTCTTCTCACCCTGGTTACCTCCACCATCCTGAGGGTAGAGACACCAAATTACAACCGACAACTCCACCTACTGGATGAGAAGGGAACCAGGAATTATATGGATCTCTAAACTAGCATCTTCCTTCCAGTTTTTTTTTTTTTCTTCTACCCTTCTATTCTCTGGCCCTCACATCCCCAACATATGTGAAACGAAGAACTGTGCATGAAATAGGATGTTGAGGACTGAGTCATGTGAATAATATAATATAGAGGTGGTGTATATTCCTTTTTTTCTTTTCTTTTCCTTTTTCTTCTTTCATTTTTCTTTCCTCCTCCAAATTTTACTATTTTAACATTCTGTATTTTTCTAAGTACATATTTGTGTTTGTTTTATGTGCTCTACTGTATTTCCATGTACTTTCCTACCCTAAATTACTTCTTTTCCATTCTCTTACTACTAACCCTCCTCATTCAATTTCTCTTTCACACTTCCTAAGATATATTAACTCTATATCCTTACATCCTACCTCCTCAGCATATCATCTAACGTCCCACCCCCAGTTCATTGTCCACCGTCAGAATCTGTAAATCTTTTTTTAAAACTACTGATTACATTTTAGATAATAATTAATCCAACATTTCTGTACATTGAGACTAAACTGTCTTAATAACAACAAATTGTTATAGGTGGTATATTATTGATATTGGGATCTGTTAACATTGTCCTTCCCCACAAAGTAGAGGTCTTAGAACCCTACAATAGCACTACCAAACTATAGGGTGAAAACAGTAACATTACAGAGCCACAGAGGTAGAAAGAAAGACACATGAGCAACATGAAAAGACAAGGAAGAAAGTGCCTTGAACAAATGAACACCACATCATTAGAATCATCGGCAGCCACAGCAGGAGGAATGACAGAGAAGGAGTTTAGGATACATGATTAAAATGTTCTATGAACTCAAGGAAGATATAAGAGAGCAAGTGTAGGCAGTGAAAGATCACTTCCACAAGGAACTTCATAAACAAATACAGGAAGCTATAGATCACCTCAACAATGAGATAGAGTTTCTAAAACTGAAGACAAAATATATAATCTGATGTATTTGAATATGGTTTGTTTCCCAGAAGTTTGTGTGCTGAAGGTTTGGTTCTTAGTATGGAATTAATGGGGTGGTGGAACAATTAAGAAATAGGACTTAGTGGAAAATAAGTAAGTCATTGAGAGCATCATCCTTGGAAAGATCTAATCTAGTTGTCATGAGAGACCTGACCTTTGTTAATTACCATAATAGTGTGTAGTTATCAAAAGAAAAGTCCTTATTTTCTCCTTGGCTTCTGGTCTCACAGTGGGATATCTCTTCTGAATGGTACTTCTTCCCTTTCCATTTTTCTACTAGATTATGATGCATGTAAGAAGATCCTTACTAGAGGCTAAACAGATGAGGCAACATATTCTTGGACTTTCAACTTCAACAATTGGGAGAAAAATAAACTTTTCTTTATACAATACTCAGATTCAAGTATTTTGTTATAACAAGGGAAAATGAACTAATAAACTCTCCCTTCAAATCTATCTATTAGTATTTGTGATACATACTTTTGTGCTATAAATTCTGGCTATATATATATATATATATCTCTATATCTATATCTATATCTATATATATATATATATATATATATAATTGTTATATCTTCCTGATAAGTTGACCCCTTTATCATTATATAAAGACCTTATTTTTTTAGTTGTTAACACTTAGTCTGATAAAGAATAGCTACCCTATTTATTTTCATGGTTTATTTTTTTCCATACCTTCACTTTCATTTTTTAGGTGTCCCTAAAACTGCATAAATTTGGATCATTTTTTTTAAGAGAGAGTGAGAGAGGAGAGAGAGAGAGAGAGAGAGAGAGAATTTTTAATATTTATTTTTTTTTAGTTCTCAGCGGACACAACATCTTTGTTGGTATGTGGTGCTGAGGATCGAACCCGGGTCGCACGCATGCCAGGCGAGCGCACTACCGCTTGAGCCACATCCCCAGCCCTGGATCATTTTTTTTAATCTATCCAACCAGTTTATCCCTTTTTATAGCAGCATCAATTAATTTATATTCAAGATAATTATTGATAGGTAAAGACTTAAAATTGTAATTTTGTTAATTTTTTCTTCATTGTTTTGTTGATATTTTGTTCTTTTTTCGTTGCTGTCTTCCTTTTATGATTGGATTATTTTCTTTATTGTTATGCTTTGGTTATCTTTTAGAGCACACTATATATTTTGTGTTGTGCTTACCATGAGGCTTTAATAAAACAACTTCAAGGTTTTTTTGAAATATTTTTATAACAGGTAATTTAAAGTAAAACCAGATTAATTTAGATTGCTGATATCTTTAGTGGCCAAGACCCTGGTTATCTGCAGTGTTATCAAGAGTTGTTTGAATCTCCAGTGGCAAGGGACTGGTGTTCTCCTGATTTGTTTCTTTCCCATGAGGAAAGGTTTGACTGTCAAAATGCCTCTTGATGCCATGTAGGGGCTGACATGCATATTCCTGTTGGAGGAGGCAGTACTGATGAGCAATGCAAGTAGAACAACTTTAGAAGTGTTGTTTGGAATGTGAATATTACATGGATGTACTATGATTCTGTGGTCTTAACCAGTGGTGGTAACAGTGCTGGGCATTAAGCATCTGCGATGCTGCCTTGGTGATGATGTGCCTGCCACTGACCTTTAGAGTATGGTGTGAAAAAGTGGTCCAGAGCTTACATATATGAAATATTAATGCTGCTCTAAGACCAGAGCTCAAAAAATCTGTTACATTGGTGGCTTATTTTTCTGTGGCACAGATAGTCACACACATACCATTGATATGGGTTTTGTAATGTGAAGAAGGGCATAGTTGGCAATAGTGGAGGCAATCCTGTGATGGCCAAATTATGACTCCTTTATGTGGTTAGGGGAGCAGATTATCTGGAGATTTGGAGTCAGACATAGTTTGGCTATTTCAGTAGCCTAAGTTTCTTGTGACTCCCTTAGAGTTGGCCACTGAGAACAAAAAATGTGGCACTGTAGCATAACTGATACTCATATATCACATTCTCCTTTGCTCATAGACATCTACTGATATTGTTAGAGGTCTTCATATAGTTTAGTTATAGTTTTCTTATCAATGATTTGCAAATTTTTCCCATTCTTTGGATTATATTTTCAATTTTCATTGAAAAGTATTTTTTAAATTTTTATTATACATAATTTATCAATTTTGTTTTTGTTTCTTCATTCTTTCATGCTATTTATAAGAACCATTGCTTGATTTGAATTTAGGAAGATGAGTGCCTCCTAAAAGTTTAACTGCTTTAGCTATGAGTTATTACATTTAAGTCTTGGATATATTATGAATAAAATTTTATATATGGCAAAAAGTAAGGATCACAGTTCATTATTTTCATATGTTGTTAATTATTTGCATCCAATTGACGCAGAACCATTTTGTTATAAAGAACATTTTCTCCAATTACATTATCTTGATTTTTTGTTTAAAATCAACTAATGACAAATATCCAGGTTTATGGTGGACATTCAAATCAATTTCAACAAACATATGTATATTCTCTGTCTGAACTACTCTTGATTGTTGTTGCTTTGTATTAATGATTTAAGATTTTGCAGTTTGAATCCTCCAACTTTGATCTTAATTTTCAATATTGTTTTAGTCTGACTCCAGTGAAATTTTATAGAAATTTTCAGTTAGTTTTCCAATTTTTAGAAAGAAGCAACTTGAAGATTTTCATCATGATTATATTGAATCATGAGATCAATTTGGAGAATGTTTCAACTTCAATAAACTCAAGTCTTTTAATACTCTATCTTGGCATTTATTGTGATTGTCTTGATTTCATTCAACATTTTAAAAGATTTGTAGTGTAAATTTTTACTTTTTGACACACATATTTATAAGTATTGTGTCCTTTTTATTTCTTTTTAATATTGTTCTTCATTAGTTTGGAAAAACACACCTGGTTTTTCTGTGTTATTTTGTATCCTGAAAACTGACTAATCTAGCAATTCTAAAACTTTGTAGTATCTATGACTGTCTATATATGACAACATGACATTTCAAAAAGATAATTTTATTTATTTCTTTCTAATATGAAATAATTTTATTTCATTTTCCTGACTAACTGGTTAGAACATGCAATAAAATGTGGAATAAATATGAGTCAAACACATATCCTTTCCTAATGTCTGATCATAGGTTATCCATTCTAAAGGATGATGCTGGTTGCAGGATTTCCCTGCATGACAATAATCAATTTACAGATGTTCCCTTCTATCAGAGCTTGTTGAGAATTATCATAAAAGAGTGTGGCACGGTATAAAAATATTTTTTATTGACTCTAGTATAAGAATTCAGATATTGTCCTTTTTCTATTGATATGCCTTAATATAATAATTATTATGCTTAAGAATGTATATCACTTGGTAATGGAATTTAATATTTTAACATTATATTAATAATTTTTTAATATTTTATTGCTGATATTTGCATTCATATTCATAAAATATATTAGTAGATGTTCTGTGGTCTTTCTCTGGATTTCATATCAGAATAATACTTGTCCCATAGAAAAAGATAAAAAGTGTTTTCTCATCTAATTTTTAAAAGTTAGTGGAGAATTAGTGTTTTTATTTCAACATTTTGTAGAATTTCCCAGTGAAGGCATCTCAGCCTTAATGTCTAGTTTTAGATTAGTAATTCAATCTTTTTATCTGTTGTAGGTCTACTTGATATTCTGTGTTCCATAGATCCCATTTAAGATTTTTTTTCTTTCTTTGTTGGAATTTTTCCATTCCCTAAATATTATGTTACAGTTGTTCATAGTACTCAATTAAACGTTGGGAGTGAGGCCCAGCCTTTAGTTTTCTATTTTAGCAAATTCATTTTCTTTTTTTATTTTGTAGTTGATCCAATTAAATAATAATCAGTTTATTAATCATATCATAGAAATAACATTTGGTTTTAATAATTTCTTCTATATTTTTAGTCCTTGTTACATTTACTTACATTTTAGTCTCTATTATTTATTTCCTTGTGCTTGCTTTGAGTTTTGTACTCTCTTTTTCCTCTATTGTAAGATAAAATATATAGTATTTTCCTTTATATCTTTCTTCTTTTGAAATATAACTATGAAATTTTAAATATATTCCTAAGTTTTATTTAGTCACCACTGTACTTGAATCCTATGTTTTGTATATCCTTTTTACCTGTTAATTCATTTCACCATATTATATAATTTCCGTTTTGAATTCTTCTTTGATCTATTGGTAATTTAGGAGTATATTGTGTATTTAAAGATGTTTATGATTTTCTCAAATAGTTCTTTTGTTAATATATAAGTTTACTTCAATTTGTTAGTCGAATATTAGAGTCTTTTAGTCATTGACTGTATAATATCTGCAATAAGTTCCATAAGCACTTAAAACAAGAATGTATATTCTACTCTTTTAGAAGGAGTGTTCTATACTTGTCTGTCAAACACATATGTCAAATATGATTGCATTCTGGTGGTTTTCAATTCTGTTTTCTTGATGATCTTCTGCCTGGTTCTATTTATAATTGAATGCTGGTTATTAATGTCTCCAACTATTGTGGAATTGCCTATTTCTTTCTTCAATTGTAACCATATTTACATATTTTTATTTTGAAACTCTGTTGTTAGATATTGTATTAGTTTACTATAGTTGCTGTCAACAGAATACTACAGATTATGTTGCTTAAACACCACAAAATTTTAATACCAATAAAGGGTAGATTTTTGAGAGTAAGGCAATTCTAGTGTTGCTTTCTCTTAAAGGTCTTGAGGGAAAAATTTATTTCGGGCCTTTTCCTTTCTTGTAAATTACCATTTCCTTCTGGTGTTTTGATATTACTATCCTACTGTCTATTTCTTAGTCTAAATTATCTCTTATAATACACTGGTTGTATTATAAGAGGGCCCAATTTAATGACCTTATTTTAATTATATTACCTCTTTGAAAAAAATGTATCTCTAAATATAGGTTTCTACACAAGCATTTGAATTTAAGACTTTAGCATATGCAGCATGGAAGAACAAAATGCAGTCAATGACATGTACATATGTGTATTCTTCGTACCTACATAATCAGTGAACTGAACTTTTATAATTTTACAATGTTTATCATTAATCTAATAATAACTTATGTATTAAAGTTTATTTTGGATGATATTACAATAGCCAAACATACTATAATTTGAATAGTACTTACAATACATATTAGTTTCTATCCTTTCTCCTCAAGCCTATTTGTATCTTTGATTAAAACTGTGCCTCTTGTGCACATACATGTGGAAAACTTCTATGGAGTGAAAAAGTAAGGGATATGAGTAGAGCAAACTAAAACATAAACAGGTATAAAAGAGTATATATAACTATGAAAAGTTCTAATATTGAAACCATAAAAATGGGTATATCTTTGTAAATAAATTAATCAAATTACACGAAATATACTAATTCTTTAAAAGTCTCAAACTACCAAAAGTGACAAAATTTTCATAGACAAAATAATTCTATACTTAATGAATTATGTATAGTTAAAAAACCTGAAAAATGTCTCTAGACCAGATATATATTTTACTTATAATTTGTGCCAAATATGCAGAAAATAGATTTTAAAATATATGTAGTTTCTTATAGTGATGGAAAACTGATCAATGGTTGCCAGAAATTATAATTGGGACAAAAGTATTGCTAATAATCAACAATTCTCCATGTTAGCAAGTATCAGTTTTTTGTGTGAAGGTTCACACATGGAAGCACCTGTCCTAGTTATAAAAAAGAAAAAAAATCTTCAAACACTGCCAAATATTCCTTGGGGGAGGTAAAATTGTACATAGTTAAAAATCCCTGCTCTGGGCTGGGGATGTGGCTCAAGTGGCAGTGCACTCACCTGGCATGTATGGGGCGCTGGGTTCGATCCTCAGCACCACATAAAAATAAAATAAAGATGTTGTGTCCACTGAAAACTAAAAGATAAATATTTAAAATATCTCTCTCTCTCTCTCTCTCTCTCTCTCTCTCTCTCTCTCTCTCTCTCTCTCTCTCTCTCTCCTCTCTTTAAAAAAAATCCCTGCTCTAATGGGGAAGCATGTATGGATCTTTCTGGCGAGAAGTAATAATTTTGTATTCTACTTAGAAACCTTCACCACAAAAGTAAAGCCTGAGGAAATTTGCTAAGGTGAAGACATTGTTCTTTATTGTAAATGTGACAGTGATTACACATCTATAAATGTGTTAACATTAATACAATTGCACTCCAAAGGAAAATGATCAGTAATTTTTCTATATGATATTTCTAAAAATAAGTAAATAACTCCAAGATGTAGAGTTTTCATTTTCTTATTTACAGAAAGCACAACTGAGGCTTAGAGAGAAAACTTATTTATTTGGAGACTGAGATCAAAATTCAATTGCTTCTAACTACACTATGCTGTATTGGCTTATTCTTTACCAGCCCCCAGTTCTATGTGCCTGCTGCATGCAATGAGCTGTTTAAAACTATTGTTATTTTGTGTCAGATGTAGGGTGAAGTTAGGCAGGGGCTGACAAAATAGAAATACATAGTTTCAAGGCTTTTCTTCCTAATTGAGAATTGTTATTGTCCTTGCCCTTTGGCAGAAATCAGATAAGCCTCTGCGAATTTGGTTCTGGTGAAGTGTCTTGGGAAGAGTTCAAGACAAGGCTGAGATTAGGATGGGATGAAAAACTGAGATTCTGGTACAGGTGAGATATAATAGAGAAATATTGTAGGCTCATTTCCCAGGACTTATGAGTGATGGAGCTTTTAGGGGATTTGATCTGGGTACTGTTTTACAGTGTACAGTGGGCAGAGACTTTGGGTGATTACTGTCTTCAGATTGAGGAACAGAGAACTGTGATGTAATCTATAATAGTAAATCAGGCTAGAAAGTTTTATTATGATGACTTAAGCTTGAATATTTTAAATATTATCAGTGCACCAGTGTCATTAAACCCAGGTATATATTTTATTGAGATACTCTAATATAAACTGTAGAAAAATTTCAGGTACCCCTTAGCCATGCTTTTCAATAAAAATGGTCTATTTACACATCCTTAGTGCAGCTGAGCTCCCATATCTCTCCTTTCTTTAAATATTCAACCTATTTAATCAGTTTTGCATTTTATTTTATGATTCATGTTATCATTACTTTTCACTAGAAAATTATCTTCTATCCTGTTTGTCATTTTTAAAAGTATTGCATTCTTACATGCACATTGGCCTTTGTTAGAAGAAGATCTAGAACGATCTTTGATTTTAATTTCCACCCTTGATCAGTTATCATCCCTCATCCTCAATTTTCCCAACAACTTTCTAACTGCATTCTTGTTTAAGTAGCTTTTGCAGTGGTTATCTTTACTTCATGTTATTTACTTCCCATCTATAAATTGCATGTCAATAGAAATAAAAATTATCTTGAACAGGTTCATAATCTCTTTTAACCTCATTTTCTCATCACAAAATTATAAAATATGCCTTTTAATTTGTTTTAAAATTGCATTTATTTTAATTGGCACGTAAAACATAAAATTATATAATTATAGGTCACTATATAATGTTTCTTATACATGTATATGTCTTAGAGTTTTTGTGATGATCAAATTGAATTGTGGATATGGAAAGACTTTGTAATTTCTAAAGTAGAATTAGTATTATTTGGGAGAGCCAGGAAATGCCCTTTTTAATGATCTTTGAATTCTATAAATCTGACATGTTCTTAAAAATCTCATTTATTTTTCCTTGATGAATAATAGTATGATTTATGGATCATGTAAACTAAAACAAATTGTGGCTTTGAAGACAGTCTTTGCCTAGGAAACTGAAAGGTGTTGGAAATATCACATTGTTAAATGATTAGTGGTGATATTTTAGTATGTAGGCAGCTATTTACGTGGCTAATTTCAAGGGCACTAAAGAGCTCGCTTTCTTCCAATTATCTTCTCCATAAGTTTGTTTCTATTTAAATCATTCATGGTTGAAATATTTAACCTCTATAAGCTTTGTTCAATTATAATTATTTTGCTGGCTACCCATAGGACTACCATATAGTAATCAAGTAAATTTATCGGATTAACTAGTAGAGATTAGATCAGGAAGAAAGAGGACACAGAACAAATGAAATTTGCTTGCAGAGGAAATTGGAGGAGTGAAATGTCTGAATACAAATTGTTTAGTGAGAAGGGGACACGTAGGAAACTGGACCATGAGAAAACCTGGACAGCTGAAATGCAACAAGAAGGCTTTGATTTCTTGGTGGGTGGGATGATGGGGCTTGGGAAAAGGCAAACCAGGGCATTGAAAAAAGAGATGGAAGCCACTGAAAACAAAAGTTTTCTATTCACAGTTTTGCTCATGCTAAACCTGCTTGAGAAATTCCTGAAAGTAGACATTTGCATCAACAAAGCTTTTATTAGGCAAAAAGGTTATATTTCATGTTCAATCTATTTGAAAAACCAAAGAATTTAACAAGTATCTCCACCTACAAAGGTTCTTTAAACATAGTGCTTTCCCACTACCCTAATCTGATCATGCAACTTTAGCTAGAAATAGCTGGGAGAAAAAGCTAATAAAACTACTTTTGTAAACCAAACAATACAGAATCCACTTAAGGTAGTGCTGATCTCATAACCTACAAATTCCCATTTCATTAGTCTACTGGGGAAAACTGTGCCAAAGTGCCCTTTTGGTGACACGGGAGCTGCGAGAGGTTTCCTGACTTGATTGCAGCCCTTTCTGTTAATTATTAGTAAAGAACTCTCCTCACAAAGGCAGCTGTCCAGCTGTCCAGGCTGAGGAGCTTAGGCAGTTTGGATGCAAGAGCTCTCACCCATTGGAAGCGCTTACTTCAAACATCTCATTCAAAGTTTAGAATTCTTTTGTTGATAGGTAGGAAGGCCCTCTGAGATCAATGTGGAAAGACTATCATGAACTCAAGGGCATGGGATTTTTTGAATTAAAGCTTAGGGATTCCATCTGGCTCACATCTGAGTTGGTAGTTTCTTTTAACCCTCCCTGTATCTTCCAAATCCACTTGGCAGTATCGTTTCATTCATAATGATGTATTTCATCTATAACAAATTTGGCTTTTTAAAATTATGCTGTTAGAATGACAGCTAAAGGAAAATATTATACAATTTATTTTTAGTCAACACAGTTATGAACATATAATAAACTAATTGAGTAATATTAATTTTCCAAAAATATTTTAGGTTGTGGGTGTATGTAACTAACCTCTACAATACAATATTTCCTCCTAAATACTATTGCTATAATATACAGGTAGACTACAATATGTGGAACTATGATCTCAATTTCTAAACAGCTTCCTTTTTTCATAGTTATGTTTTATTTGAAAAACTTAACCAAACATGTATTACCAATAATTATGTTTTAAAAAATATAATACATGTTTGAAGAAAGAGCTAAATGGTTATTTATTATTGGCAATTAACTATATTGTTGCAAGATGATTGTAAATTTTACATTATATGTTGGAGGTTAAATAAAACTACAATAGAAGATTTGTGAATTTTATAATTTTCATTTCTACTTTAAGAATTTTACTCCTTTCATTTTTCAGTATTAAACTCTTATTAGCACTGGTCTTATATTTTTCTTCTATTGATCCATATTTTTTTCAGACAAAAGTGACTTTTGAGAATACACTCATATCACTCTCTAAAGGCATTTTTATTGCCAGAAAATCTGTCATAAATGAAATTGTGTGTGTGTGTGTGTGTGTGTGTGTGTGTGTGTGTGTGTGTGTTCATTTTTGGCTGTAGAAGAAAACCCTTTCTGCCCTAGCTCTTTTTCCAAACATGCATTACAATGTTTTTCTGCATATTGAACTTAGGAACACTCTACCTCTGATCTACATCCCCAGTCCATTTTATGTTCTATTTTGAGACATAGTCTCTCTAGGTCATAGAAGCTGACCTTGATCTTGCAATACTCCTGCCTCAGCCTCCAGAATCACTGGAATTACAGGCATACATCACTGGCACCTGGCCACCCTTGAAAATTCTTTGCATATATGCTTTGCAAATGCATTCTCCTAGTATTTATCCTGCTTTTTTTAAAAAAATTCTTTTCAAAGAGACTTTCACAGAGCAGTTTTTAATTCTAATGAGAAACAATGCATCAATTTGTTATCTCATGGATTGTGCTTTTGGCAATAAGCCTGAGAACTTTCTCCCTAGCAATAGAAACTGTAGTTTATCACCTATTTTTTTTCCTAAAAGTATCATGGTTTTACACTTTGTACATAATTCTGTAATCTATTCTGAGCTAATTGTTATAAAAGATGTGAAACTTAAGCCAAATTGCTTTCCTTTCCTCATATAGATGTTGAAATGCTTCAGCAAGTTTATTGAAATGTCTACACTACTTCCATTTAGTTGTTGTGAACTTATATAGAAATCAAATAAGCATATTTATTTTATTTTATTTATAGTTTTTCTACTTGTAAAAATTATCCATATCTATCCCACAAATATCACACTGTCTCAATTATTGTACCTGAATAGAAAGCCATATTATTAAATAATGACTTCCTCCCACTGTATTCATTTTTAAGATTGTTTTGGCTATTTCAGTTCCTGTATATTTTCTTATAAATATCAGAAGAAGCTTGTCTGAGTCTATAAAAATATTTGCTAGCTTGGATAGGATTTTCCTTAAACATATATTAATTTGAATAAAATTTGCATTTTTGTTATACTTAAACTCCTAATTCATGAATGTGATAGGTCTCTATGTTCATTTAGGTCTTTAATTTTCTTCATAATAATTTTAGAAAAATATATACCTTACACATTCTATACTTACTTTGCTAAGTTCCTACTCAAAGTTTTCATCTTTTTTGAATGATTATGAATGGTGTTGTATTGTTAGATTTAGTTTCTGCAAGTTTATTTTTGGTGTATAAAAATATAATAGAGATTTTCATGATGATTTTATATCTTTATAGTTTGCCAGAGTAATTTATTAGCTCTGATATTACTTATAGATACTTTGGGATTTGCTATATGCACATACATGCCATTTACAAAGAGGGAGTTTTTTTTCTTGTCTGTGTTTTTCATTTGCTTTACTTGCCTTATCATAGTGAATACACCTTCCAATACTTTGTAAATATTATAGTGTTGATAGTGGATATTTTGGATTTGTTCCAAATCTTAGGGGAAAAACACTCCATCTTTCACCTTTAAGTATGATGTTAATTGTAGTTTTTCCATTGTTTAACAGTTTTAGAAAGTTCTCTTTGACCAAGAATGGACTTTAGATGTTATCAAATGATTTTCTGTATCAATTTATATGCTTATCTGATTGATCTTTTTATTATTGATTACATTGTTTTTTTTTTCAATTTTGAAGCCAATCTTACATACCTAGAATATATCTTGCTTGTCCATTTTGCATAGTACTTTTTAGGCATTATTGAGTTCAATCTGTTAACATTTGCTGGAGGACTTTTGTGTCTAAGTTTGAGAGAAACATTAATCTGCAGTTTTCTTTGTTTGTTTGTTTGATACTGACTTTGGTTTTCCTCTCAGAGTAACACAGGTCTCATTATATAATTTCCAGAGTATTCTTCTTTTTTATTTTTTGGAAGAGATTGATCCTAATTATTTATTTTTTCTAATTCTCCAATGAAGTCATCTGTGCCAAGGCCATTCTTTTATTGGAGCTTCTTAACTATGAACTGAATTTATTTAATATTGCAGGTTATATAAATTATCTTGTCTTGAGTTCACCTAGTTTTTAAGTCATGGGAATTGTTTTGCTTTTAAATTGCCAAATTTAATAATGTAAAATTCTATTTATTTATTTATTTATTTTTATTTCTTTTATTGGTTGTTCAAAACATTACAAAGCTCTTGACATATCATATGTCATAAATTAGATTCAAGTGGGTTATGAACTCCCATATTTACCCCAAATACAAATTGCAGAAAAAGAAAACAACAAGGAGAGAAATGAATTACAGTAGATGGGGTAGAGAGAGAAGATGGGAGGGGAGGGGAGGGGGGATAGTAGAGGATAGGAAAGGTAGCAGAATACAACAGTTACTAATATGGCATTATGTAAAAATGTGCATGTGTAACCGATGTGATTCTGCAATGTAAAATTCTTTATAGTGTTTCCTTACTATGCTTAATTGCTACAGATCAATATTGATATCCTGTTTCAACCCTGATATTGGCAATGTGTGTCTTAATTTTTATTTCTTTGTCAGTCTGGCCAATAATTTTTCCAGTTTATTAATTTTTTGAAGGACTATTATAATGTATTTTATGGAAGAAGTGATATTTATCTTCCTTCATCCCTCCATTTATGAATGTTTAACTTTCTTATTTTGATCAGGGGAAGCAGATCTTATGATTAGGGAAATAACATCTTATCAAAAGGTAATAATCACATATTTTCCAAATATGTGATTTGGAAAATATATTGGATTTTATTTTTCACTATTTTTCCTATGGGTTGTGCTTTATTTGACTTCACATGATTATAAAACACCAAAAACAATTTACTTATAAAAATAAATGTTTTATTTTTCCTCAAGGTTTTGGAAGTTTTGTTCAAGTTTTGGTCTCTATATCACTTTGGGAAACTGAAAAAACCAGCATACTACAACAGGAACACTTGATGGGACACATTGCATGCTTACATCATGAACCAAAAAGCAGAGTTAGATGCAGAAAAAAGGCCTAGTTTCCTCTGGAAATCATGGCCCCAATAACTTAAGGTCTCCCACTAGACCCCACCTCTCAAATCTTTTAATCACCTCTATGTTTCTGGGAGGTTCCCTTAAAAACATTCAACTTTTAAAAGGCATTTGTCCAAAACAGAGAAATGAACTTCTACCAGATAGTCTACCTCCTATAAATAATTAGCAATTATTCACAATTTAATGTTCAATTTGATGGGGATATAGCAGTTTCCAATTCTATGGCATAAAAAGTATTCAGAATTGGTACTTTAATTTATTAAAATGATTAAATCTCAGTGGACATGTTGGTGCACAAGTGTAATCTCTGTTGCTTGGGGGGCTGAGGTAAAATATTGCATGTTTGAGGACAGGCTTGGAAATTGTAGCATTACTCTGTTTCAGAAAACAGAAAGGATCCTGAAATGGATCTCAGTGGTACCCGTGTTCAATTCCCAGTATTACACATATGCAAACAAAAAAAATATATAATTGTTCCTTTTTTTATTAAAGTATGTATCATAGCATTGGCTGCAGCTGGGTGAATTATGATGACTCACATATTATACCAGAAATTTTATTGAATCCTTAGTTTCTTTTTATAAAATTATTATAACAATTCATTTGGCCATGTTACAAATGCAGTATTCTGCATGAATTTTATAGATAACTGAAGTGTTAATACTAAAGCAACTCATATTTTTATTTTAGCCTTTGTGTTTAGATTTTTAAATCTCATAGGTCTCTGATTTATTGAAAAAAACATCACTAAACATAACTGGATATTTATATTTAAATGTCACTACCAATTTGACTATTCTTTATTGAAAACTGTAGGAAGGTAGTTGTCATTGCTTTGTTTTGTTTTCTTTCTTTTTTTTTTAATTTCTTACATCAGGAGGACAACAATTGATTGTCTTGCTTTTGTTATGCCTGTTTGTGATCAGACTCACCTTCCCCTCTAGTTTGTTCTTTAGCTTTAACAAGATGGATCTTGTTAAAACTATATGTTATAGAGCTGGAGTTGTGGCCCAGTGTATAGTGCTTGTCTAGTTTGCGTGAGCCACCGTATTTGATTCTCAACACTGCTTAAAAATAAATAAAATAAGTGTCCATTGACAACAAAAATATTTTTAAAAATTGCATGTTTTTAAGAAGCCAGAAAAGGATTGATATTAACCATTTCAAATCCCAGAAGAGTCTGACACAAACTGGGTTAAATATTGTGAATTTAAATGCCTGAAAACAATTGTATAAGAGAAGCAGTTCTCTAATAGTTGTGTAAAATCCATAGTAACATTGTTATCTGTGACCCACAAATTAATGTACACTGTGTTATTTCAAATAAATAATATGTAAACACATTGACTTTTTTTGAGAGGGGTTACTGGGGATTGAACTCAACCACTGAGGCATATCCCCAGCCATATTTAGTATTTTATTCAGAGACAAGGAAGATCTCACTGAGATGCTTAACATCTCACCATTCCTAAGGCTGGCTTTGAACTCAAGATCCTCCTGCCTCAGCCTCCCAAAAGACTAGGATTACAGGTGTGCTGTGCCTGACAACATGTTGACTTTTTAAAGATATATTGCATTAGGCCAAGATTGGTTATATGTTTTTATGTAGGAATTATATAATGACACTTATTATCATATAATTATTTAATAAGTTTTACAAATGTTAAGAAAATAATAGTTATGATTACCTATAGATAATGCAAAATTTCTAAATGTGGGTTTTGAATTACTTGAAAGTTGGGAAACACAAATATAACATGTGGAAAAACCTACTATACTTTTTAAGAAATAAACAAGAACAAATTCCCAACTGTTGAAGCTATTAAGTGACCAGAAGTAGTTCTGATATTTCAAGGTAGTCCATTCTACTTATATATGTCTGTTTTACATATAATTTTCTCTTTTTTCAGTTTGTGGCAATAGTGTCTATCATTATATTTCTTGTGGTCTTGTTTCAACAAAGCTATTAACTCATTAAGAGAATTACTAAATTTACCTGGGCATTCCAATTGCATCTATATTTACTGAATTTTAAATTTTTGGGTATACTTTCAGTAAGTTAGTAGGTATAAGATTTGTGCACTTGAATGAAAGTTAAATTACTAAAAATGATAATTGTTTCTTTCAAAATGATAGCCATCATAATAATACCAAGTATTAGATCAGAAAGATCATTGTAGCTCTTTGGTTCCTACCTACTCTTATTACTGCCCACATTACAAAGCCTTCCTAGTAATTTCTTTAAAAGTACCATTTTACATTGACAAAGTCTATCAAGTAATGTTCTTGAAGCTATTTCCATATCTTCTAAAAATTTGTTTGAGACTGAAAACCTAGGAGAACTTTAATCTGGTATAATTTGCCACAGAATATAGCATAGAAAATTTATTTGCAGTAAATAGAAATAAATATAATTCCTAATTTCACTAGCTGTGTGAATTTGAGCAGGTTATTAAAATTCTTTGTTTCTTAAATAGCATTGAAAATTATAGATTGTTAGAAATAATACAGTTACTATGCACACACAAATAAGAGTCCCTAAAGATAAAGTAATGGAGGTTCTATAATTTTTCAAATATTTTCAATTTATTAACTCACTGAATTCAATAAGTGATTTATATTTATTTTTAATAAATTATGTAGGATAAACTATTCCTTTAATTTCCCTTTTTACTAAAATCCAATGAAAAATGTATGTCTTAAGTCTGAAAGTGATAAACATTTTTGATAGTAACAACTTTCAAATAGGAAATCATTGGGGAAAATGAAAAAAAAAAACTAGGAGAATTATTGCTGACAATATACTGGACAGGATGATTTAATCTAGGAGTAAAATATTTCATAGTTGCTCAAAATCTAGGTTTTTATTTTGATTGGCCTAAGTTTAGATCTTAACAATCCTTGAGAAAGCCATTTACTCTGTCAGCCTCAGTGTTTCTAAAATAACATTTTATCTACTAAATATTAATTATTTGTGTTAAAGCAATTTTAAGATATAAAATACTACATAATTGACAGCAAAATTACTTTTTGTTCTATACCCTAAAGCTTTCACCAAGACTGATTCTTCTCCACAGTGCTTTGCTAGAATTTCTTGATTTTATCTTCATCTTGCATGACTTTGAAGAAAGTTGGATCTTTCCAAAACAGGCATAATGTTACAATGTTCTTAGTTCTTTTGTATTACTTATGGTGATACAAATTTGTCATTTCTAAAACTTTTTTTAGTTTTAGATGGAAAAATATCTATACTTATTTTTATGTAGTGCTGAGGATTGAACCCAGTGCCTCACACCTACTAGGCAAATACACTATCACTGATCTACAACCCTATCCCTCAACTTTGTCAATTTTACACAATTTCTATTTGCAAAAATTTCATGGAATTTGGTTAAATTCTACAAATACTTTTACTCAAGATTCTTCCATCTTTTTTAGAGAAATTATTTGTTTCTTTTGAAAAATCTATTTTTCACTGAGAAGCTTCAGTGCAAAACAATCTTTATAGTACTCCATTAGAATTTTTTTGAACTAAAATTTTGGTCTGTTGTACAGAAGTGGCTAAGAGAATTGGTTATATGCATGGTATGCACTCTGAGAAGAGCATTTTCAGTTGGGAATATATATTCGGAAATGCATATATGTTCCAATTATCGAAAACTATAGTCAATGTTCATAAGGTCTACAATGAGGATCAGGTACTAAATGCTTATCTACTTTATGGGAAGTGATTTTAATCATCACTATTGAGTAAACAGAAGCTGATTGGGAACAATTGGGGAAGAATGTGCAAATATGTGATTTATGATGAAAAGCTTGCTTCCCAAACACATAAATTCACAAACTTGTGTTCTCTCATATATAGCAAAGTTTTCAAATGTGCACATTTTTATTCATTCAAAAAGATTTTAAAAAATGGCTGGGGATGTACCTCAGTGATAGATTGCTTGCCTAGCATAAACAAGGCCCAAGTTTTATCCCCAGCACCACAAAAATAAAAGATAAATAAATAAATAAAAATCACATGAAGTAAATGAACCAAAAAGTTAACAAGAATTATATGAGTAGTGTATTTTCTTTTCCTAGTGCTTATTTGAATATTTCATACATTCTGTTCCATGAGTTATTTTTTAAATAGGATAATATAACAAATACTCTTTCCAATACAAAATGCCCTACTACACCAGTTTTCTTCTCTATGGTCTATAGGCATAAGGATGAAGAGTCTTAGCTAACTCTCAATTGTATCAGACATAAAAAGACATTGATTATATTTTTACATTTAATATTTTCTTTCTGAATTAACTCCAGTGATAGACCATTTCCCTTGCTATCATAATTCAAATAGAATTTGTATGTTCGTCATTGTATAATGTGATCTGCCTGGCATCATGTGCAAAAAGCCTCAAACCTTCTTATATGTAGCCACCTAACAATTATCTTTACCCAGGTTCCTGATTCTGCTGCAATAAGTGTTGGGATAGAGTTCCTAAGATGCTCTATTGGTAAATATCTAACTATTACTTGGATACTCTAAAATTTTTCTATCTTGATAGAGTGATGTATATAATAGAATATGTGAGAGCTTTAGAAACATAAAAGTCTAGGTTAGAATTCTACTAAGCTAATTTTTAACTATAAGCCACTTAGAAGTTCTGAACTGAGTTTCTTTATGGAAAACATTCAAATAATTATAGCACTTTCCTTGTTAGGTTTTAAAGATTAAATTTTTTAAATATATATTTTTTAAAAAAGATAAATCAGGCAAAACCATTCTATCTTCAAATAAAACATTTAGCCTTTGGTTTTTGGGATTGATTTATTTCACTTACCATGGTATTCTCAAGTTTGATCCATTTACAGGTAAATGCCATGATTTCATACTTCTTTATGGCCAAGAAATATAACAAATTCAAGAAGTTTACAGAAGTCTGCTCAGTAAAGTTATGGGATACAAGATGAGAATCAAGCAACAGCAAAGAAGGTAGCATTTTATACTATCAGTGAATATATGAAAAACATATGTAAACATTTATATTACTTATAATTTCCCACAAAAATGTATTATATATACATATATAATACATATTTATTTATCTTATAAAATTTATTTCCTCTATGCTTTTATTTTATGTATGTCTATATAAATTACATATATATTTGGTCTGAAAAAATCTATATATTTTTATTTATTTATAAATATAGAGATATTTTTCAGACCAAATATATATTTATACACATTTATATATATAAATACATATATTTATATATATTTTAAAAATATTTATTTTTAGGACAAATATATATCTATAATAAAATATGTATATATATTTATAAATATATATATTTAGACTAAATATATATATATATAATTTATATATACATATATAAAATGAAAGTGTAGAGAAATAAATTATAGAAGATAATTTATTCACTTCAGTTTGGGAAAATAAAAATGCAACAAAACATATAAACCAAATATATAGTTAACATAATATATAATTCTATAAAGCTAAATATGTCTCACTGATATCAGAATTAAGGCAAGGATATCACTCTCTTCACATCCGTTCAACATTTTAATAGCAGTTCTAGCCCTGAAAATGAAGAATAGAAGGAAATGAAATGATAGAGATTTCAAAGAAAGAAATAATAATTCTTAATTGCAAACAATATGGTAGACCATATAGCAAACTCAAGAAGTCTACAGAAGACTTCTCAGTAAAGTAATGTGATACAATATGAGAAACATACAACAGCAAAGAAAGTAGCATTTTATTCTATCAGTGAGTATATGAAAAAATATATGTAAACATTCATATTATTTATAATTTCCCCTAAATTATGTTATTCTGTGTAAATAAAACCATATATATACACTGGTAAAATATACTGAAAACTACACAATGCTAATAAAATAAATAAAATAATATCTATATTAATGAAGGGTCATAGTATATTTCTGATTAGAAGGATAATATAGTAAATATGATAATTTTCACCAAAGCAATAGAAGGTTTACAATAATTGTTTTAAAATTCTCTGTATCATTAATTTTAGAAATAGAAAATTAGAGATTAGCCTAAAAGTTATATAGAAGTCAAAGGAACAAGAACAATTCAAGTTTTTTTTTTAAGACAAGTCAGACAAAACCAGTCTTACTTCAATATGTATTATATAAGTAGTGTAAAATGTACTGTGAAGTGATAGTGACAGGATAGACATAGAAATATTATTTTAAGATTTTATTTATTATTTTAATTTATTTATGATAGTAGATTGCATTTGACATATCATACATACATAAGAAAACATTCAGCCTTTGGTTTTTGGAATTGATTTATTTCACTTAGCATCATAGTCTCCATTTTGATCCATTTACAGGTTAATGCCATGATTTCATACTTCTTTATGTCTAAGTAATATTACATTGTGTATATCTTCCACATTTTCTTTATACATTTATATGTTAAGAGGCAGCGAGGTTGATGCCATAGCTTTGCTATTATGAATTTAGCTGCTATAAACATTGATGTGGTTACATTACCAAAATATGCTGATTTTAAGTCCTGTGAGTACATGCTGAAGAGTTGGATAACTGGATCAAATGGTGGTTCCATTCCAAGTTTTTCAAGGAATCTCCATACTGTTTTCCAGGGTGGTTGCACCAATTTTCAGTCCCATCACCAATATATAAATGTACCTATTTCCCCACATCCTCACCAATATTTATTGTTACTTTTGTCCTTGAAAATTGCCATTCTGACTAAAGTGAGATGAAATCTCAGTGTAGTCTTTATTTGCATTTCTTTAATTTCTAGAAATTTTTAAAAAATTTTTATATATTTGTTGATCAATCATATTTCTTCTATAAAGTGCCTGTTCAGTCCCTGTGCACCTTTATTTATTATTTGATTTTGTGTGTGTGTGTGTGTGTGTGTGTGTGTGTGTGTGTGTGTGTTAAGTTTTTTGAGTTTTTATACACCCTGGAAATTAATGCTCTATCTGAGGTGGAGATAGCAAAGATTTCCAGCCATTCTGTAGGCTATCTCTTCATATTCTTGATTGATGGCTTCGTTGTGAAGAAGCTTTTTAGTTTGATACCATCCCATTTCTTGGGTCTTGATTTTACTTCCTGCTCTTTAGGTCTCTTGTTGGAAAAGTTGGATCCTAAGCCAACATGAAGGAGAGTTGGGCCCACTTTTTTTCTAGTATGTACGTGGGGTCTCTGGTCTAATGTCTAGGTCCTTGATCCACTTTCAGTTGAGTTTTGTGCAGGGCAAGAGATATTAGTCCAATTTCATTTTGTTATGCATGAATTTCCAGTTTTCACAGCACCATTTGTTGAAAAGGTTATCCTTTCTCCAATGTATATTTATGATACCATTGTTGGGTATGAAATAGCTATATTTATGTGGGTTTTTATGTGCATATTATATTCTATATCATTGGTGTTCATGTCTGTTTAGGTACAATGCCATGCCTTTTTTGCCATTATAGCTCTGTAGTAAATTTTAAGGTCTGGTATCATGATACATCTGGCTTCATTTTTCACACAGAGAATTGCTTTGGCTATTCTGGGCCTCTTATTTTTCCAAATGAATTTCATGACTGCTTTTTCAATTTCTATGAAGAATATCATTGGGATTTTAATGGAAATTGCATTTGATCTCTATAGTACTTTTGGTAGTATGGCCATTTTGCCAACATTTATTCTCCTTATTGAAGAATATGAGAGATCTTTCCATCTTCTAAGGTCTTCTTCAATTTCTTTCTTTAGTGTTCTGTCGTTTTCATTGTAGAGATCTTTCATCTCTTTTGTTAAAACTGTTGCCAACTTTTTTGAAGTCATTGTGAATGCTATAATTCCTAATTTCTATTTCACTTGATTCATCATTGATGTTGGGAATTCAATTGATTTATGGGTATTAATTTTATACCCTGCTACTTTCTAAATTCATTTGTGAGTACTAAAAATTTTCTGGTGGAGTTTTTTGCTATTTCTAAATATAGAATCATGTCATTGGAAAATCAGGATAGTTTGAACTTTTCTTTTCCTGTTCATGCATCTATTGAGATAATCATGATTATCTATTGATGTGTTAAATTATGTTTTCTGATTTCTGTATGTTGAAACAACTTTTGTCCCTGGGGTGAACCCCATTTGATCATGTTGCACTAACTTTTTAATGTGTTTTTGCATGTTACTTGCTGATACTTCATTAAGGACTTTTGTATCTATGTTCATCAGGAATATTGGTCTGAAGTGTTCTTTTCTTGTTGTGTCTTTGGTTTTGGTATCAGGATGATACTAGGTTTATAGAATGCATTTGGAAGGGTTTCCTCCTTTTTATTTTATGGAATAATTTGAGGAGGATTGGGGTAACTTCTTCTTTTTAAGGTCTGGTAAAACTGAGCTCAGAACCCCTCTAGTCCTGGGCTTGAATTTATTCCTAGGCTTTTGATGGAATCTTCGATTTCATTGCTTGAAGTGGATCTGTTTAAATTTCCCATGTCCTCCTGATTCAATTTGGGTAGGACATATGTCTCTAGAATTTAATTGATGCCTTCAGTACTTTCTATTTATTGGAGTATAAATTTTGAAAATAGTTTCTTATTATCATCTGTGTTTCTATAGTTTCCATTGTGATATTTCCTTTTCCATTGAAAATTTTAGAAAATTTGAGTTTTCTCTCTTTTTCTTCATTAGCTTGGCTAAGGTTTGATCAATTTTATTTATTTATTTTTCTTTGACGAACCAACTTTTTGTTTTCCCAATTTTTTGGATTATTTCTTTAGTTTCAGTTTTATTGATTTCAGCTTTGATTTTATTTATTTCCTGTCTTCTACTACTTTTGGTGTTAATTCATTCTTTGTTTTCTAGGGTTTTAATATGTTATGTTATGTTATGTTATTTATTTGGTGACTTCTATTATCTTAGACAATGAGCTCAGGGCAATACACTTTCCTCATAGTACTGCCTTCATAGTGTCACAGATTTTGAAATGTTGTATTGCCCTTCTCATTTACCTCTAAACATGTTTTTAAATTTCATCCCTGATTTCTTCTGCTATCCATTGGTCATTCAATAGCCTATTATCTAATCTCCAGGTGTTAAAATAGCTTCTCTTTTTGAATTTATCATTGATTTCTAACTCCATGTCATTTTGATCTGATAGAATGTAAGAGTTATCTCATTTGTTTTGCATTTACTAAGAGTTGTTTTGTGGCCTAATATATGATCTGTTTTATAGAACAATCCGTGTGCTGCTGAGAAGAAAGTATATTTATTCATTGATGGTTGAATACTCTATATACGTCTATTAAGTCTAAGTCATTAATTGTATTATTTAATTCTGTAGCTTCTTTTTATATTTTTTATTTAGTTGCAAATTGACAGAATCCCTTTATTTTATTTGTTTTTATTAAGGGTCAAACCCATTTCTTCACACATGGTAAGCAGGTGCCCTGCAACTGAGTTAAAGCCCTAGACCTCTGTAGCTTCTTTATTTGGTTTGTTTTAAAGATCTTTCCAGTGGTGAGAGAGGTGTGTCCACATTACTTGGTATTATTATGTTTTGTTCTATTTGAATCTTGAAATTGATAAGGGTTTGTGTGATGTACATATGTGCTCCAATGGACATAAATATTTACCTTGCTATGTCTTGTATAAAATGTTCTTCTTTGTCCCTTCTGATAATATTTGAATTTAAGTCCACTTTTTCTTATATGAATACAAAAACCCCTGCTTGTTTTCAATATCAATGTGAATGATATATTTTTTCACACCCTTTTACCTTCAATCTCTGGATGTGTTTGCTGCTGAGGTGAGTCTCTTGGACACAGAATAATTGTTGGATTGTTTTTTGTAATCCAATCTGCCACTCTGTCTTTTGTTTGATGAGTGTAGACCATTAACATTCAATGTTATTATTGATATATACATTTTTTATTCCCTGTCATTTTGATTTATTTCGGGTTTTTAATTTGAATTATTTTTTCTTTTGGTTGGCTATTATTTTATGGTACTTCCTTCCTTTGCTCATTTTTATTTTTATTTTTCATTTCTTCTTTATGAAATACATTGTTGTGTTTTATGAAGTTCAGGATTTCTAATTGTTAATTCTTTTAACTTTTGTTTATCATGAAAGGTTTTTATTTCATTGCCAATTTTGAAGCTAAATTTCACTGGGAATAATATTCTTGTTTGGCATCCATTTTCTTTCAGAGCTTTGTATATGTTATTCCAAGAACTCCTAGGTTTGAGAGTCTGGGCTGAGAAATGGTCTGAGATCTAGATTGATTTCCTTCTAAATGTGACCTGTAAATGTTCTCTGGCAGTCCTTAAAATTTTATCCTTATTCTATATATTAGGCATCATCATACTAATGTGCCTTGTTGTGCATCTGTTATAATTTTGTGTATTGGGTTGCTGTAAGCCTCCTGTATTTGATTTTCTATTTTATTCTTTAGTTTTTCAAAACTTTCCAATATTATTTCATTGAAAAATTGTGCATTATTTTATTTGTATCTCCAAGGCCTTTTCTATCCCAATAAATCTTCACTTTGTTCTTTTAAGGTTATCCAATATTTCTTGAAAGTTCTGTTCTTGGTCTCTTAATATTTTTTTCCATGGTCAACTTTGTTTTCAAGATAATACATTTTGTCCTCATTGCTTGAAACTCTTCCATCCAAGTAGTATAGTCTGGTGGTGATGCTTTTCATTAAATTTTTAATTTGGTTTATTGATTCTTTTATTTTGATGATTTCTGCTTGAATTTTGTTTAGAATCACTATCTCTGTATTGAAGTGATCTTTCATGGAAGGTTTTTCTTATCATAGAAGATTTTTATTTCATCACATTGTCTTTTACCTCACTGATCACTTTAACTATGTACATTGTAAACTCTTTATCTGACATTTCTTCTACTGTGTTTTCAATGGATTCTGTTATTGGAGTACTGTTGTTTATTTTGGGCAATTTGTTCCCTTGCTTTTTTTCATGTTTTGTGTGTGTCTCCTTACCTAACATATGGGCCTGAGTCAGTAGAATTTCCTCAACAATTAGGGGGACCCAAATAATAACAAGAACCAATGCAAAAAAATTAACCAAATAGTTCTTGCTATGCCATCTACAATGTTAATTTTCACAACAAACAGAAATTATATGATCAGTTACTACACACAATAAAAACAGTCAGATTGCAAATGGGTTTAAAATTTTGAATGGCAAACCAGGAGAGAACAGAAGTGATATAGAATGTGATGATTATAAAGAAGGAGGAGAGAAGATAAAAGTAAAAAGAAAATTAAAGGAAGGGTGCAAGGGATTACAATAGATGATATAAGAGAAGAAGCAGAATCAAGGGAAACAGGTTAGAGAAAAAATATATAAAGCAAATTTTTTAAATTAAAATAAATATAAAAGATTATAAAACAAAACTGAAGTATACTAATCAAACACCCTAGTCCTTAAAAAACAATCCAATAAAAATAACTGGCTTCAAAAATTCTAGAAATGAGAAAGAAAACTAATATGAACCTTTATAAATACCCATGAACCATTAACGTCACAGTACAACAGAGAAAAGGAAAAAAGAGAGAGAGAGGAAATATTGATGAAAGTTAAATAATTATTCCTTTGGTGTCCAAAAATTTCTCAACTTCCCTCTTCAGCAATGTTAGGTGGGGTTTTCTGGAAAGTGATGCTCCATCTTTCTAATTGCTGAAGTAAGAGAGGTAATCATGTGAGTGGAATTCCTAGAGGAGGGGTTTATGCTTAGGTAGGCTCCAGGATCTTCTCTGAATGCCAATTGGCCTGAAGATTTTAAATCAGTGCCCCTCCAGGGCCTAGCAATTTCTGGTCCACACTGGAGGACTGTGCCACAGGAATCTCCCCTGGGTTCCACTTGTGTGGTTGAGTAGCCCATTCTTAGTCCACTATGTCATTGTCAGACCCCACATTTCCTGCTCTCAAGTTCAGTCTCAAACTCAATCTCTCCCACCATGTTCTTTTGAATTCCTAGTCAAGTGTGTCCCTTCCAGGTGGTCCTGTAAGCAGTCAGATTGCAGGAGGAAAAGGGAGAGCTGGTGGTTTTCCACAACCAATATTCTTCTTTAAGCCTCTCTCCATGTTTGATTTTCTCCTGTTCACTTAGACCCACTCTATGTCATGCAGTGTGTTTGACAGGCCTGTATTTCAGTCCAAACTCAGCTTTTCCAGGAGTCAGCTCCCTCAGCTGTTGGTTCTGGCAAGATGGCTGCAAAATGGCTCCTTCCTCTGTCTTTTGCATGCCACTGGGAGATTTTCAGCTTCGTCCTACATGAGGATATTGGGCAGCATGCCTTTTACTTTAGTTGGGCAGTGTATTGATCTCTAAACTTTCCATATCCAGATAGATACACCTCAGTCCTCCTAAAAATACATGTTACCTTAATTCCCTTATCCATCCACTGTGCTCAAGGAAGGAATACTCTGGCTGATGCATCTGGCTACAGCAGGAGTTATAGTGCTGGGATGTGTTCCATTTTTTGTGTTATATCCAACCTCCTGAGTGCCCAGTCTGCTTTGAATATCAAGTTGTAAATTCCAGTAAATTCCTCCCATTTTTTTTCTTGCTCATCCATTTTGCTGAGAAGCTGCTTATCTGCTTTCTTCATTTCAAACCACAGATCAGCCAGGAAAGTGACCTTGTCTAGTCTGCTATCTTTAAACCATGAAGACATATAAATAATTGCAATGAAATAAAGAATCCAGAAACAGACCCATAAAAATTATGCTGAACTTATTTTTACAAAGTGTAATAACAAAAACTTCAAGGAAGAAAGGATAGACTTTCCAGCAATTGTTGCTGGTGTAATTGAATACCCATTGGCAAAATAAATGTACCTTGATTTATATCTTACACATTTTAGAAATATTAACTGGAAGTAAATCACTGATTTAAATGCAAAATGTCAAGCTTTTTCAAGAAAACAGAAAATTGTTTTAACCTAGACCTTTAAGAGCAGTTATTAAATAAACACACTACCATAACCATCTGCAAATAAAAATGTTGGATTTTATCAGAATATTAAAAATTATTGTTCTGTGAAAATTTCTGTGAATAGAAATATATACATGTATCAAAACATCTTATGATGGGGGAAATATGTAAAAATTTTAAATACCGGTTAAAAACGATCCATGAGATATGATAAAAGTATGTTACAGACTGAGAAAGGACATGTCTGAAAGATGATTCAGATATAGGATATGTAAGGTTCACAAATTTCAACATTAAAAATCAATGAAATATAAAAAAGAGAAAAATGAAGAGACATTTCATTAAAGAAACTATACATATGGCAAAGAAAACTATTTCAAATATTTACTATCATTAGCCACTGAGGGAATGTAAACTGAAACTATAATGAGACCTCAGTATGACCCTATCTAAATGTCTGGGAAAAAAAACGTAACAACACCATGGACATTGAGGATGTGGAGAATTTAGATCACTCAAACATTGCTGGTGCAATGTAAAATAATACATTCTGTGAAATGATATGATAAATATTATGAAACTAATTATTGGATTATTGGATACTATATAGGAGAAACGAAAATTTACACTCACACAAAAATCCATACCAGAAAGTTCATAGCCCTTTTATTTATAATAGCCACAAAAACTTCAAAAAAAAAATAGATGTTCTTTAAGAGCTGACTGCTAATCAAATTGTTTGATACCATGTAATACTACTCAACAAGAAATAGGAACAATCTACACATGCATAAAACAATTTATATGACACTCAGAGACATTATGCTGAGTTTTGTAAAACGTTAAAATGTAAAAGTCTTATGTACTACATTTAGATAATATTCTCAAAATAAAAACACATAGAAAGGAAAAACAGATTAGTGGTTACTGAGAGAGATGGTAGAGGTGAATATCAATAGAATGAATACAAAGTACATCACTAAAAATATCTTTGTAGTGATAGCATATTTCTGTCTCTTGATTGTGGTCACTGTTCCACAAATTTATGCATGTAATATTATGACAAAACTGTATACACTTATTTAAAATGTAAGTTGTCTTGTTTGGAATTGTACTATGCTTATATGAGATGTAATCACTGGCAAAACTATATGAAATGTTCTAAGAGAAATATCTTTAGTATCTTTTAAACCCTCTGTGAAGGTAGAAGTGTTCCAACAAGTTTTTCAACATATATCAAACATTAATTTTCTCAACAATGCTTCAGGATTATAATAAAAATGATCGAAGAAATATAAATCACTTCTAAAAATAATTATAGAGTTTTAAAATCTGGCTGGTGGTAAATAAATATAAGTTTTTGACCCAAAGAAAACTAATTTCAACACAATCTATAAAATATAGAACATACAATAATGGAAAAGTGACAGGTAATTCTGTGGAATACATTTAACTTTATTTCTGAAAATTAAAGATCTCTGTTCAATCAAGGCCCAGGGTATAATGCCTTCTAAAACTTAGAAAAAGCTGTACATTAATTTTACATTTTTAAATATTACCCAAGGACAGTAATATTGTTATGTAGAATTCCATATATAAAAAATATGTTGACAAAATATGCATAACTCTTACAGAATAAGTTTAAAACAGAAGGATGAACACAACCTAAAGTGTGTTCATCAACCTAAATCCATATCTGAATTTCATATTAAACATTTTAAAGTCCATATCATAAATACTTTCCTGTTTTTATTTTTTTTTCAAATTACCAAGCCTTTAAAAAATTCCCCAAACTATAGGCCAATATAGTGAGTATAAAGTAAGAAATCAGAAATATGACATAAAAGAAACCACTGTCATAAGGAAGGGAAACTATCGTCCTTTGTGGGAAAGACAAAACTCAATGATCAGAATGGAAAGTAATTTTGGATTTCGCAAATATGAAAAGAAGTAATATGATATATAGACTATATAGCCCGAAGGTGGAAGTTATGAATCTAGGTGGTAAATGTCAACTTTTTCACAACCAGAAATCAAAGTGGTGAAAGATCAGCTCACCAGAGTGCTGAGTGACAGAGTGAACATCTTAAAACTCAACATTGTAGACCTTGAGATATGGACAAATTTTGAATTTGATTACTGAAGCAGAAAATAATAAAAAGTCCCTTGATCCCAAACCCTGACTAGCATGGAGTCAGGAAGCAAGTTAACAAAGATACAAAGGAAAGGCAAAGGCCATAAGCTTACTTCCTTATGTTATGGGGAGCTGCTCCACAAAGCACTAATTTTAAATCAAAAGAGAGCTTTATTTTCTTGGCCGGGGACTGTCACCCACCATATAGACTCAAGCTCTGTGTGAGGTCAGCAGCTTCCTGGTCTAACCAAGTAGAATATAAGTACAAAAATCACAACTTAGTGACTTGTTTACCTCATGTAAGCTAGCCAATCACAGAAATTAAAACATTAAAAAGTGAGAACTGTGGGCTCTAAGCAGGGCTGGAATTTTCGAGTCAGCAAGAAAGCGATAAACAGAAGCTAAAAATAAAAAGCATCAGCTTTACAGTTCAGTTGACCACAGTCCTGGGTTCAAGCAGGTGCTAGGCAGTCATATCCTGAATTTGGGTGGGGGTCAGGCAGGGCTAGAATCTACTTCAAAGTCAAGTAGACCCCCAAGGGCATTCAAATCCAAAATATAGCTCACTACAACCACCACAGCATCCTGAGTAGGGTACAACTTGTGGGGTACAAAGTACAGAAAGACAACTTTTTATAAGAGAACAGGTTTAGTTTCTATTTCCTAGAAATGGGTTATGCAGTTCTCTCTTCACAGGGACAGAAACAAAGAAACTAAAATGGAGTTTCTATAGTCACATATTTATTTACTCAAATGACTATAGTGACTCTATTCTCATAACACCAGCAAGGCAAAAAGTGTTGTTAGTGACTAATGAGTTTCTACCAGAGAAATTGCTTTACACATTCAGTACTAGTAACTTATTCAGTGCCTACTTAAAACTACAGTTATCTTATGGCCTACACACACATTTTCTTCTGTCACTTTACTAATATCTATAAACCCTATGCCCTTTATCCTATGCAAGGCTGCAAGTTCATGTTGCTATGTTAATCTAACCTTATCTATATCTATATTAACCTACTTGCTTATATTTATTTATAAGTAAACTGACACAGTGGCTTATCATATGGCTTAAATTCTTCTATGTTTTACATTTACATGATTTTTCTACTATTATTTAGGTTTATTCCTGATGAACTTATGTCTTACTATATCTTATCTATGTTATCTTACCTTATTCTTATAGTCTTTAATCTATGTATATTGCTTATTGATTATCTATTCTATCTTGCCTTCTGACTATAACATATATCTATGACTTATTGATTATACTGATCAATTCACACTATAACACTTAAGGTCAGAATGAAAAGTAGAACAAGGTAAAATGGGACAGTAGCAGCAAAGAAAATAAAAGATACCATGCAGCTCAAACTAGATTGTAAGCAGAAAGCTGTGCCAGGGACAGCAAATATTTTCAGTCTACAACTACGAAATGGTATAATATTTTATACAAAATGGTATAATATTTTTTTTACAGCTAGCCAACATGCCCAGGAACAATTAAATCAATACAGCTAATACACACATACAGAAACAGATAAAATCATAGGAGATAACTCTGAAATATGCTGTCTCAGTAAAGGGTCTAGAAGGAACATGTAGAGGAATAACTGCTACCTGAAGGTCACCAAATCGTCTTCCCCCTCACCTCTGTCTAGAAAAGTGGAGTGGAACTGAACCAAGGGAAAAATTGGGCAGACAAAAGGAAAAATCAATATCAATGTCATTGTATGAATGAATCTCACTAGAAAACTAGAAAATTGAATGAGGATCAAGTCTGACTTAAGCATTATAATAAGTTAAAAGCACATGAAAAAATAATCTCTCTATATAACTCTGAATTAAAATGGTCAAAATTCTCCTATCAAATACATAAATTAGCAGAAAGAATTAAAAAACAAGACCCAACCATGTGTTGTTCAGAAGACTCACCTTAAAGGCAAAGCTATCCACAGGCTGAAGGAAAAAGGATGTATAAAATATTATGCCATGTAAATTGAGACTAAACACCAGCATATGTAGTTATTTTCATATCTCACAAATGAAACTATAAACTAAATTGAATCAAAAGGGACAAAGAATTTCCCTTCATCAGGTAAAGAGAATCATTAAATAATCCATAATGAATGTAAATATTTATGTACATATTAATGTACATAATTAATGTAATATAAATATTTATGTCCAAATTGTTGGTGAACATATTCACATTAAGCAAATCATACTACATATAATGAAATAATGTGTAATCCAATAATATTGGGTGATTTCTACACAAGCTGGACCAATAGATAAGCCATTCTGGTAAACACAATAAAGAGTCTTCAGAAGTAAAAAATAATATTAAAACAAATACATCAAACATACATCTATAAAATACATCATCATCAGTAACCAAATTCACTTTCTTCTCCTTTGCACCTGAAAACTTCTTTGAAATAGAAAAAAAAATAGAACACAAGATAAGTCTTTGCAAATAAAAAGGAGATAAGTTCTTGTCTGCTATCAAATTATAGTGGAAAGAAAGTATATATCAATAAGATTAGAAAGGGAAAAATAGTATTGGACGGAAAATAATATAGTTTTGAATAAAAAAATAGAGAATAAGCTAAAAATTGTTAAAAAAGAGAACAGTGATATAGTATATCAAAATCTCTGGGAAAACATGAAGGCAGTTATAATAGGAAAGTTTATAGTATTGACTGCCTGCATAAGAATAAAAAAGATACCTAATGAGTAAATAATTCAATATTACATTTGAAGACCCTAGAAAATGAAATACAAACCAGTTACAAAATCAGTAAAAGAGAGGAAAGAACTGAGATCAAATCTTAAATTACAAAATTGAGAATGAACATATACTACAAAGCATCAAGGTAACAGAGTTGGCATTTTGAAATAATAAAATTATTGATTAATCCTAAGCCAAATAAACTAAAAGAAAGAAAGGACCCAAATCAGTAACATTAGAGAAGAAAAAACAGTGATAACACCACAGATACTTCTGAAGTTCAGAAAATTATTAGAAAATATTTTGAAATTTGTACTCCAATGTACTGGAAATATAAAAGATTTTGACAAATTTCTATACTCATATGATCTACACATATTGAACCATGAGTGTATAGAAAACCTAAACAGACTGATGTCAAGCAATATGCTTGAAGCAGCAATTAGAATATTTTCAACACAAAAAGCCCAGTAAAAAGTTCATAAGCCAAGTTCTAACAGACCTTTAAAGAAGAATTAATGCCAATCTTCCTCAAATTATTTCATAAAATCTACTAGAGTGTACAATTCTCATATATATTCCATTAAGCCAGTACCACCCTGATACAAAAAAAGGCACATCAAACCAATATTCCTGAATAACATAGATGCAACAAACCTTAACAAAAATATTATCCAACTGCTTTCAAAAATAAATTAAGAAGATAGAAGACCATGATTAACTGGGTTTCATAGGTTGATTCAAAATATAAAATCAAGAAATGTAATTCATCATATAAATACAATTAAATATAACAATCAACTGGTCATCTCAATAGATGCCAAAAAAAAAAGCTTTTCACATAATCTAACACCCATTCATGTTAAAAAAATGCTTGAGAAACCAGGGATAGAGGGAACATACCTCAACATTATAAAGCCTATATGTAACAAACCCAAAGCCAACATCAGACTGAATGAAGAAAAGCTAAAATAATTTCCTCTAAAAACAGGAACAAGGGATGGAGTTGTAGCTCAGTGGCAGAGTACATGCCTAGCAAGTGTGAGGCACTGGGTTAAATCCTCAGCACTACATAAAAATAAATAAATAAATACATAAATAAATAAATAAATAAATAAATAAATAAATAAATAAAATAAAGGTAATCTGTCCATCTAACACTAAAAATATTAAAAAAAAAACAGGGAAAAGATAAGTATGTTCCCTCTCACCACTTCTACTCAGTATGTTTCTTGAAACTCTAGCCTGAAAAATCAGGCAATATAAGGAAAAGTGTTGCACAAAGGAAAAAGAAGAAATAGAACTTCTCTGTTTGCTGATGATGTGATCATATATGTAGCTGATTCCCCCCCAAAAGGGCTAAAATTAGGCAGTTATTTAGACTGAAATTCAACATAAGATAGAAGTTTCAGTAATGATTCAATCATATGAAAATGATTTTTGAACTCTTCCTTAGCTACTTCTAAGATTTCAACTAAATATAGTTAAAACCTAAATTATTCTCTTTTTTAATAAACAAAAGTAGGTTATTCAAAACATAATTGCCCATTTAAAATTAGCATATCATAATGTTAAATAAATTCTGCTCTTCACAGAATTTTAAATTTCAAAGGTTAGGGGATAGAGTTTTGATAATATATCCTGTAGGCACAATAAGCCAGAAGATCCATGAAATCTTTTCTTTTTTTTTTATTGTTGGTCGTTCAAGACATTACAAAGTTCTTAATATATCATATTTCACAATTTGATTCAAGTGGGTTATGAACTCCCATTTTTACCCCGTATACCGATTGCTATTTCACATCAGTTACACTTCCATTGATTTACATATTGCCATTCTAGTGACTGATGTATTCTGCTGTTTATCCTATTCTCTACTATCCCCCTTCCCCTCCCCTCCCCTTTTCTCTCTCTACCCCCTCTACTGTAAATCATTTCTTCACTTGTATTATTTTTCTCTTACATCTCCTTTCCTCTTATATGTAATTGTGTATAACCCTGAGGCTCACCTTCCAATTCCATGCGATTTCCTTTCTCTCTCCCTTTCCCTCCCCCCTATCATCCCTATTTAATGTTAATCTTCTTCTCAAGCTCTTCCTCCCTACCCTGTCCTTGGTTACTCCCCTTATATCAAAGAAGTCATTTGGCATTTGTTTTTTAAGGATTGGCTAGCTTCGCTTAGCATAATCTGCTCTAATGCCATCCATTTCCCTCCAAATTCTATGATTTTGTCATTTCTTAATGCATTCTCTCGCCATGCACAAAAGTTAACTCAAAATGGATTAAGGAGCTCAATATTAAATCAGAGACACGGCGTCTGATAGAAGAAAAAGTTGGCTATGATCTACATACTGTGGGGTCGGGCTCCAAATTCCTCAATAGGACACCCTTAGTGCAAGAGTTAACAACTAGAATCAACAAATGGGACTTACACAAACTAAAAAGTTTTTTCTCAGCAAAAGAAACAATAAGAGAGATAAACAGGGAGCCTACATCCTGGGAACAAATCTTTACCCCACACACTTCAGATAGAGCCCTAATATCCAGAGTATACAAAAAACTCAAAAAATTAGATAATAAGATAACAAACAACCCAATCAACAAATGGGCCAAGGACCTGAACAGACACTTCTCAGAGGAGGACATACAATCAATTAACAAATACATGAAAAAATGCTCACCATCCCTAGCAGTCAGAGAAATGCAAATCAAAACCACCCTAAGATACCATCTCACTCCAGTAAGATTGGCAGCCATTATGAAGTCCATGAAATCTTTTCAATGCACACCATAGGCATTTCAGTTATGTGAAAGAGTATTTAGCTTATAACAGGTTTTATGTATTCTAAAATTTCTTTACAGAAATTATAATACTGTAGGAGAAATTTTGAATATGGTGTTATTATGTGTGTGTGTGTGTGTGTGTGTGTGTGTGTGTGTGTGTGTTCATGCATGTGTGTTGGCTTGAAGGAGATTATTACTAGACAAATAACCAATAGTGATATTTCAGTTGTTATGTCAGTTTCAATGAACTTTACTGCCCAATTCCCATTTTTTCCTAATATGCTCTACATACCTATATTCAAATTTTATCTAAGACACCAAATTAAAACTATCACTTATTTTATTACATTTTCTAGATCTTTACAACTGAAAATATTATTTCACGGTCCCAGAACTTCTATACTCAAATTTCTACACATTTCTCAAGCCCATCACACATACAAGCTTATCTTTTAACTATTTCTATGCATGTTTTTCTCCCCTGTTAAACTATACCTTTTAGTCTGAGTAATTCCCATTTGTTGATTCTTGTTTTTAACTCTTGTGGCTATGGGTGTCCTATTAAGGAATTTGGAGCCCGACCCCACAATATGTAGATTGGAGCCAACTTTTTCTTCTATCAGACGCTGAGTCTCTGTTTTGATATCAAGCTCCTTGATCCATTTTGAGTTAACTTTTGTGCATGGTGAGAGAAAGGGATTCGGATTCATTTTGTTGCATATGGATTTCCAGTTTTCCCAGCACCATTTGTTGAAGATGCTATCCTTCCTCCATTGCATGCTTTTAGCCCCTTTGTCAAATATAAGATAGTTGTAGTTTTGTGGATTGGTCTCTGTGTCCTCTATTCTGTACCATTGGTCCACCCACCTGTTTTGGTACCAGTACCATGCTGTTTTTGTTACTATTGCTCTGTAGTATAACTTGAAATCTGGTGACACTATACCGCCTGATTCACTCTTCCTGCTTAGAATTGCTTTTGCTATTCTGAGTCTTTTATTTTTCCATATGAATTTCATGATTGCTTTATCTATTTCTACAAGAAATACCATTGGGATTTTGATTGGTATTGCATTGAACCTATAGAGAACTTTTGATAATGTCGCCATTTTGATGATGTTAGTTCTGCCTATCCATGAACAGGGTATATTTTTCCATCTTCTAAGATCTTCTCCTATTTCTCTCTTTAGGGTTCTGTAGTTTTCATTGTATAAATCTTTCACCTCTTTTGTTAGGTTGATTCCCAAGTATTTTATTTTTTTTGAGGATATTGTTAATGGGGTGGTTGTCCTCATTTCCATTTCAGAAGGTTTGTCACTGATATACTGGAATGCCTTTGATTTATGCATGTTGATTTTCTATCCTGCCACTTTGCTGAATACATTTATTAGCTCTAGTAGTTTCTATGTAGACCCTTTTGGGTCTGCTAGTTATAAGATCATGTTATCCGCAAATAGTGATAATTTAAGTTCTTCTTTTCCTATCGTTATGCCTTTAATTTCTTTCATCTTTCTAATTGCTCTGGCAAGTATTTTGAGAACTGTATTGAATAGAAGTGGTGATAGATGGCATCCCTGTCTTGTTCCATATTGTAGAGAGAATGCCTTCAATTTTTCTCCATTCAGAATGATGCTCGCCTGAGGCTTAGCCTAGATAGCTTTTACAATGTTGAGGTAAGTTCCTGTTATCCCTAGTTTTTCTAGTGTTTTGAACATAAAGGGATGCTTTACTTTGTCAAATGCTTTTTCTGCGTCTATCAAGATGATCATATGGTTCTTATCTTTAAGTCTATTGATGTGGTGAATAACGTTTATTGATTTCTGTATATTGAACCAGCCTTGCATCCCAGGGATGAATCCTACTTGATCATTACTTAGCACTAAAAAATGACAAAATCATGGCATTTGCTGGGAAGTGGATGGCATTAGAGCAGATTATGCTAAGTGAAGCCAGCCAATCCCTAAAGAACAAATGCCAAATATCTTCTTTGATATAAGGAGGGCAACTAAGAACAGAACAGGGAGGAAGAGCATGAGAAGAAGATCACCATTAAACAGGGACGAGATGGGGGAGGGAAAGGGAGAGAGAAGGGAAATTGCATGGTAATGGAAGGAGACCCTCATTGTTATACAAAATTACATATAAGAAGAAGTGAGGGGAAAAGGGAAAAAAAACAAGAGAGAGAAATGAATTACATAGATGGGGTAGAGAGAGAAGATGGGAGGGGAGGGGGGATAGTAGAGGATAGGAAGGGCAGCAGAATACAACAGACACTAGTATGGCAGTATGTAAAAAAGTGGATGTGTAACCGATGTGATTCTGCAATCTGTATACGGGATAAAAATGGGAGTTCATAATCTGCTTGAATCAAATGTATGAAATATGATATGTCAAGAGCATTGTAATGTGTTGAACAACCAATAATAAAAAACAAAGAACAGATAATAAGAAACTCTATAGGACACTCAATGTAAAGATAGAAAATTAAAAAATGAAATATGAAGTGTATTTTCTAATTAAAATAATGTATATTTATTGCATACAGAGAAATAAAACTATCTTGAAGAAAAAATATAAATAAACTATACCACCTGAGGTTACTAACACATAGTCAAGTAAATAAATTGTTCTGTGTGTCTATATGGCACCTCCACGTAATCCATTTTAATGTTTTTAGAGATACTTGGTAATGCTCTCACAATCTGTTTTTAGTAGGATCTGTTATAATTATATTTACACTCTTTTTAAACATTTTCCAGGTCTCTACTGATGTTAAAGTGAATTGCTTGGTGGACCTACTTATTGGGAACAAAGATGTATTAAGTGCAAGATAGTATACTGTGGGTTCTGCTTTATTGAAACCTCATTGCATCATCTATATGGTTTCAATTTTCTCTTTGAAATTTAGATCAAACATGGCTGTCAACACACATTCTTTTTAAAAATGAGAATATGTTTTGGATTCCAACATTTTTAGATGGCTTGCAGAACATATTTTTATAATATAACTCTAGGAATGATTTTTTTTGTTTGTTCTTGTAATTCTTTTACTGGTTTATATAGATATCCACTCTGACAAGAAGGTTCAAATTCTAAATAAGTAGAAATGTTTGCTATCCAGATTTATAATTGTCAATAATATAATCACAGAGTCTAAAATAAAAATCAAGTGGCAGTTCAAATTTCAATAAAAATGCAATGCAAATGAAAACACTTGTTCAAATTATGAATGAATTAAATCACTCTCTAATGTTGTTGTCTTCTTTGATAAAATTTATTTTTCTCACTACAAATTTCATAAATGTTTACCATGAGGAATGCAAAAAGAGTCCCAAGAGGAAAGTAAAAATCTGTAAACTCATTACAAGATACCCATTAATAGCATTTTTGCTTTTGTTTTTCTTTTCTTTTTTTTTTTTAAACTGGGGATTTAACCCAGAGGCACTTTATCAGTGAGACACATCCCATGACTTTTTAAATTTTATATTTTTAAATTTTGAGACATGGTCTTATCAAGGTACTCAGTGTATTTCTAACTTACTGTGGCTGGTCATGTACTTGCAATACTTCTCCCTCAGACTTTAAAATATCTGGGTACAAATGCATACATTGCTGTGCCAGGTTGATTACATTTAAAAAAAATATATAGTTATTGATGAATCTTTATTTTATTTATTTATATGTAGTGCTGAGAATCTAACCCAGTGCCTTACACATGCTAGGCAAGTGCTCCACCATTGAGCTAGAGCCCCAGCCCTGATTACAATTTTAGGTTTATTTTCAGTATGTTTTTCTGTTGCAATATAGCTATTTTTATTATTTGTGGCTTATATTATACGAGATTTACTTTGTAAAATTTATTTTTATGCATGAGTATTTTATTTTTAAAAAACGTTTGAAAATATTCTAATGATCATACACTATGAATTTTATTAATTTAACTATTTCTCTCTGGTTATTTTCAGCTTTTCACTATTCTGTAAATGTTGAACAAAAGAATTAGGTCAGGGCTGGGGTTGTAGCTCAGCGGTAGAATGCTCACCTAGCATGTGCAAGGCCCTGGGTTCAATCCTCAGCACCACATAAAAATAAATAAATAAAGGTATTGTGTCCCACTACAACTGAAAAAATAAATATTAAAAAAAGAATTAGGTCAATTACCATGAAAATTCTAAGGCTTGTGACTGGGAATAATAAGGCTGCCAAAGTTCATATTAAAAATACTGCTCCCAATTTTTTCTTGTACCAATAATATTTTAGAATTGTTATTCAACTCAACTCTTGCCAGAACCAGGTATATCCTTTTAATATTACCAATTTGATGTAAAACCATCAATTTATAATTTTGTAAATATATAATATTTAGAGTAGTCTAGGATTTTACAATTTTCTGCTTCACCCAAGAGCTTTTAAATTTAAATTAAAATATATTGACACTAGTCCAAATTTTTTACTTAAAGTATTCCTAGTATGTTTTTCCCCCACTATTAGCATAAGTAGTAGAAGTGCTATGTTATATAAAATGGATATAGAATTGTGGTTATAATTTCTAATACTTTGTTAGTTCTACGGACACCAAACCTGAAATTTATACCAATTTTAAATAAAACAAACCTCTAATAAAGAAAATATGGAAATATCCCATGGTACAAGTATTTGGCTTATTAAATTATTCACATTTTATGATGTAAGCAAGGAGGTCTTTGATATAAGCAGACACCCAAAGAATATCTGACATTTTAATTTTCTCACAGTATTAACTTTTACCTTTGCCATCCTGTGTGTGTGTGTATGTGCATGTGTGTATGTATATATATATAAAGCAAACAGGAAAATTTTCACTATTGTTTTAAGTGGAGCTTAAAGAACAATTCTGGTTAGATCTCAGAAGACCAGAATACAGATAGAATTGTGGATAGTAAAGAGTGAGATCATGAGGTTTCAGGGCAAAAAGATGACTACATTGGAAATTGGACTAGAGATCATTAGTGTTATGATCTGTATAAACATTTTTCTACATTTTTCCACATCCTAGGACTTTCTGTGGTTTTAATTTAAAGGTGATGAAATTTTTATCTGTTGGAAGTAATTTATAAGCAGCATATTATTCAGGCAGTGGCATGGCTATTTCTGGCAGATTTTTGTACAGTTTATTGTGATAATCAGGAGCAGAAAACAAAATAGAAATATTTTAAAAACCTGCTGTTTGGCCATAAAAATCTGAGTAGAACTGGGACTAAAGAAGTTGTGGCTGTTCAAGAGATTATAGCCACTAGTCTCTGATAATTACTTCACCCAGAAACAATTGGAAAGATACCTTGAAGACATTATAGGAATTGGCAAGACTACACCCGTCTCAGACTCAAGTGTGTAAAATTTAAAAAAAAAAAAATGTTTGGAAAAGAGAATATTGGGGCATCCTGCTTGCCTAGGGATTCTAGGATGTTATTTCATTATGCTCAGCTACTCAAGCATTCAGAGGCTAAAGCCATGGTCACTGAATACTTGGCTACTCTCAAAATGGTGGCAGACCTTGTCATCAACCATGTGGTGCTGATTCTGTAAAAACTCAGAATTCTAGAGTTAGGGGATTATAAAGGATTCCACTGAGATTCCAGTGGAAATCCTAGGAGACCTGGCAATGTGCCTCAGGATCGGAGTCCCTGGATACTGCCACTGAGAGGGCAATGTGTGGACATGTAAAAGGAAGCAAAAGCTGCAATGGAGACCCCTGGATTAAGAAATGTCAGCACCATGGAACAACTGCCAATGAAAGCTGTAGGAACTTGTCAGAGATTAGACAACAGAGAGACCATGTGGGCTACAACCAGCAAGGCCATGGGGTGAAACTAGACAAGTCATTTGAAGAGAATATCAAAATATCATCTGCTGCAGATGCTGAACATGGAGCTACAGGACTTGCTTGCCCAGTTAAATTTTATTCTTGCTTGTGTCCCTTCCCTTCTTTTTGTGCCCCTATTTTTACATTTCAGAATGTAAATGTTTTTTATGGACCTTTATATATTGGATATATATTGGATACATGTAACTTGCTTTTGTTTTTTAATAGATTTTTAAAAAATATTTGTTATAGTTGTAAGTGGACATAATAAACTTTATTTAATTTTTTTATGTGGTGCTGAGGATGGAACCCAGTGCCTCATGCATGCTATGCAAGTTCTCTACTGCTGAGCTCAGCCCTTGTTTTGTTTTTTTTTTTTAGTTGCTCATGACCTCCTCCTCCTTCTTCTTCTTCTTCTTCTTCTTCTTCTTCTTCTTCTTCTTCTTCTTCTTCTTCTTCTTCTTCTTCTTCTTCTTCTTCTTCTTCTTCTCCTCCTTCTCCTCCTCCTCCTCCTCCTCCTCCTCCTCCTCCTCCTCCTCCTCCTCCTCCTCCTCCTCCTCCTCCTCCTTTTTCTTTTTTACAGGCTCTCATGCTAAGAATTTGCCTTGAGTCTCAGAGGAGACTTTGGATTTGGATTTTTGCACAATTCTGGAACTATTAAGACTATGGTGACTCTTGGAAATGTACTGAATGTATTTTGCATTGTGAGATATGCATGAGCTTTTGGGGGCCAGAGTAGAATATTATAGCTTAGATATTAGATGTCCCTTAAAAGCTCATGTGTGAGAAATTGCAAGAAAGTTTAGATGTGAAATGAGTGTGTTAGGAGAGCTTTAACCTAATCAGTGCATCAATCCCCTGATAGGGATGAACTGGGTAGAAACTGTAAGCAGGTATGAGTGTGGCTGGCTGGAATGGGTAAGTCATTGGGGGCATGCCTTTGGGGTATATATATTTTGTCCTTTTTGAGCAGAATGTGCTTGTTTTCTCTCTCCCCCCCCACTCCTTTTTTGTGGTCATGTACTGAGCAGCCTCTGCCACATTCTCTTTTTCATTGTATTATGCCTTACCTGAGGCCCTGAGCTATGGAGTTGACCATCTGTGGACTGAGGACTCTGAAACTGTGAGCCCCCCCAAAAAACATTTCCTCCTCAGAAATTCATTTGGTCAAGATTTTTCGTCACAGCAGCAAAAATGCTGACTAAAATACCTGATATTTATCACATCTTTGTAATACCTTCTTTATTTATATCTTTGCTACTCATAGCCATATTATTCCTGAGTTTTTAAAGTGATTTGGTTTGGAGTGATCAATATTGTTTTATTCTGCTAAACTGCTTTCTGAATTGACTTAGGCATCTTGATGAAGCACAGAATTTTAGGAAAATGTATTAGAGAACAAGATAACAGCACTGATTTTACACTGTTTGCCTTATGTTGGGGCTGCTCTAAGACAGTACTAAAGACTTACCAGAGGGCTATAGATTTACAAAAACAGAAACTCATGTTCCTGAAGGCTGGAATTCTCAAATCAGTGTGCAAGCTATTTTGGGTTATCTTGAGAGCCTTAATCTTTGTTTACAGATGGTTGTTTCTCAGAGTGTTTTCATTTGGTTGAGAGGTCTTGTGGTATCTTTTGTAAGGGCATTAAACCCATTCATGAAGGTTCAACCATCATAAATTTAATTGCATCACAAAGGTCTCCCCCATTATAATATTATCAAATTGTATTTAATACTCCATCATATGAAATTTGGGATTTTTCAAACAATTCTGTTTTAATCTTTTGTTCAATCAACAAATTAGATATTAGTACCCACTTCAACAAATGCAAACTGAGATTGAGAAATTATATCTTGGTCAGTATTATGAGACTATATAAAGTAAAAAACTATTATCCATTTCCACATTGACATAACACTTTTCTTCTTTTATTATAAATATTCCCTTTTCTAATAAAAGGATGCATAAAGAAAAGAATGAAAATCTCATCACAAAGGCTCTTTTATAATTTAAACATCAATAGATATATTTATATGGTTACAAATATTTAGAAATCACATTTGTCCCATAAAATGTATACAATGGAAAGAAAAAAATATTAAAAAATGATAAATAATTGAAGTATTAATAGCTGTCCTACTATCAGAGCCCATATCCAGAGGTAAATGCACATGTTAAAAAATTCCAGAAAAAAAAAATATATATATATATTCTACTTTTCTACATAGCTCTCTGCTGTCTGCTTTTAGCTTTCTTTTTGTTTGTATCTGCAATACATACATTATTTGTATCTTTGGCCTTATTCCATGGCAATATATATATATAAATCTACTGTATTATTATTATTATTTTTTCATACATGTTTTTCTACCATATTTTTTTTAAAACTTGAAAATTACTCCATTAAAAGAAGTCTATGTTACACAACCAATCCTGTATTGTTAATAAGACCTTACTCATTTTCAATCATTAAAAAAGTTATAATAAGCATTTTTAAAAGTGAACCTTAGTAAATTGGATGATTATATTGTATCTTAGAATGCTAACATTGTAATATATTCCATTATCTAATAAAATATGGATATTTTATTAGATAATTTAAAATTATCTTCCAGGAAGTTTACACAAATTTATACTTAAAAGTAGTATCAATAATATCTTTAAAATTTGGCAAATTATTGGTAAAAGAGCAATATTTGTATTTTAGTATTTAAAAAATTATTACTGAGGGCTGGGGTTGTAGCTTAGTGGTAGAGCACTTTCCTGGCATGTGTAAGATCCTTGGTTTGATCTTCAGCACCACATAAAAATATATAAAAAATATAAAGGTATTGTGTCCAACTACAACTAAAAAAATAAATATTTTAAAAAATGTTATTGAAGTGAAGATATTTTTGGAATGTTCATTAGCTATTTACCTATCTTAAAAATTTTTGGTTGTTTTGGATGGATGGTGTGACTTTATTTTGTTTATCTTTTTGCAGTGCTAAGGATAGAACCCAGTGCCTCATACATGCTAGGCAAGTGTTTTGCCACTAAGCTACAGCTCTAGCCCCTGTTTATCTGTCTTCTTCTTTAAATGATTTATACATATCCTTAGCACTGCAAAATGGATTTTTTTAATTGTACTATATAAATCTTAAATAACTTTGCATGCGATATTTGGGAGGAGGGTACCAAGGGTTGAACCCAGGGTACTTAACCACTGTACTTAACCAGCCCTTCTTATTTTTTGTTTATTTATTTTTTATTGGTTGTTCAAAACATTACAAAGCTCTTGACATATCATATTTCATACCTTAGATTCAAGTGGGTTATGAACTCCCATTTTTACCCCAAATACAGATTGCAGAATCACATCGGTTACACATCCACATTTTTGCATAATGCCATATTAGTAACTGTTGTATTCTGCTACCTTTCCTATCCTCTACTATCCCCCCTCCCCTCCCCTCCCATCTTCTCTCTCTACCCCATCTACTGTAATTCATTTCCCTCCTTGTTTATTATCCCATTCCCCTCACAACCTCTTATATGTAATTTTGTATAACACTGAGGGTCTCCCTCCATTTCCATGCAATTTCCCTTTTCTCTCCCTTTCCCTCCCACCTCATGTCTCTGTTTAATGTTAATCTTTTCTTCCTGCTCTTCCTCCCTGCTCTGTTCATAGTTTATCTCATTATATCAAAGAAGACATTTGGTATTTGTTTTTTAGGGATTGGCTAGCTTCACTAAGCATAATCTGCTCTAGTGCCATCCATTTCCCTGCAAATTCCAGGATTTTGTCATTTTTTAGTGCTGTGTAATACTCCATGGTATATAAATGCCACATTTTTTTTTTATCCATTCATCTATTGAAGGGCATCTGGGTTGGTTCCACAGTCTAGCAATTGTGAATTGTGCTGCTATGAACATTGATGTGGCAGTATCGCTGACTGAGTCTCACTAAGTTGCTTAGGGCCTTGCTAAGTTACTGTGGCTGGCTTTGAATTTGTGATCCTCCTACCTTAACCCTCTGGTCACAGGGATTACAGGCATGCACCACTGTGCCCTACAGGTATGAATATTTTTATATGAAACAAATTTTTGATTCTCTGGAATAAATAACAAATTATAATTGCTCTAATTTAAGGTCATTGCATATTAAATTCTCAAAATGACAAATTACTTACTACAGCAATTTCACCATTTTTTATTCCAATATGTAATGTATGAGACCTAATATTTCTGCATTTTTGCAATATTTCTTATTGTTAACTACCTTAGTTTTGGCAATTCTGATAGCTAATGGAGTTTAATAGCTTTTCGGGATTTGCTTGCCATCATTTCATGCTTTCAATTTGATTTCTGTTTACATCTCTTGCTCATTTTCTAATTGAAATTTTAAATTTCCTGATGACTTTTGAGAGACTGTTGATGATTGACACACAATTATACATTTTTCATGGGGTACAGTGTGATGTTTTGATTAATATACACATGGTTAAATGATCAAATAGGGTAATTAGCATATTTATCAACTTAAACATTTATTGTTTCTTTGAAGTGAAAATGTTTTAAAGCCTTTCCCAAGCTTTGGAAATAGACAATACATTATGGTTAGCTATATTTACCCTAGTCCTACACATTGTTGAAAATGCAAATTAGTATAACCATTATGAAAAGGAGTATGGAGAGTCTAAAAACATTAAAATAGAACTCTGTATGATCCTATAATCCTACTTCTGGCCATATATCAAAGAAAAGAAAATCAAAAAAGTCAAAGAATCATTTGTACTTCTATATTTATTGAAATATTCATAAGCGCCATGAGATAGAAACAAGATAAATGTCCATCAATGGATAAAATGTGTGAATTTGTGTGTATTTTCATGTGTGTGTTATACTATTCAACCATAATAAGAATGAATTTCTGACAATTTTGAAAGCATGGATGGATCATTATGCTAAAAGAAAGAAGCCAGGTACAGAAAGATTAATATCATATTACTACAATCACATGATTTTACTCATATGTGGAATCAAAAAAGCTGACTCCATAGAATTTGAGAGTAGAGAATGCGAAAGTATGAGTGAGGATAAATAGTGACTGATTGGTTAATAAAAACAATGTTAGAGTTAAGAAGTATAACTCCTGGCATTTAGTTGATAGTATTTTATGCATTCTCAATTTTATTCTTTTGACAAATATCATATTTTCAAAGTTCAGTTCTTATGTATTCATCCTCTTGAAAGTATTTATGCATGGACTGGGGTTATGGATCAGTGATAGAGCACTTGCCTGGCACATGCAAGGCCCTAGGTTTAATCTTCAGTATCATGTAAAAACAAATAAAATAAAGGTATTGTGCCCAACTACAACTAAAAAGTAAATATTAAAAAAAGAAAAAAAGAAAGTATTTTTGCCAAGAAAAATTTTTAATGTTCATGAGATGTAATGTATCAAATTTCTCTTTTATGAATTGCCTTTTATTGTTACACATAAAAATCTACACCTAGTACAGTATCCTAAAGTTCCTCTGCTACTCCCTGTTTTAAGATATTTATAGTTTTTCTAAGTACCTATCCAGTGAAAATTGTATTAGGACTTCAAATAGATACAACCTATATGCTCATATTTATTATTGCTTTATTCACAATAGTTAAGATATAAAATTAGCCTACATACATATCAACAGAAGAATAGATAATGATATGTATGTATGTATATATATATATATATATATATATATATATATATGCACATAATGGAATATTATTTAACCTTAAATATGATATATTACCATATTTAGCAAAATACATGTTAAATGAAGTAAGTTAGACCCAGAAATACAAACAACAAATTTTTTCTCACATGTGGATGCCACAACAGTCTATCTGACTGTAGAATACTGGATTAGTAGTGACTGGGTGAGATCAGGAGATAAAGAAGTTTGGATAATATGTACCAAAACATAGGTTGAAAGAAGTAAAAATATCTAGTATTTACAGCAAAATGGAGTGACTATAGTTCATAATAAACTTAAAAATATTTTATGAATAATTGGTAAATAAGAGCTTGAAGGCTCTAACTACAAAATAGTGATAATAAATGGAAATGTTAATTATCCTGATATGATGGATACACATTATATACAAGCATTGAAATATCACATTCTACTTCATAAATGCATATAATTATTAAACTAATCAAAATCTGTTTTAAAAATATCTGAGATGAAATGTTAAATGTCTTCATTTGATTGTTACATGTTTTATACATATATAGAATTATCACACTCCCCTATAAATACTATAATTAAATTAATAATAAGAAATATAATATTTTAAAGACATAGTAGTCTGATATTTTATGTTAAAATCTATGCATTTTAAGTTTTGTGTGAGATTCGAGGTTCAAAAAATAGCTAATTTTTCATCTATAAGTATCCAATAACTTTATGACCATTTGTTGAAAAGTCCATTTTGAGCACAGTTAAAGTGCTCTTGGATATTTGATCAATTTGACCTATTTATTTCAGTCTGCTTTTAAATTTTCTATTCTGTTTCTATGAATTATCTGTCTAAACCTCATAAATCCACAATGCCTTGACTACTGTTTCTCTGTTATAACCATCAATATTGAGTACATTTATTCCTCCATTTTTTTCTCTTTTTCAAGACAGTTTTAGCTATTCTAGTACTTATGCTTCAGTATATATATATATATATATATATATATATATATATGCCCTTTATTTTATTTTTATTTTTCAGAATCTTGCACATTGCAAATGTAAGCATATAAAAGCTACAAATGTTTTATTAATTTGATACTAAGTACAACTTTTCTATTATTAACTTTTATTTCTACACACACACACACACACACACACACACACATACACACACACAATTATCTTATATCCTGTGACTTGTGACCCTGAGGGAGTTAGGCTTTTAACTCTAGGTGTTTATTTGCAGATTCCTTTGGGTTGCTTACAATAATACTCTTAAAATAGTCAGTGATTGGGGCTGGGTTTGTGGCTCAGCAGTAGAGTGCTTGCCTAGCATGTGTGAGGCACTGGGTTTGATTCTCAGCACCACATATAAATAAATAAATAAAATGAAGGTCCATCAAAAACTAATAAAATATTTTTAAAAATAGTTACATATATGTTATTTTTTTTAAATTTGAAAACTATATGTATTCCCTCCATAACTATGATAAATAGCAAACACAATCTAAGGTGTAAAATATTCAGTCTTGCACTGCTAAGTATGATAGTTGTAGATCTTTCAGACATAGTTTTTAATATATAGAAGAAGTTACAATCTATTCTTTGTTAAATATTTTATCTGAGATTGATATATTTGTTCTAATGCTTTTAATATTAAAATTCATGATTTTTTATTATTGATATGATAGACATATTAATTGATTTTTTAATTCTGTTAGAAATTGCATACCTGGGATAAATCTCACATTTCTTAATATAATTCCTTTTATAAATTATTGAATTTTATTTGATAATATTTTGTTTATTCTTTTTGCATCTGAGGTCATAAGTGATGAGGTTATGTATTTTGATTTTTTTAACGTCTCTCTATGGCATCAGAGTAATACTGGCCTAATAAAATGAATGAGAATGAGGCTCCTCCTATAATTGATAAAATAAATTTGTAAAATTGTAATTTTTTTAAAAAGTTTGATAAAATTTCTTTGTGGTCCATTGGTACAGACACATTTTTTAATAGAGAATTTTACTGAAAACTCAATTCTAATGAATATGAATATATTCAGGTTAAATATCTTATGTTGGCTCAAAGTGACAATTTGTGGTTTAAAAGGAATAGTTTCATTTCTTTTTGACCTGTTAAATTTATATGTAGTGTCATTTTTGGAATTTCCTTATTGCTGTTTTAATAGAAATAGTACCTTGAGTGTCATTTCCTACTTTCTTATAATTTTGGTGATTTGTCTCTTCATTCTTTTTTGTTTTGTTTTGATCAAGCTTTATAAACTTATTGAGTTTTTCAACTTTCCCTCTCAGCATGGTTCTGAATCCTACAAATGTTGATATCTCTTCATATTTTCTTAATTTTCTTTGATACTCATTTTGATCCATGGTTGTTTAGAAGTCTGTGGGTTCTTTTATGAGACTTTGCCAATTTCCTGTTATTTCTGCATGTTGATTTTTGTATTGTGCTATTTTTTGAAATTGTTAATTTGTTCTAATAGCTCTTTGTTGGGGTGTTTAGTGTTTACTATATATAAGATCATGCCATCACCAAACAGGATTAATTATCTTATTCCTTTCCAATTTGAATGTCTTTATTTATTTCTCTTCCCAACCTGCTCTCATAGTATTGGTACCTCCAATACTATGCTGAATAGTTGTGAGAGTGAACTTTGATGTCTTATTCCAGATCTGAGAGGAAAAGCTTTCAAATTTTTTTCTATTGATTCTGATGTTGGCTATGGATTTGTTATATTTGGCCTTTTTTTATGTTTTCTTTTTATTAATGCGTGTTAATTATGCACAATAATCTATGTTGTAGCATTTTCTTAAGTGCATATAACATGTACATATCCACCCATATTACTCTATTCACACTTCTCTCCCACTTCCCTGGTCCCTTTTATATTCTCTTGTACCCTCCCTTCTATTTTGTATCCTCTTTTTGTTCACCTAGATTCTGCATATGACAGGAAACATGTAACATTTGTCTTTCTGAGTTTGCATGACTTTGCTCAACATGACGATCTCCAATTCCATCCATTTTTTTTCTGGATAAAAACACTAATTCATTTTTATTTATGAGTGACTGACATTGATCCCTTGTTAGATTTCATTATGTAAAATGAACAGACTCTAATTCTTTTAAGTATAGTGAGTTTGCATTATGACCCAGAATATAGACAACCTTGTTAATATATGTGTGAACATTTGTAAAAAGTCATATATTCCACAATCATCAGTTGGAACATTCTATGTGCTCATCTTTTGTTGATTGTGTGTATGTTTTCTTTGTGTTTGTAGATCTTTTTGCATAGTAACTCTATCAATACCAATGGTGAGCTACAGATATATCACTTTGTGTGTTTTCCTATTTATCACATTTTGGCTTTAGGTATTTTAAAGCAATTTTGTTTGATGCATATTAGACTACTAAGGTTGATTTATCTTCTTGATAAATTTATCTTAATATTAATTATAATCTTCATTACCTCCTCATCAATTTTTTAAATTCTACTTTATATGGCATGAACATCTACTCATTAATTTTCTTAGAAATTAATGCTGACATTTGTCTATTATTTTTTGTATATTACTATGTCATTGACATTGAACTTAGTTTCTTCTATACTACATATAGCTGGATTATCTTTTATAATTCATTTTAGACAAGTATGGTGATTTTTGATGACTGCAATCCCATGGACCCAGGTGGCTGAGGCAGGAGGATCACAAATTCAAAGCCAGACTCAGCAACCTCTTTAGGGAAGCCCTAAGTAACTTAGCAATAATAATCTGCCTCAAAATTAAAAATTTAAAAAGGGCCTGATGTGGTGGGGAACACCTGTAATCCCAGTGGCTCAAGAGCCTGAGGTGGAAGGATTGCAAGTTCAAAATTAAGCCTCAGCTGTGGCTCTGAGCAGATTTAAAGTAAATTTATCTTTAGCAGATCTTTTACACATTTTATCTTGTTTTATATCATTACTGTTGTTTTAGAAATAAAACCCTCTTAGATAAATGGACATACTTATATGATTTCTCCTTTATTCTGCAAAATAATAACAATTTGGAGGGGAGTTCTGGAGTCATCTAACAAGTTTGATAACAATAATAGATGTTGAATGTTAGTTAAGATTACTCATTTAAAATATCTTAGAATTATACTAAATTGATATGGAAAATAGAGAAATATTGATTTAAGAAAATTTACTAAATAATAGTAAGAAATACAAAAGCAATGAAATTTGAGATATGGCTCACTTTTAAACCCCTCCCAAGCAACATGGGATGGAATCTATACCCCTGACACTTTGGGCTGGGTTGGTACAGGCAAGAACATGGGAGTTGTTTATACTCCAAGCTCTCATCTGAGGTTAGAGTATCAAACAAGGAAAGATTAACTGCATTTCTTATCTCACGCTATCAAATTAATAATTGAGGAACTTTATTTATTCCAGGAAAGGAAAGGAAAGAAGTAATAATGAATAGAGAATAAATGAATTACAATAGAAAAAGTCATAAAATGCAAGTAACTAAAGTTTGTTCCTTCAAAGTTATCAACAAAATTCAATAATCTTTAGCTGAAATGATGACAGGAAGTGGTGAGGATGATGTGAACTACTACATTCAAGAAAGAAAATAAAGTGTATCACAATCAATGTTAAACAAGTATTTTTAAAAGAAGGGCAACTATAAGTGGGAATAGATATTAATAAATTTCTTTTTTTCACATGCTTGAACAAGAGAAATTTATTTTCTCATCACAACACAATTTATTTATTTATTTATTTTTAATTTTTATTGTTGGTTGTTCAAAACATTACATAGTTCTTGATATATCATATTTCACACTTTGATTCAAGTGGGTTATGAACTCCCATTTTACCCTGTATACAGATTGCAGAATCACATCGGTTACACATCCATTGATTTACATATTGCCATACTAGTGTCTGTTGTATTCTGCTGCCTTTCCTATCCTCTACTATCCCCCTCCCCTTCCCTCCCCTCCCCTCTTCTCTCTCTACCCCCTCTACGGTAATTCATTTCTCCCCCTTGTATTTTTTTCCCTTTCCCCTCACTTCCTCTTGTATGTAATTTTGTATACCCCTGAGGGTCTCCTTCCATTTCCATGAGATTTCCCTTCTCTCTCCCTTTCCCTCCCACCTCTCATCCCTGATAATTGTTAATCTTTTTCTCATGCTCATAGTCCCTACTCTGTTCTTAGTTACTCTCCTTATATCAAAGAAGACATTTGGCATTTGTTTTTTAGGGATTGGCTAGCTTCACTAAGCATAATCTGCTCTAATGCCATCCATTTCCCTCCAAATTCTACAATTTTGTCATTTTTTAATGCAGAGTAATACTCCATTGTGTACAAATGCCACATTTTTTTAATCCATTCGTCTATTGAAGGACATCTAGGTTGGTTCCACAGTCTTGCTATTGTGAATTTTGCTGCTATGAACATCGATGTAGCAGTGTCCCTGTAGTATGCTCTTTTTAGTTCTTTAGGGAAAACCGAGAAGGGGAATAGCTGGGTCAAATGGTGGTTCCATTCCCAGCTTTCCAAGAAATCTCCATACTGCTTTCCAAATTGGCCGCACCAATTTGCAGTCCCACCAGCAATGTACAAGTGGACCCTTTTCCCCACATCCTCGCCAGCACTTGTTGTTGTTTCACTTCCTAATGGCTGCCAATCTTACTGGAGTGAGTTGGAATCTTAGGGTGGTTTTGATTTGCATTTCTCTGACTGCTAGAGATAGTGAGCATTTTTTCATGTACTTGTTGATTGATTGTATGTCCTCCTCTGAGAAGTGTCTGTTCAGGTCCTTGGCCCATTTGTTGATTGGGTTATTTGTTATCTTATTGTCTAATTTTTTGAGTTCTTTGTATACTCTGGATATTAGGGCTCTCTCTGAAGTGTGAGGAGTAAATATTTGTTCCCAGGATGTAGGCTCCCTATTTACCTCTCTTATTGTTTCTTTTGCTGAGAAAAAAAAAATTTAGTTTGAGTAAGTCCCATTTGTTGATTCTAGTTATTAACTCTTGTGCTATGGGTGTCCTATTGAGGAATTTGGAGCCGGACCCCACAGTATGTAGATCATAGCCAACTCTTTCTTCTATCAGACACCATGTCTCTGATTTGATATCGAGCTCCTTGATCCATTTTGAGTTAACTTTTGTGCATGGCGAGAGAAAGGGATTCAGTTTCATTGTGTTGCATATGGATTTCCAGTTTTCCCAGCACCATTTGTTGAAGATGCTATCCTTCCTCCATTGCATGCTTTTAGCCCCTTTGTCAAATATAAGATAGTTGTAGTTTTGTGGATTGGTTTCTGTGTCCTCTATTCTGTACCATTGGTCCACCCACCTGTTTTGGTACCAGTACCATGCTGTTTTTGTTACTATTGCTCTGTAGTATAGTTTGAAGTCTGGTATCACTATACTGCCTGATTCACACTTCCTGCTCAGAGTTGCTTTTGCTATTCTGGGTCTTTTATTTTTCCATATGAATTTCATGATTTCTTTATCTATTTGTACAAGAAATGCCATTGGGATTTTGATTGGCATTGCATTAAACCTATAGAGAACTTTTGGTAATGTCGCCATTTTGATGATGTTAGTTCTGCCTATCCATGAACAGGGTATATTTTTCCATCTTCTAAGATCTTCTCCTATTTCTCTCTTTAGGGTTCTGTAGTTTTCATTGTATAAGTCTTTCACCTCTTTTGTTAGGTTGATTCCCAAGTATTTTATTTTTTTGAGGATATTGTGAATGGAGTGGCTGTCCTCATTTCTATTTCAGAGGATTTGTCACTATATACAGGAATGCCTTTGATTTATGCGTGTTGACTTTATATCCTGCCACTTTGCTGAATTCATTTGTTAGCTCTAATAGTTTCTTTGTAGACCCTTTTGGGTCTGCTAGGTATAGAATCATGTCATCTGCAAATAGTGATAATTTGAGTTCTTTTTTTCCTATTTTTATGCCTTTAATTTCTTTCGTCTGTCTAATTGCTCTGGCCAGTGTTTTGAGAACTATGTTGAACAGAAGTGGTGATAGATGGCATCCTTGTCTTGTTCCAGATTTTAGAGGGAATGCCTTCAATTTTTCTCCATTCAGAATGATGCGAGCCTGAGGCTTAGCATAGATAGCTTTTACAATGTCGAGGTAAGTTCCTGTTATCCCTAGTTTTTCTAGAGTTTTGAACATAAAGGGATGCTGTACTTTGTTGAATGTTTTTTCTGCATCTATCTAGATGATCATATGGTTCTTATTTTTAAGTATATTGATGTGGTGAATAACATTTATTGATTTCCGTATATTGAACCATCCTTGCATCCCAGGGATGAATCCTACTTGATCATGGTGCACAATTTTTTTGATATGTTTTTGTATCTGATTCTCCAGAATTTTATTGAGGATTTTTGCATCTAGGTTCATTAGAGATATTGGTCTGTAGTTTTCTTTCTTTGAAGTGTCTTTGTCTGGTTTAGGAACCAGGGTGACGCTGGCCTCGTAGAATGAATTTGGAAGTTCTCACTCCTTTTCTATTTCCTTAAATAGCTTGAAAAGTATTGGTGTTAGTTCCTTTTTAAAGGTTTGGTAAAACTCTGCTGTATACCCATCCGGTCCTGGCTTTTCTTAGTTGGTAGTCTTTTGATGGTTTCTTCTATTTCCTCAATTGATATTGGTCTGTTTAGGTTGTCTATATCCTCCTGACTCAATCTGGGCAGATCATATGACTTAAGAAATTTATTGATGCCTTCACTATCTTCTATTTTATTGGAGTATAAGGATTCAAAATAATTTCTGATTATCTTCTGTATTTCTGAAGTGTCTGTTGTGATATTGCCTTTTTCATCTCGTATGCTAGTAATTTGAGTTCTCTCTCTTCTTCTCTTTGTTAGCATGGCTAAGGGTCTGTCGATCTTATTTATTTTTTCAAAGAACCAACTTTTAGTTTTGTCAATTTTTTCAATTGTTTCTTTTGTTTCGATTTCATTAATTTCAGCTCTGATTTTAATTATTTCTTGCCTTCTACTTCTTTTGCTGTTGTTTTGCTCTTCTTTTTCTAGGATTTTGAGATGAAGTATGAGAACATTTTTGTTGGTTTTTTTCTTTTTTAAAGGAATGAACTCCAAGCAATGAATTTTCCTCTTAGAACTGCTTTCAATGTGTCCCATAGATTCCGATATGTTGTGTCAGTGTTTTCATTTATCTCTAAGAATTTTTTAATTTCCTCCTTGATGTCTTCTATAACCCATTGATCATTCAGCAACCTATTGTTCATTCTCCAAGTGATGCATGATTTTTCCTTCCTTCTTTTGTCATTGATTTTCAGTTTCATTCCATTATGATCAGATAAGATGCATGGTATTATCTCTACTCCTTTATATTGTCTAAGAGTTGCCCTGTGACATAATATATGATCTATTTTTGAGAAGGATCCATGTGCTGCTGAGAAAAAAGTGTAACTGCTTGATGTTGGGTGGTATATTCTATATATGTCAATTAAGTCTAAGTTATTAATTGTGTTATTGAGTTCTATAGCTTCCTTATTCAACTTTTGTTTGGAAGATCTGTCCAGTGGTGAGAGAGGTGTGTTGAAGTCTCCCATGATTATTGTATGGTGGTCTATTAGACTCTTGAACTTGAGAAGAGTTTGTTTGATGAACATAGCTGCACCATTCTTTGGGGCATATATATTTATGATTGTTATGTCTTGTTGGTGTATGGTTCCCTTGAGCAGTATGTAGTGTCCCTCTTTATCCCTTTTGATTAACTTTAGCTTGAAATCTATTTTATTTGATATGAGTATGGATGGACACTCCTGCTTGTTTCTGAAGTCCATATGAGTGATATGATTTTTCTCAACCTTTCACCTTCAGTCTATGTATGTCTTTTCCTATCAAATGCTTCTCCTGAAGGCAGCATATTGTTGGTTCTTGTTTTGTGATCCATTCTACTAGCCTGTGTCTCTTAATTGGTGAGTTTAAGCCATTGACATTTAGCGTTATTATTGAGATATGGGTTGTTCTTCCAGCCATATTTGTTTATTTATGTTACTAAACATGGTTTGTTTTCCTCTTTGATTATTGTTCCCCCCTTTACTGTACTACCTCCCGCTGTTGGTTTTCATTGATATTTTCCATTTCCTCTTCCTGTAATATTTTGCCAAGGATGTTTTGAAGAGATGGTTTTCTAGCTGCAAATTCTTTTAACTTTTGTTTACCATGGAAGGTTTTAATTTCATCTTCCATCCTGAAGCTTAATTTCGCTGGATACACAATTCTTGGTTGGAACCCATTTTCTTTCAGTGTTTGAAATATGTTATTCCAGGATCTTCTAGCTTTCAGAGTCTGTGTTGAAAGATCAGCTGTTATCCTGATTGGTTTACCCCTAAATGTAATCTGCTTCCTTTCTCTTGTAGCTTTTAAAATTCTCTCCTTATTCTGTATATTGGGCATCTTCATTATAATGTGTCTAGATGTGGATCTCTTATGATTTTGCACATTCTGCGTCCTGTAGGCTTCTAGGATTTGGGATTCTGTCTCATTCTTCAAGTCTGGGAAGTTTTCTCGTATTATTTCATTGAATAGATTGCTCATGCCTTTTGTTTGGACCTCTATAACTTCTTGTATCCCAATGACTCTTAAGTTTGGTCTCTTTATGTTATCCCATATCTCTTGGATGTTCTGCTCATGGTTTCTTAACAGTCTTGCTGAGCTGTCTATGTTCTTTTCAAGTTGAAATACTTTGTCTTCATTGTCTGATGTTCTATCTTCTAAGTGTTCTATTCTGCTGGTAGTATTCTCAATTGAGTTTTTAAGTTGGTTTATTGCTTCCTTCATTTCTAGGATTTCTGTTTGTTTGTTTTTTATAACCTCTATCTCCCTGTATAGTTGATCTTTTGCTTCTTGGATTTGTTTATGTAATTCATTGTTGAAGTGATCTTTCATTGTCTGATTTTGCTGTCTAATGTCTTCCTTGAGACTCCAGATCATCTGAAGCTTGTATATCCTGAATTCTTTATCTGATATTCCATCTGCTGTAGCTATTACCTCTTCTAAAGTTGAGTTGACCTGAATTGCTTGTGGTCCTTTCTCTCCTTGTCTTTTCATACTGCTCACGTTTCTTTCTGCTTGGTGAAACTGTTGTGTTATTGGATTTTCCCCCTATATATTTATATTGCTCTTGTATAGTTGAAAAGTCTCCCTTGCAGGGGCGGGCGGCAGCTGTGCTCCTCCTCCAATTGGGGTGATCTGTGTACCACGCTTTTGGGCTGCTGGGCCTGTTCTGCAGGTCGGTCGCAGGTCTGCCTACCTTGCAGGTGCGGGCGGCAGCTCTGCTCTTCCCTTACTCCAATTGGGGTAATGTGTCCACCACGCCAGCGGGTCGCTGGGCCTGTTCCGGGTGCGGGAGTCGACTCTGCTCTGCCCCTACTCCAATTGGGGTGACGTGACTACCACGCCGGTGGGTCGCTGGGCCTGTTCCGCCAGTCGGTCGCAGGTCTGCCTATCTAGCAGGTGCAGGCGGCGGCTCTGCTCTGCCCCTACTCTAATTGGGGTGACGTGTCTACCACGCCGGTGGGTTGCTGGGACTGTTCCAGGTGTGGGCGGCGGCTCTGCTCTGCCCCTACTCCAATTGGGGTGACGTGACTACCACGCCAGTGGGTCGCTGGGGATATTAGTAAATTTCAACACATGGATATAATAGGGAAAAACATCTAGAAAAACAGAAGCCACTAAAATTATCTCAGGATGAAACACAAACTTCCAACATGTTTCTGAAATGTAAAAACATTAAATTAGCAATTGAAATACTTGCCCTAAATAAAAGTGTATCTTCCTTTGGCCTTTAATTAATTGTACCAAATGTTAGAAGTTAATAGCCTTTTCACACACCTTTTTGAAAACAGAAGAAAATGAAATGCTTTCAAAATAATTATGTATCATCAGTATCACTCTTAAAAATTTCATAGGAACACATCTCAAAAAAGAAGACTACAGACTAATAACTTTACAAGTATATTTAAAAATCTTGAAAATATTAGCAAAGTGTATTTGGAAATATATAAATGTGACTATAACTGTTAATTGTGTTTTTGTCACTGTTACCAAAGTATGTGACGATAACGACTTTGAGCAAAAAGATTTATTTTGGTACATGGACTCATACAGAGGAAACAAGACAGCTTTTTAAGTCTGTTTCAGATACTATAATATAATACATTGGTCTTGATAACTCATATATAAACCTAATTTATTATTCATCATTCTAGAGACAGAGAAGTCTAAGATAACTGCTTCCAACTGTTCCTCATAAAGACTTCTTTTCTTTAACAAACTCATTCATATCCCTTTTATAAGAATTTACCCATTTATTATGCTGGAGTTCTCATGATCTTATAAACTCCCCAAATCCTCACTATTGGTATTACTGCATTGGGGATTGACTTTCCACTCTTGAATTAGGGTAGAAAGCAGAAAATTACAACCTGGAATTCTGCATCAGGCCCCTCATGATGTCATCTTTTCATATGCATATTCAATGCATATTCATTACATCACAATAGCCAATATTTCCCAATGTCAAAATCAAAATACAAAGTCCTAAATAAATATCATCTAATATTGATGTAGACTTTAATGAAACACAAGTTGTGATTTCCTCTGCTACATATCTCTCTCCAATTCAATATGTTTGAAATCAAACCACTTGTGTGTTTCCAAGTGAAATGGAGGGACAAACATATGATAGACAAGTACATTTTAAAATGAAGATATATAAATAGAAAAACGGGATAACTGTCCCCAAGTAAATCCAAAATATAACAGGAGAATGATTAAATCTTAAGTCTTCAGAATAACCTTCTTTGACTTCATGTCTCACTTTCTGAACACAATGGGGCATTGGACAGCAAAGATATCATGGTGCTGTACTCCCATGGCTTTGCTGGGCACAAAGCACACTACAGATCTTACAGTTTGCAGTCCAGTGGCACTGGTTCTCCAAAACAGAAAGCATATGAAATTAAGGCAAATATTTCATGAAATTTACTGAAAATTGAAGAGTTATATGGAAGTACAGAGGGTGGTGTTGCCCTTATAATTCCACTGGATATCGTGCTATTAGAAAAACGACAGTGCCTCCAATTCTACAACTTCCATAGTTATCGTTGTAGTAGGGAATCCCAAAGCCTCCACCTCTTGATAGAATTTTATTTAGCATTATCTTAAAACATTCCAATTTGTGATGAACATGAATATACAGATCACACCAGAAACCATATATTATAGCCATATTTGTATCAGAGAAGGCCAAACAGGGAATGAGATTTTAACCTTTCACATTAAAAACCCCTGCCCTATGGTTTCTGTAGAGAACAAGAGGGTACAAATAAAACTATGATGTTGATAAAAGGATAGACAAAAACATTAGTAATGCAAAACAATGACCCTAGAAATAGACCTACATAAATATAGTTTACTGTCCTTTTACAAAGGACAAAAACAATAAAATGAAGGAAATATACTCTTTTCAACAAATGGTACAGAAACTACTAAACTTTCATTTACACACTCATACACACAAAAAAAAAACCTCTCACAAAAATGATGACACAAATCTTACACCCTTTATACAAAATTTTACTCAAATGTAAAACACATCTCAATGTAAAATAAAAAGCAAGTATAAAACTCCAGAAAGATAACATAAGAAAGATATCCAAATGAGAATTCATTCAAGAATGATGGTTCAGATATGACATCAAAGGCATAATACATAAAATAAAAAAAATGAATAGGTTGAAGTTAATTAAAATAATAAAATATTAGAGATTTGGGCTGTGGCTCAGCAGTAGTGCATTTATCTGGCATGTGTGAGGCACTGGGTTCGATTCTCAGCACTGTATATAAATAAATAAAATAAAGGTCCAACAAAAATTAAAAACTAAATAAATAAAATAAAATAATAGTCTGCTATTTTAGGACACTGTCAAAAAATAAAAAATGGAAGACATACAATGAGGGAAAATATTTTCAAAAAACATATATAATAGTGGTTGGTTACCAAAATATACAAAGGATTCTTAAAATCTTATAATATGAAATCACATAACCCAGTTTAAATAAGCTATAAGCCTTAACAAGCTCCTCACTAATGAAGATATACAGACAGCAACTAATACATAAATATTTTCCAAGTGATATGCATTCAGGAAAATACAAATTAATAAAGATTTACCATCAAACATCTATTTGAGTTTCCTAATTTTATAAAACAGGTACTACTGAATGCTGATGTGTATATAAAGCAACATTTACTCTATTTGATTACTTGTGGGAGCCAAAGTAATCCAGGGCTTTTGGCAGTTTCTTAAAAGAACCAAACACATTCATATCATGCAAAGCATGTGTGAGGCACTGGGTTCAATTCTCAGTACTGCATATAAATAAATAAAATAAAGGTCCATTAAAAATTAAAAACTAAAAAAAAAATTGAATAAAATCATACTCCTGGGTATTCACCCAAAGTAGCTGAAAACTCAAACACATTCACATGGAACTTAATGGTAGATTTATTCATAATTGCTAAAAATGGGAAGTAATTAAGATGAACATTGAATAGGTTATTGTATAAATGACTATGGAAGTGGACAATGAAATATTAGCATTATAGCAAAATGACAACTAAGCCCTAAGAAAATATTTACGTAACTTAAGTGCAAAATACTAAGTGAAAAAAGCCAATCAAAAAGAGAACATGCTTTGTAATTTCAATAATATTATATTCTAGGAAAGGTACAATCAAAGGAGAATGCAAAAATTTCAGTAGTTTCCAGGATTCTAGGTGGAGGAGGGGTCAATAAACAATGCATAAAGAATGATCAGAGAATTAATAATTATATTTTTGGTACTATAATGGTGGATACATATTATACATTTTTGAACTCATGAAATATACAACACCAAGAATGGGAAATAAATGTAAACTATGTATTTAGGATGATAATAATACATCAAAGTTGATTCAATTTTAATAAATGAATCAACCTAATGGCGATATTAATAATGGATTAATATATACATAGGTAAGTGCAGAGTATATAAAAGAATTCTGTACCTTCATCTCACTTTTTTGTGAATTGAAATATGTTCTAAAAATGTATGTGCATATGTGACTGCATGACTAATGTGATTCTACAACATGTACAATCAGAAAATGAGAAATTATACTGTATCTATATATGATATATCACAATGCATAAGTGCATTCTACTGTCATGTGTAACAAATTAAAAATATTTTTTTTAAAGTATTTATTTATTTATTTTAGTTTTTCGGCGGACACAACATCTTTGTTTGTATGTGGTGCTGAGGATCGAACCCGGGCTGCACGCATGCAAGGCGAGCGCGCTACCGATTGAGCCACATCCCAGCCCCAATTAAAAATATTTTTAAAATGCCATCCATTAAAATCACATGTATTTATTATATACACTAGAATTGACCATTTAGAAATGAAAATTAAATTTTCAATTTTGTCATGAATTATTTAGGCTTACTATGATACAATACCATAGTCAGGGTGACTTAAACAATATAAATTCATTCATAAAATTTCTAAAGCTCAGGTAGTCCAAGATTATGGCACAGATATATCTGGCACTTATTGGACAGTTTTCAAATGCTGAAAAGTCATCTTTTATTCACATTTGTTAAACAAGAAGAGGAGAAAAAAATCTGTCTCCTCTCATTGCTAACAAGGTCTACTGTTAATGGGACTCTTACTGTCCCATTAAAGTTCTCTACCATTATATGATATGGTTCATATCCTTTACAAATTGGTAACTTTTGCTTCAAAAAATGAAAACTAAAAGGATAGAAAAAGTCAGGAAATAGCAAATACCACTTATACTTACTCAAAAATGAAAATAGTTATATGTAAATATAATGAAAATTGTAGAGAAGTTTTGTGCAAAAACTACAAATCTTTTTTTTTTTAAGAGAGTGAGAGAGGAGAGAGAGAGAGAGAGAGAGAGAGAGAGAGAATTTTTTTAATATTTATTTTTTTTAGTTCTCGGTGGACACAACATCTTTGTTGGTATGCCGTGCTGAGGATCGAACCCGGGCCGCACGCATGCCAGGCGAGCGCGCTACCGCTTGAGCCACATCCCCAACCCAAAAAACTACAAATCTTTTATGCCAAAAAAGCAGATTGGAATAAAAGAATAGATATATTATCTATGAGAAAATTTAACATATTAAAGATGTTGATAATTCTGAAATTGATATATATATAGAATGTATTTTATATGAAATTAGCAGCAAAATTTTCTTATAGAAATAGACAAGATTATTCTAAAACTTTATATAGAAACATGAAATAAATGTATTATTTTAAATTATTTGAAAAAATAATAAAATAAAGAAAAAAGCATGCAAATTTTATACTTTTTATAGCAATTAATATATGCATACTATTGCTGAAAAAATAAATACATAGATCAATGAAACAGAATAGACAACCCAAATTTGACACCTCACTGGTACAGCCAACTCGTATTGTGTTCTTATGTTTTGCAATTAAAGTATATTTGACAAGTAAAAATTATATATTTAAGGTGTCCAATATGACCTTCATAAAAATACATTTGATATACACATATCATGAAATTATTATTTAAGCCAAGCCATTTAAAAAATCTATTACTTCATATAACTTCTTTTTTATGAAATACTTAATATAAACTCTACTAACACATTTCAAGTATACAATTTAGTTTTATTAACTATAGTTCCCATGAAGTACATTGGTTATACAGAGCTTATTCATCCTACAAAACTGAACATTTGTATCTTTTTATCAACATGCTCAGTTTTTCTCAATATTAGCCAATGTCAATAATCATTCTTCTTTCTTATTTTATGAATTCAATTCTTCTTGATTGCAAGTATAAATGAGATCAATCAGTGTTTTCCTTTCTGTGTCTGAATTTTTTCACATTGAATTATGTCTTCCAGTTTCATCTATGTTCCATGTTCTCACAAATGGCAGGATTTAAGTAGGTGAATATATAAGCAAACCTTTTTAAGGATGAATATTATAATTGTCAATATGTGGAAAATGCATTCCATCTGTGTGTTTGTTGAGGATCATGGGAGTATGTGAGAATGAATGCAGAGGGGATAAAATAAAGACCAAGGTGGATCAATGGGGATCAATAGGCAGTTATAAACAATTAGTTATGATATGTTATGACACAGTAGACTGACTATAGATAATATTAATATAACACATATTTTAAAATATAGAAGATTGAAAATTTTCACCATAAACATGATAAATGTTTGAGGAGTTAGGTATGTTAACCAGATCAAAATTAAATAATGCATACATGTATCAAAACATTGTTGTTACACCATTGAGAGTAGTGATTTTAATGTGTCAATTTAAGTAAATACAATTTTAAAATTAGAAAAAATGACAAAAATATAATGTGTTATTATGTTCTTTTGGAATTCTCTCTGGGATTGTATTGACCATACAAATGAATTTATTATTTTTTTTTATTTACTTATTTATTTATTTAATTTTTTTAGTTATACATGAACACAATGTCTTTATTTATTTTTGTGTGGTGCTGAGTATTGTACCTAGTGCCTCACATATGCAAGGCAAGCACTCTACCACTTAGCCACAATCACAGCCCAAACCATACAAATTAATTTTTAGTAGAATTTCTAACTTTACAATATTGATAGGATTCACTGTCCCTGCATACCATATGTATATACTGATATATTTATCCCTAAACAGTTTTTATTTTCTGTGATATTTAAATTTAATTTTAATTTAATATATTGATAAAATATTACGAATCAATATACAGTTGTAACAAATGACATAGATGTCCTCTCTATCCTTTATACAGTATTCCCAAATGATGATGTTTAGAAAATTATAGAATTAGAAGCTTGAAAATGGAGTGTGAAGAGCTCTGCAGACCTTCTAGTGAAAATTAGATATTTAAAAAGCTATCATTCAGGGCTGGGGCTGTAGCTCAGTGGTAAAGCACTCACCCTGCAGGTGTGAGACCCTGGGTTCAATCCTCAGCACCACATAAAAATTAATAAACACAGATATTGTGTACATCTACAACAACAACAAAACAATAAAATAAAAAAAATACAGCTACCACTCAAAAAGTCTATGAGGCGGCAGAAAAATATGGTGGATGAATAAGCACATTCAGAGATTATCTCCCCATAGAGACACCAAATCACTTTTACAAGAACTAAGAAAGTCAGGTGAGTGACCATAGCACATGCTTGTAGGGGAAAGAGAGAGAGAAAGAGAAGACGGGGGAAGGCAGAAAGGAGGAGATTCCAATGTTGACACTCTTCCAACTCCAAGCAGCCTAGTATGGAGATAGACACATTCTGATTTAGGGACAGAGATACAATTAAGTTCAGGCCTTAAACTTGAAACCCACTACCAAGGAAATTACTACAGAATCCAATGCTGGGCAGAGCTCTATGACCCTTACTGTCAGGCCAATGCCTATGGAATTTACTATGGAAACTGCATTATTACACACAGGTATCTGCCTCTTCCACTCAGATGACAGATCAGGTAGCAAAAACTCATCTGTGGAAGTGGGTATGAAATCTAGGTCTTAAAGCACAGTTCCAAGACCACTGCCTACGTTAAGACCCAGCCCCTGGTAGTATCTGAAGGCCCTGTAAGCAGGTCTGATATCACAGATGTAGCCTCTGTATAATCTTAGCATCATGCAGAGACATGTGTACCCATAGGACAGACTTCATTATTGGCCAGCCTCATTTCTTGCTTCAGAGTGTTTTGAAGGCACAGCTGCCCTCCTTGTAAAACTAAGTTTTCTGTAGTTTTGTGACTAAGGTGTGACCCAGAGTATCAGCAGAATTGACAGCCTAGGCGCTGTTTCTAGCACTTGTTCCCAAATCATGCAATTCCCAAACATGGCCAATTCTCACAGATGAGACTCTAGAATTGCCCTGGAACCAGTTAGAGATACATGTGTGTTATACTGGGATGGAGTCAAGTGTCAACCTACATTTCTATTGAGTTGGGACTCAGTATACACCTTTGAAGGTCTTTCTACCTGTAAGATTGAAATATAACACATCTTATGTGATTCTAGATGGCCAGGGGCTGTATCCTCCAACCACTACCCCCAAACTCAGATTGCACAATGTGGGGCAAGAACACATTTCCTGGGGTCAGGGCAGGGTAAGAAAAATGAGACAGTGCTTGTGCTAGGCAGTTGAATCATAAATCTGGGAAGACTCTAATATCACATATATTTAAGCCTGTCTGTGAACAGAGACTGTGGAATAGCTCAAGTGCCAGGGGAAGACATGAAACCTGAAATTTTACTGAAATTCTATTGCAGCTAACATCATCTTTGGCTTATTGATGTGGTATAGGACCATGATTCTACCTCAGTAATAGGCAACCCATAGCAATGTGTATCTTAGTCCTAACCTAGAGTAGTCACAAGCTTGGTGAGTTGTGGATTCAGGATATGAAACAGATTGTTGGAATTCATGACCATGAACATGACAAAGGATCTTGGGACTTGCCAATTCCTGGTGATTCTCTGAAGAGTTTGGCAGAATTCCAGAATGCCTGACCACATATTGGTAACTGAATGGGGTACCAGAGCCTACCCTTGCTCCAGGAAGAAATTTGTGTGGATAGTATATTTGGGACAAACTTGGAAGTTGATTTCCTTCTAGTGTCAAAACAGTGACAATACACCAATAGCACACTCCTGGAATACCTGAACCTGGGGGCCATCAGGTGTGGAATCAGTGTGAATAATTGCAAGTTAAAAGGAAATATGCAGCTGCTTAAAATTTCTGGAAAGGCTGACAAACACAAAGCCAGATTAGAAAGCCTACAATAAATACCTGCGTATATTTTAGTTTTTTAATTTATTTTTTTCATGAATTTCTTCATTTTTGGTTTCAGAGGAATTATGTCATTTTTTCCAAGCTGTTAAATGTATGATTATAAAGTTGTTTGCAGTATCCTCTTACATTTTAATGGATTTAGTATCTTTTTTTATACTTTTTGTTTCCTTTCTGATATCAGTGATCTATATCTTATTTCTTGTTATACTTATCTTTATATGATTTATCAATCTTATTGATCTTTCTTAGAATTCACTTTTATTATATTAATTTTTCTATAGCTTATCTATTTTAATTTAATTGATTTATTTTCTAATCATTATTTTATCCCTTGGGCTTGAATTATATTAATTTTGCTACTCTTTCTATCTCTCTCTCTCTTTTTGAGATAGTAACATGATTTGATGTGGAGGATTAATGGATATGAAACCTAGGACATTGCAAATATTAGGCAAGTGCTCTATCACAGAACTAAATTATAACCAACCCCTCAAGTAGAATATAATTACTGATATTTGACCTTTCCTTTTTATAATTTGCTTAGTGTGACTTTTTATTATTTTAATTATTCACACATAGTAAATTCTACAAATTAATCGGTTTTATTGCAACATTTCCATGCAGATATTATGCTTTGATTGTATTCATCTGCTCTATTACCCTATCTTTTCCTTCCCTTTCTCCCTCTTCCTTCAGTTTCCCTTCCTTTCTTAGATTATCATGGGCAACATGGTGACTCCCTGTTTCAACAAAAAAACTCTTCAAAATTAATAAAACTATTATTAATTAAATTGGTAATTGGAGAAAAATAAAAAAAAAATAGAATGTAGTGGTGCACACCTGTAATCCCAGTGGCTCTGGAGGCTGAAGCAGGAGGATCACAAGTTTAAAGGCAACCTCAGCAAAAGCAAAATGATGAGAAACTCAATATGACTCTGTCTCTAAATAAAATACAAAATAGAGCTGGGGATTTCACTCAGTTGTTGAATGTCCTTGAGTTCAATCTGTGGCACCAAAAATGAATAGGTAGATAGATAGATAGATAGATAGATAGATAGATAGATAAAAATTGTAGAATGGAAAAAATGAAAAAGTGCTTTTATTTGTTTTAATTAGTTACACATGACAGTACAATGACCTTGACATATCATACATTTGAATCAGATGGGATATAATTTCTCATTTTTCTGAGTGTACAGGTTGCAGAATCATATTTGCCATGCAGTCACATATATACACACAGAGTAATAATAATGTCAGTTTCATTCTACTATCCTTCTGATCCCCTCTCCTCTCCCCTCCCCTCGAATCACTTCTCTCTATCTAATGTAAGGTGACGCTATTCTTTTTTTTTCTCACATCTTCATACATATATTTTGTATAACGATGAGGGTCTCCTTCCAACATCCATACAATTCCCCTTCTCCCACCCTTTTCCTTCCACCCCTCTTCCCTATGTAGAGGTAATCTTCTACTCATGCTCTTCCTCCCTACCCCATTTTGAGTCACCCCCCCCTTATATCAAAGAAAACATTTGGCATTTGTTTTTTTGGGGGGATTGACTAACTTCACTTAACATAATCTGCTCTAATGCCATCCATTTCCCTGCAAATGCCATGATCTTATTATTTTTTAGTGATGAGTAATATTCCATTGTGTATATATGCCACATTATTTTTATCCATTCATCCATTGAAGGGCATCTAGGTTGGCTCCACAGTCTAGCTATTATGAATTGTGCTGCTATAAACATTGATGTTTATAACTTTTTCACCAATTCCCAGGTGAAACCACATGTGAATACTTTTACTTTTTGCTGCTTACAGCAGGCAAACCAACCCTTCACAATCTACACTCCCTGTTGTTAAAACTCTCAGTGGTTTTGAGACATACTTTCCTTTCTATAGCTATCTCTTGTTGCTATCTCCCACACAGTTATTGTGAAAGGTGATCACTAGGGCTATGATTGTGCCATATTTTCTAATTCCCAAAAGAGTGCAATCCCTAATTATGAAACCCTTCTCCATATTGCTATTTTTATGTAGATTTATTTTTCTTTATACACTATTAATATGTAATGTACATGACTATTACTAATATGGCTAAAAACTACATGTTCAGTTTATGTTTGTGGGTAATAATGTTGAAACTGCGACCCTTTCAACTCTGATTCCCTGATATAAAACATTCTTAGGACCATTTAAGAAGAATTACCTTTTTAAAGAAAAATATATTTGGAAGCAATATGTTTTCACTGAACTTTATCAAAATAGTCTTTCTATTATAAATATCCATATTTCCCTAAAAATGCACCCATTAATGAATCTTGATACTTTTTTATTTACTAAAAATCCACTCATTTTCTTGTTTTAAGAATATAAAAAGGGACCAAAATTAACCATTGAAAACCTATGAGTTTTAAATAGAATGATTTAGAATTTTTAATATATCATGACAGATGAGAAGTTTTAAATTTAAAAATTTAAAATATATCTTGACAATGTTAATTCTTCCAAAGAAGAAAAAATTTCACTTTGAGTGGTGGTATTTTCTCTTCTTTTTTCAAGAGAATTGTTTTGTCTTAATTACCTTGAAGTCTTTTGGAGCAATTATTTCGAATGGTAAAATGCTATTGTAACAGAGGTAACACAGTTTTTTTGCTATTGGTAAACCAAAATAAAACCTGTTGATGACGAACACCATTTAAAATTCAAAAGTGTTTAGAACTATTATGAAATATTTATGAAAACATGAGAAAACTACTATGTTTGACATATTTTTACAAAAATAATGTCAGTGTTTCACATTCTATGTAATGTTTCTTATACAGGTCCTTATATATCCAATGTATATGTTGTTATATCAATACTTTAAAAGCTTTTCAATAAAAAACCTGCCAAACTCATTTGATACATGATTTCTATCAACAGTGGAACATGAGAGTTCATTCTGTATCAATTCCATGGTCCCAAGAATCAGAATTGTTTGGAAGTTAGAAGGTACAAAGAATGTTAAAGAAAGTTATATTTGGGTGAGTTTGGCTTGAGGACAGTAGAATTTGATGTGCCCATATTTCTTCTGGCTTTCCAAATGACATAAACATTTGCAATTGTTTCTGGAAATTTAATTTGTAACCTATTCGGAAGTTGAGAATCCCCCCATAAGGGCTTATATATTTTTTCTAGAAAGTGGACTTGCTTTTACAACAGTGTCCAATGTATTTTCCTCATAGGATTTGCCAATACAAAGAGAATAAAAAGTACCCCAGCTTGCCAATATGCTATCCCATGAATAACTAAGCAGTAGGTTGTGAACACTTTTTATGGTATTAAAGGTGCTAAAGACAGGAATTTTGGAATCCATAAGGAGCTATCATTTCTTTTTATATGAAGTATTACAAACAGAATATCAAAATCCCATGGAAAAATTTTTGTCTCCTCCACTATTTCAGGAGTCTTTCTCTTTTTGTGTTTTCTTCGGTCATCTGTTTAACATTTCTGGTGTTTGTTTACAGAAACTGAATAACATAAACCACCACATTGTGCCTAAACTTTTATAGATCATAATGTGACACATCACCAGATTAAATATAACTCAAAATGTTAAACAAATTTCTTAGTGTTTTTTTTTCAGTTTTGTATTCTTTATCTCTATGTCTCTGTCTGTCTTTCTCTCCCTCTCTTATTTAAACATATTTTAACAGTCTAAACCAGACCAAATGTAGTAAAAAAAAAAGTCCTTTAGTTAATCACAACATTTACCTCACAGGAATAAGCATTTAGAAAGCACTTAAAATATTAAAATTTCACAGTGTGCATCAAAGCAGAAAACAATTTTTTCTTTCCCAGGAAACTATCAGGAACTTCCTAGTATCATTAATTAAAGTAGAATATAGTTTGATGTATCTTGCCAACACACTACTTGGGAGAAAATAGAAAAAAATGAATTAATCATTAAAATCATAGTGGTTAGTTATGTTCAAAGTAGACATGAATTGTTATGATATAGTTGATATCAGGATGTTTCATTTTTTCATAGCTATAAATACCATTGCAATGATTAAATCTCAATCCAGGAAATTAACAAATGAATGAAGGACAATAGAGATCTGATATAATGGAAGAACAATGTTCAAAAATGCAGAAGAAAAAAACTGAGATTTGGAGGGGGACAGCACAGATAGCTCTTAAGAAAGCATTTGCAATTTCATTTTACCACTAAAAGAATTAAAATTAATTAAATCAAGCAATTCTTTTTAAATAAGCACAGTAGTTTCTGCTCTTAAGCATGAGCTCAAGGGATTTCACTTTGATTCTCTGGTGTGTTCTCTCTCTCTCTCTCTCTCTCTCTCTCTCTCTCTCTCTCTCTTTTGATGCTTCTTAAGAGACTTTTTAATAAATTCTGTGGAACACTTTTATATATAAAAATAAGAATGTCCCATTAGCACATAAGAACCAGTTACAGGGTTACATGAATGATTATATCAGATCTTGGCTATGTAGATTTGGAGTCACTTCACTTCTTTATGTAGTAAGGATTAGTAGTGCCTTTGGCAAGGAAAAGATGTCTTCATTTATAGATATTAAATCTGTAAATAGAGTACAATTTTATGTGGAAGATTTTCTGAGTCTGAGTAGCAGAAGTGGCAATTAAATTGAATACACAGGTGTGGGAGTTCCATGGTTTAATAAATCATTATTTTGAACCAGGACATCAACTCATGTACAAATGTTCTTGTAAACAGTTATTATGAGATTGCATTGTAAACATGATTAATTATCTCAGATATTAGCTCACACTATTTCCATCTCAGATTTTATGTCACTTGCTCCATACATTGTGGTTTAGTATAAAAAGAATATCAGATATTACTAATATTTTTATTTTAAAAAGTGGTTAATGAATCTAATACTATATTTTTTGGGGGGTACCATAATAATTTCATTTATATAAATAGAGACAAAGATATTTATATTTTATGACCAGTCTGAACATAGTACAACAGAAAAATCATCTGAATTAGGAATATGACTCATCAATAAAAATAATGCCAATGACCTGGCAATTGTAATGCATTGGTCATTGATGTGAGTTCATTTTTAAGTAGTTTATCTTGCTAGTAGGTTAATATAATTTGTTATTTTTTTAAGTAGTATGGTGTTTGTAAAAGGATTCCAATAAGAGACAATTAAATGTATATATATTGGGGCTGGGGATGTGGCTCAAGTGGTAATACGCTTGTCTGGCATGCGCGGGGTGCTGGGTTTGATCCTCAGCACCACATAAAATAAAATAAAGATGTTGTGTCCACTGAAAACTGAAAAATAAATATTAAAAAATTCTCTCTCTCTCTTAAAAATGTATATATAATACACCTTATGTAAAATATACAAAGAATATTTCAATCTATTTGTAATTGTAAACTGGAGATTCATAAACTAAGCACTGAATGGTATTTTGTTTATTCTATCATGATATGTATTTAAAAATGTGATTTTCTGATTTAAGAATACCTCATCAAAAATCAAAGAATGCCATGCCCAAGAGTTTTCATATATTTTAGTAGTAAATGATACCAGAGGAAATAAGGAAAATATAGGGTGGTAGAAGAATGTAAGATATTGGTGTTTTATTTATAAAATGGCAAGAAGCTTTGAGCCATTAGGGAATCATGAACATTCATGAGCAGAAGTTTTGAAAAGACGAGAAGGTAAAACAAATCTGAATGGAATGATGCCGCAGTCTGGCTGGGCACAATTCAGGAGCCACTTGTCAAAAGAAACTAACTTTATTTTTAGAACTACAAACGCCAAACAAAACAGCTCCTCAGGAAAAAACCCTCAGAGCCCAACTGCCACCACCGGCTTCCCACAAGCCTCTCACCCCCACACAACCCTCACCACCTCCCACAATCCTCCTGTTCTTGAGGCTGATTGGCTGGGTCGCATGGGCGGAGCCAAAGAAGTCCCCCAATGAGCAGCTCCGTGGAGGAACCAATCAGCTAGATGTTGCTGGGGCTGCTGTGAGCCAATCATCAGCCGGCAGCTGGAAGTTTGCTGGCAGCTGGGAGTAAAGAAGTCCCCCAATGAGCACCTCCGTGGAGGAGCCAATCAGCTAGATGTTGCTGGGGCCGCTGTGAGCCAATCATCAGCTGGCAGTCTGAAGGGCAGGGAAACAGCCCAATGAACATCACCGCAGAGGAGCCAATCAGCTAGATGTTGCTGGGGCTGCTGTGAGCCAATCATCAGCCAGCAGCTGGAAGTTTGCTGGCAGCTGGAAGTTTGCTGGGGCCCCTTTGGCTGTGGCTCTCAACATCTCCTCCTCTCTGTTTAAACAACAAGCATGTGGCTTGGGGACCGTGCCTGCCTTAGGTTGTCCAATACTACATATGGTCCTTACCCATCTTCGGATGAGCTGACCTCAGGGAATCAGCCTCCTGTCTTAGGTTGGTACCATTGTAATTGGATCTTACCCGTCATTGACTACCGGTCCAGTATACAGCCACACCTGTGGAGAGGTCTTTGTCATGACAAGCAGAAGGGAGGAAGAAACACCAAGCCAACTGATGGCTCTTGTTGGAAAAATTGTACCACCGATGACATCATCAGAAAAAATACCCCAACACTACCACAAGTCGCTGCACCAACAGATAGTTCACAATGCATAGTCTAGGCAAGTCTAGGCAAGTTCTGCAAGTTCTGCACATAGTTTAGGCAAGTTCTGCAAGCAGTTCAGTGATGGCTATTGCAGAAGCTGTAGATTAGTTTTATCTTTGTCTTCACCGGCACTGGGATGAAGATAGGAATTCTGGCAATAATGGCTAAAGAAAAAATTATGTAACATTCCAGAAGCCACTAAAAGAAAACAATTTTCTTAATAATTTACATTATCTTGAAGAGAATTATTAAATATAATGAAAAGGAAAGGTGAAAGTAAACAAACAGATCTGTTAACCTTCTTTTTTGTTTACATATTAAAAAAATTCTTAATAGTTATTTACCCAATTTAAATTAAACCATTTAAATCACGTGAATAAAAAAAATATTTGGATCCAATTTTTCATGAGTGCTCATCATATATGATATATGGACATACGTACATTCAAACATATAACACAAAACACAAGTGTGCACACATAATATAATACATATAACACATAACATAATAGTAAAGGCCTTATAACTTTTTACAGGTGAAATCTCCATTGAAATGTTTAAAACTCTATAGTCAGAAAAAAAAAAAAATAGAACTGATCAGCAAAACATTAACCTAGGTCTGTATGAGCTCAAAAAATAAAATAGAACTTCATGATATGGGAAAGGGCAATAATAAAATAGATATTGAAAAAAGCATCCTGGTTCTGTCGCAGATGTAAGGATAGCCAAATTGGAGTTTTGGATATCAGCTGTTATGGATTTGAGCCAAATCATCTTATTTTGGTCTGTAGAAATCGCTTTAGTTAATCTCTCTGGAATCCAAATCGGCTGCTGTTCTCCCTGTGGAAATACACAAACAGGCCCCCGACTCCAGACAATCACTGGGTCAGGATTTTAGTTAATCTTTCCGGAATCCAAATCAGATGCTGTTCTTGCTGTGGAAACACACAAACAGACCCCCGACTCCAGACAATTACTGGGTCAGGACCTTTCCATTGTCCTGTTAGAATATCTTTCCAAAGTACCTTGGGCTTATGTACATTTTTTGGACACATATGCCTTTCTGCAGCACTAAGTCCTGATGAATCCAAATTTAAAAAGTTTAGAGTAAAAAGGGTTATTTTAAGTTTATCTTTGGGGAATATATACCCCTTCCCAATTCTGTCTTTTTGCTTTAATAAGTACATTTTAATAGTTTGATGAGCTCTTTCAACTATGCCTTGTCCCTGTGGATTGTACGGGATTCCTGTTATATGAGTAATGCCAAATGATGAGCAAAACTGTTTAAAAGAGGTAGAAGTATAACCAGGGGCATTATCTGTGTTTAACTGTTTTGGAATGCCCAAAGTGGCAAAATTTTGTAAGCAATGAGCTATAACATCTTTAGTTTTTTCTCCGGCATGAAGGGAGCCCATCAAAAATCCAGAAGAAGTATCAACTGTAACATGCAAATATTTTAATTTTCCAAATTCTGGCAAATGTGTGACGTCCATCTGCCAAATATGGTTAGGTATCAATCCTCTAGGATTGACTCCAAGATTAACTTGTGGTAAAAAAGGTCACACAATTTTGACATTGTTTTATTATTTGTCTAGCTTGTTCCTTAGTTATTTTAAAACGCTTTTGTAAAGTATTAGCATTGACATGGAACCTTTTATGAAAATGTATAGCTTCTTCTAGTGTAGAGAAAATATGTATGTCATGTGTAGTTTTATCTGCTAAATCATTGCCCAAACTAAGGGCTTCAGGCAATCCTGTATGTGCCCTGATATGTCCTATAAAGAATGGATCTTTTCTGTCCCAGATTAAACTTTGTATAGTGGAAAACAAAGAGAAAACAGTAGAAGAAGGGGAAATCCTACCAGCATCTTCAAGGGATACTATAGCATTAACTATATACTGACTATCAGAAAATAAATTAAATACAGAATCTTTAAACATCACAAAAGCTTGTAATACTGCATTAAGCTCTACCTTTTGAGCTGATTGTTTGGGTCCTAAAAATGTAAAAGTTTGATCAGGTGTAACTATTGCTGCTGTACCATTATTTGACCCATCAGTGAATATATTTGGAGCATTCATGATAGGTGTTTTTCTTGTCATTTTTGGAAAAATTACAGGATGCAATGACCAAAAAGACAATAAAGGATTAGATGGTAAGTGGTTATCAAATGAAACATTAGATTTGCACATGATTATTGCCCAAGTATTTAACTCATTAGCTAATTCATCAATTTGATTCATAGTATATGGAGTAATAATTTTATTGGGAGAAATTCCAAATACTCCCTTTGCTGTTTTTATTCCTTTGAGTATTAATTTTCCTACAGCCTCAGGATACCTAGTAAGAATAGTGTTAGGAGAATAAGATAAATGTATCCATAATAATGGACCTTCTTGCCAAAATACTCCTGTAGGAATATTTTTTGTTGGTAGTACAATAAATAATAAAGGCAAACTTATATCAATTCTATCCAAATGCATATTTTCCATATATGTTTCAATGATTTTTTATGCCTTTCTTGCTTCAGGCGTTAACATTCGGGGTGAATTTGGATCTGATGGACCTTTTAGGATATCAAATAAAGGTCCCAATTCTCCTGTTGGAATACCTAGATAAGGCCTTATCCAGTTTATGTCTCCTAATAACTTTTGAAAGTCATTAAGTGATTTGAGTGGATCTACTCATATTTGAATTTTTGGTGGACGGACCATGGTTGAGGATAATAGAACTCCTAAATAATTAATTGGAAAATTTAATTGTACTTTATCTATTGCTATCTCTAGATTATAATTTTTTAATAAATTTGTAAGTGTGGCATAACATTCTAGCAATGTGTTTTTAGCTTTGTGTGCTAATAATACATCATCCATATAGTGAAATATTTGTAGTTCAGGATTTTGATTTCTAAGTGGCTGGATTACTTTGTTAACATAAATTTGACACATAGTTGGGCTATTAGCCATCCCTTGAGGGAGTACTTTCCATTCATATCTCTGATCAGGACCTTCATGATTTAGTGCAGGGATAGTAAATGCAAAACGTGGACTATCCTCAGGATGAATTGGAATTGAAAAAAAAAAACAATCTTTAACATCTATAACTAAAACATACCAAGTTTTTGGCAAAGCAGACAATTGAGGAATCCCCGATTGAGCAGGTCCCATAATGACCATTTCATTATTAATGGCTCTTAAATCTTGCAATAATCTCCATTTACCAGATTTCTTTTTGATGACAAAAATGGGAGTATTATGGGGAGATACAGAAGGTTGTATATGTCCTTCCGCTAATTGTTGTTTGACCAGATCATGGGCTACTTGTATCTTTTCTTTAGTCAAGGGCCACTGAGGAACCCATACTGGTCTTTCTGATTTCCTTTTTATTGTCTCAGTGGCCCTTTGTGAAAATCCAACCCATGTCTGTCTGTTCCTTGATCTATTTGTATTGGTGCTGCTATACCTTGTTCTTGTTTTTCTAATCTTTTTTCTTTCCTAAAACCTTGTCTAGCCATAATAGTGGGTGCATTTTGATTGATGTTATTTGTTAATGTCAAACCTAACTGATCTAAGACATCTCGTCCCCATAAATTTACGGGAAGATGATCCAATACATATGGCTGTATAGTTCCTTCACATCCTTCAGGATCCTTCCAATCTAATACCATTGCGCTTCTATCGGGATTAGTCGCCATTCCTAGGCCTTGAAGTGTTTGAATGGCTTGTTGTAATGGCCAATGTTTTGGCTATTCTTGACGAGAGATGATGCTAAGGTCTGCACCTGTATCCAGTAGCCCATTAAATTCATGTCCTTGAATATTTAGTTTTAGCATGGGGCGAGAATCTAAATTTAAAGAAAGCATAGCCCAATCTACACCTGTGGAGCCTAATCCCTTGGAACCTCTTTCTACAGCATGAATGGAAAATTTATCATGTAGGCTTGGTATTATTAGTAACTGTGCTATTCTATCTCCTGGTGAAATTACTGATATACCCTTTGGAGAACTGGCTATAATTTTTATTTCACCTTCATAATCGGGATCAATTACCCCAGGACTTATCAAAAGTCCTTTTAGAGTAGAAGAGCTGCGTCCCAATAATAAGCCTACTGTTCCTTTGGGAAGAGGTCCTTTTACCCCTGTGGGAATGATTTGAACTCCCATCTCTGGAGTTAGTACTGATCTGGCGGAGGCGCAGATGTCCAACCCTGCACTTCCTCTGGTTTGTCTGAAGAGGGATCTGATGGACAATGTGTCCTGGTCACTACCCTGATGGGGTTGCTGGGTTCCTCCAGTGCTCCGTATATTTATGGTTTGGGGCCCCGGAGCATTGGGGCCCCCTGTCCATTTTTTGGCAACAGAGCCTGATGCCTTTGTCCACGATATTGTGGATAAACACCTTGTCCTTGTTCGTTTTTTGATAATGGAGTACCCTCTATGGTGGTTTGAGAATGGCATTCATTAGCCCAATGTAATGGAGTACCCTCTATGGTGGTTTGAGAACGGCATTCATTAGCCCAATGTCTCCCTCTATGGCATCGTGGGCAAATACCCGGTATTCTACTCCTTTGATACCTAGTTTTGTTAAACCCTCCTCCTATGGGGCAATTCCTTTTAAAAATGTCCTGTTTGTTGACAATTGTAGCATGTTCTTGGCCTGGTATATAAAGCCTGTTTTAATGCAGCTGCCATAATTTGCCCTTGTTCATTAATGTCTCTGGCATCTAAAGCCTGTTTTACTGCAGCTGCCATGACTTGTTCTTGTTCATTAATGTCTCTACATAATTTAATATATGTGTTTAAATCTTCCTGTTTCCATGGTCTAATGATATCTCTGCACCAACGATTCACTTGGTCATAAGCCAGTTGTTTTATTAATGGCATTGCTTGTTCTGTATTCCCAAAAACTCTGGTAGCTGTTTGAATAAGCCTATCTACAAATTCAGCGTAAGGTTCATTAATTCCTTGTATTATCTTAGATAATAGACCTTGTAAACCTCCATGTCCTTGTAAAGTCTTCCATGCCTTAACTGCATCTACAGCAATTTGTGAGTATATGCCAGGATCATATGCAATTTGTTGCTGCTGATCCTCATAAGGCCCCTTTCCTAACAACATATCTAGATTTCTCTGAGGATAACCAGCTGCTACATTTCACTAAGCCGTCTCCTTGCAAAATTCCTCATTGGCAACCTTCCATAACAGGTATTGTCCTCCATTTAGCACAGCTTTACAAATATTAGCCCAATCTGCTGGCGTCATGTTTAAGTTGGTAATGGATTCGACCAAGCTTACAGTGAAGGGTGCTTGAGGACCATAGGTTGTTACAGCCTCTTTTAGCTCCTTTACTGTTTTGAAATTTAAACCCTGGTAAATTCGCTGCCCTCCTACCTCAAATACAGGGCATACTTGAGATCCTGTCTCAGGATCCCAACTATCAACTGCGGGGGTTGGGAGCCTCCTAGCATATGGAGGTTGTGCTGTTGATTGGACACTTATGCCCTCTGGTGATAGAATGCTGTTAGTAGCAGTCTCCTGTAGAGGTGGTGCTGTTGGTTGGACACTTACGCTCTCTGATAGAAAGGTGTTATTAGCAGTCTCCTGTTGTAACTTTTCCCCTGATGGCTTTTTCTGCTCTAAACTTCCTTCCTCTGTCTCACTAGCTTGAAAGACCTTCTCTTTTACTTGAATCTTTTCCTCTTTCTGACTAACTTGAGAGACCTTCTCTTTTACTTGAATCAATATGTCTTCTCCTTCCTCTACCTTTGTCTGAATTGAAGGCTTTGGACTAAGCAAATCAGATACGAGTGTCCACAATGGCAATGTGCCAACTGGCAGAGTCCCTGGGTTGTTCTTTTCTATTCTTTTTAAATCTTCACCATGATGGTTCCATTGTGATATATCTAACAACTCCTCCTTAAAAAGCCATGGGCTACATTGTTGTATTGTATCAACGTATGCCCTGACTGTTCTTGATTTTACTGAGATGCCTCCTTCCTCTAAAAATTTACTTAACAGTCTTTCGGTTTGTTTTTTACTAATTGCTGATCCCGTATTTCTGCTATAATACAACCCAACAAGATGACGCCAAACAAAACCGAGACAGAATGAAATAAAAATGGAACCATACAAAATCATTATATCAACCTTTCTATCCTCCTGAAATGTCCATCCGTCCTTTCTCCCTATCTGTTCCTCAGACGCAAATAGTTTTTCCTCAGATGTGAGCGGTTTTTCTTCCGTCTCACTCATCTCCAGGGACAGGCAACTTAAAACAAAAATGAAGCAAAACAAAAGAGGAATCTTAGAATGGCTACCCATCCTCTCGCCCTGCCCTCAGGGGCGAGCAGTTTACTTACCCTCAGTCGCTCCCCGTGCAAGCCACCAAATGCCGCAGTCTGGCTGGGCACAATTCAGGAGCCACTTGTCAAAAGAAACTAACTTTATTTTTAGAACTACAAACGCCAAACAAAACAGCTCCTCAGGAAAAAAACCCTCAGAGCCCAACTGCCACCACCGGCTTCCCACAAGCCTCTCACCCCCACACAACCCTCACCACCTCCCACAATCCTCCTGTTCTTGAGGCTGATTGGCTGGGTTGCGTGGGCGGAGCCAAAGAAGTCCCCCAATGAGCAGCTCTGTGGAGGAGCCAATCAGCTAGATGTTGCTGGGGCTGCTCTGAGCCAATCATCAGCTGGCAGCTGGAAGTTTGCTGGCAGCTGGAAGTAAAGAAGTCCCCCAATGAGCAGCTCCGTGGAGGAGCCAATCAGCTAGATGTTGCTGGGGCCGCTGTGAGCCAATCATCAGCTGGCAGTCTGAAGGGCAGGGAAACAGCCTAATGAACATCACCGCAGAGGAGCCAATCAGCTAGATGTTGCTGGGGCTGCTGTGAGCCAATCATCAGCTGGCAGCTGGAAGTTTGCTGGCAGCTGGAAGTTTGCTGGGGCCCCTTTGGCTGTGGCTCTCAACAGAATGACTAGGTCATTCAAATAATTTCCATTACTATAACAGATATAGAAAGACTGGGAAATTTTGGCCAAAGAAGGAAAAGTTTTTCCAGAAGGAATGACCTAGAGATAAGAGAGAAGGGTTAAAAATGTGGAGAAACCTTATAATACCAATGGAAACATCATCTAAGATAATCTTAAGATTCAATCAGAATTTTTTATGTAGTTTATTAAATCCATATTATGAGTGTAAAGATTGTCAAAAAGTTTATTATTTCTTTGTTTTAGATGCAATATGGTAATTATCTGGGACTTGTGACTATGAATGATATTGAGAATTCTAATAAAATGTAATAGTGAATATGGCTAGAAGAATTATTTATTGGTGAAATTCAACTATTGAACTTCTTACACTATAAAAATTAACAATTCTCTGAATTCACTCTCTCCATTATCTCCTTTTTTTTTCTCTTCACAAGGCCTAGCTGTATAGATTATATCTGTGGGTTCCCTTATCCTCTGATTGAAGTAAGCTTTCATTGATGGGAAGCCCTAGTGCACACTTAGATATAGGAACAATGAAGTTGGAGTGTTAATTGCTCCTGACTCTCACTCTGAAGTGTCTCTTTTTATGGAGAAGTGACCATCTAAAGAAAATGGTTTCTCAGAAGGTTATATGTGAGAGGATATGAACATGGCCGCCGACGAGGAAGCAGTGACTCTAATGTCTCCACATTAACGAGATCAAAAAGACCCTTTGGAACAGCGGCAGTCTTCACACGGAGGAACTCCTAGCAAAATTCCATGAAGAGGGGTCCTGCCGGGATCTGGTAGGTCTATTAGAAGTGTCGGTTTGTGGCCGCTGGGACTCGGGGCCCGGGGACTGTGGTACTTGCCGGCGGTCGCCTCCCCGGCCCCGGGCGCCGCTGGGGCTCGAGCCAGAAAAACACGGACCGGGACGCGGCGTGGCTGGCTAGAAGCCGGGAACGCCGGGGGCGGACAGAGTGACCAGGGCAGCGCTGGCTGTGGAGGCCGTGGAGGAGAGAGGCGTGGGAGCTCGAGGCAGATACACACAGGAGAGAGCGAGCCAGCACCCCGCCATAATCCCGAAATAGCGAGAAGAGGAAGATGGCGGTGGGAAGTAAGCCTCTCCGTTTTCCGTGCCCCGCACCGCCGCGTCTGAAAAGCTGAGACTGACAGCCGCGCCGACTCAGCATTAAGCCATCCAGCCGAGGCGGCTGGTCAGCACTTCTCATTCTGCGGAGGTGGATGCCTGCCGGGCCTTCGTGGGTAGTGGCCGCAGGGTCCAGGCGGGGCTTGGGAGACAGTGGGGACCCGCCCGTGGCGTTGGTCGCCCGGCAGGGGGAGGCGAACTGTCGCCGTTTGCGGAGGACACCACTGTGGCAGAGGACTGAAGTTGCAGGGCTGCAGCGCAGGAGATAACTTCATTGAAGCCTGCTGCTACAGGTGTGTGGACACCTGGCTTTCCCTCTCCACGCATCGGGGAAAACTTAAGAGCCCCTCCCAGCTCTCCCGTGAGTGCCACAGCCAGCCCGAGGGAGTCAGAGGTGGTGCAGGACTGCCGCTCCCGCCAGGGCTGACTGCTGAGGTCTCTTGCACCAGCTACGGGGGTGTGGCTACCGGAGGGCAAGTAAAATTCGCTGAGGATTCTCAGCACCAAGCTCTACAAAATTAGGGTCTGAGGGAATGGCAAACTGGAAGAGTGTGCCCAGTCATTCATGAAAACAGGGCTCCCGGGAGCAGCAGACCTGGCGTGTAGCCAGTATTGCGGTGAGCGGCACCTGTGAGAGGGGCCTGGCTAGAAGAAAAGTGGAAGGGATTGGACACAAGAGGAGGCCCTAGGCACTCAGGTTTGGAGACTCGCCTAGTCAGGGAGGAGCTGCTGCACAGTGATTGGTTCCCGCGTACTGACGGGAAAGACTTGACCTGGTGGGCACAGCGCCACCTAGTGGAAGAGAAATTAATCAAACTCTAAGACGGCATTTATTAGGTTTTTTTTTTTTTTTTCATTCTTGATTGGGGTTTTTCTTTAATCTTCATTTTTCTATCTTGGTTTTTTTTTCCTTTCTCTTTTTTTTTTCTTCTTTCTCTTCTAATCTTAATTTTAATTTTTTTAAAATTATTATTAATATATATTTTTTAAATTTTTGTTCTTTTTTAGTTCCTATTTCTTTCTTCTTTTGTCTGTTCATTTTTCTTATCCCCCTTCCTTGAATTCTACCTGCCTACTCTCATTCTCCTTAGTGACTTCTTCCCTTCCCTTCTAATACCTTTCCTCCCTAGCATCAAATAAATTTATAGGAATAAACAGTAACTCAGCAGTCAATCAGAACAAGAAGCAACATGAGCAGCTTCAAGAAACAAGGAAGAAAAGGAGTACAAACAATGCAGGATAGCCTAAATATTCAGGAGGACCTAGAGTCATCAGAAAAATGGTCATATAAAGACCTCAAGGAACACCTTAGACAGATGGAATGGAACATCAAAGAGGATACAAGACAGCAAATTCAAGCAGCGAAAGAACACATTGAGAATGAGTTACATAAACACCTAAAAGAAGAAGTTAAGCACCTTTATCAGGAGATAGAGAATATAAAGAATAATCAAACAATAATTCTAGAAATGAAGGAAACGATAAACCAGATTAAAAACTCAATTGAGAGTATCACTAACAGAGTGGAACAAGTAGAAACCAGAACGTCAGATAATGAAGACAAAATATACCATCTTGAAAAGAGTCTAGCCAACTCAGAAAGGCTGGTAAAAAATCACGAGAAAAACATCCAAGAGATTTGGGATAACATGAAGAAACCAAACTTACGAGTCATCGGGATAGAAGAAGGTACAGAGATTCACACCAAGGGAATGAGAAACCTGCTGAATGAAATAATTACAGAAAACTTTCCAGAAATAAAAAAGGAAACAGATATACAAATTGAAGATGCATACAGGACACCGAGCACACAAAATCACAGTAGACCAATGCCAAGACACATTGTTATGAAGATATCCAATATACAGAACAAAGAGAAAATATTAAAAGCTACAAGAGAAAGGAGACAGATTACATTTAGGGGTAAACCAATACGGTTAACAACGGACTTTTCATCACAGACACTGAAAGCAAGAAGGTCATGGAAATGTATTTCAAACACTGAAAGACAATGGATGCCAACCAAGAATTCTGTATCCAGCAAAATTAAGCTTCAGGTATGACAACAAAATAAAGATCTTTCATGATAAACAAAAGTTAAAAGAATTTGCAGCCAGAAAACCTGCATTGAAAAGCATTTTGAGCAAAACACTACACGAGGAAGAAATGAAAAACAATAACCAAAACCATCAGTGGGAAGTGCCTCAGTAAAGACAGAGGGCGAGGGGAAAGATAATCACGGAGAAACAAACTAAATATTTTTTTTTAATAATAAACAAAAGGATAAACAATCAAACATGGATGGAAGTTCAAACCATATATCAATAGTAACTCTGAATGTTAATGGCCTAAACTCTCCAATAAAGCGACATAGGCTGGTATCATGGATTAAAAAAACAAATCCAACAATATGCTGCCTCCAGGAGACACATCTGATTGGAAAAGACATACACAGGCTGAAGGTGAAAGGATGAAAAAAAATATACCACGCACACAGTTCTCGTAAGCAAGCAGGAGTGGCCATCCTCATATCGAATAAAATCGACTTCAAGACTAAGTTAATCAAAAGGGATAAGGAAGGACATTATATACTGTTAAAAGGAACCATTCACCAACAAGACATAACAATTATCAATATTTATGCACCAAACAATGGTTCTGCGACATTCATAAAACAAATTCTCCTCAAGTTCAAGAATCAAATAGACCACAACACAATAATTATGGGTGACTTCAACACACCTCTCTCACCATTGGACAGATCCTCCAAATAAAAATTGAATAAAGAAACTATAGAACTCAATATCACAATCAACAACCTAGACTTAACTGACATATATAGAATATATCAACCATCATCAAATGGATATACTTCTTTCTCAGCAGCACATGGATCCTTCTCAAAAATAGACCATATATTATGCCATAGGGCAACCGTCAGTAAATATAAAGGGGTGGAGATAATACCATGCATTTTATCTGATCATAATGGAATGAAATTTGAAATCAATGATAAAAGAAGGAAGGAAAAATTCTACATCACATGGAAAATGAACAATATGTTACTGAATGATCAATGGGTTACAGAAGACATAAAGGAGGAAATTAAAAAATTCTTAGAGATAAATGAAAGTACAGACACAACATATCGGAATCTATGGGACACAATGAAAGCAGTTTTAAGAGGAAAATTCATCGCCTGGTGGTCATTCCTCAAAAAAAGAAAAAACCAACAAATAAATGAGCTCACACTTCATCTCAAAGCCCTAGAAAAGGAAGAGCAAAACAACAGCAAATGTAGCAGAAGGCTAGAAATACTTAAAATTAGAGTGGAAATCAATGAAATTGAAAGAAAAGAAACTATTTAAAAAATTAACAAAACTAAAAGTTGGTTTTTCGAAAAAATAAATAAGATCGACAGACCTTTAGCCATGCTAACGAAGAGAAGAAGAGAGAGAACTCAAATTACTAACATACGGGATAAAAAGGCAATATCACAACAGATGCTACAGAAATACAGAAGACAATAAGAAATTATTTTGAAAACCTATATTCCAACAAAATAGAAGATAGTGAAGACATCGATAAATTTCTTAAGTCATATGATTTTCCCAGACTGAGTCAGGAGGACACACACAATTTGAACAGACCAATATCAATGGATGAAATTGAAGAAGCCATCAAAAGACTACCAACCAAGAAAAGCCCAGGACTGGATGGGTATACAGCGGAGTTTTACAAAACCTTTAAAGAAGAATTAAAACCAATACTTTTCAAGTTATTTCAGGAAATAGAAAAAGAGGGAGCTCTTCCAAATTCATTCTATGAGGCCAACATCACCCTGATTCCAAAACCAGACAAAGACACCTCAAAGAAAGAAAATTACAGACCAATATCTCTAATGAACCTAGATGCAAAAATCCTCAATAAAATTCTGGCGAATCGAATACAAAAACACATCAAAAAAATTGTGCACCATGACCAAGTAGGATTCATCCCTGGGATGCAAGGATGGTTCAACATACGGAAATCAATAAATGTTATTCACCACATCAATAGACTTAAAGATAAGAACCATATGATCATCTCGATAGATGCAGGGAAAGCATTTGACAAAGTACAGCATCCCTTTATGTTCAAAACATTAGAAAAATTAGGGATAACAGGAACTTACCTTGACATTGTAAAAGCTATCTATGCTAAGCCGCAGGCTAGCATCATTCTGAATGGACAAAAGTTGAAGGCATTCCCTCTAAAATCCGGAACAAGACAGGGATGCCCTCCATCTCCACTTCTATTCAATATAGTTCTCGAAACACTGGCCAGAGCAATTAGACAGACGAAAGAAATTAAAGGCATAAAAATAGGAAAAGAAGAACTTAAATTATCACTATTTGCAGATGACATGATTCTATACCTAGAAGACCCAAAAGGGTCTACAAAGAAACTACTAGAACTAATAAATGAATTCAGCAAAGTGGCAGGATATAAAATCAACACGCATAAATCAAAGGCATTTCTGTATATCAGCGACAAAACTTCTGAAGCGGAAATGAGGAAAAACACTCCATTCACGATATCCTCAAAAAAAATAAAATACTTGGGAATTAACCTAACAAAAGAGGTGAAAGATTTATATAATGAAAACTACAGAACCCTAAAGAGAGAAGTTGATGAAGATCTTAGAAGATGGAAAAACATACCCTGTTCATGGATAGGCAGAACTAACATCATCAAAATGGCGATATTACCAAAAGTTCTCTATAGGTTTAATGCAATGCCAATCAAAATCCCAACGGCATATCTTGTAGAAATTGACAAAGCAATCATGAAATTCATATGGAAAAATAAAAGACCCAGAATAGCAAAAGCAATTCTAAACAGGAAGTGTGAATCAGGTGGTATAGCGATACCAGATTTCAAACTATATTACAGAGCAATAGTAACAAAAACAGCATGGTACTGGTACCAAAACAGGCCGGTGGACCAATGGTATAGAATAGAGGACACAGAGACTAATCCACAAAGTTACAACTATCTTATATTTGATAAAGGGGCTAAAAGCATGCAATGGAGGAAGGATAGCATCTTCAACAAATGGTGTTGGGAAAACTTGAAATCCATATGCAACAAAATGAAACTGAATCCCTTTCTCTCACCATGCACAAAAGTTAACTCAAAATGGATCAGGAAACTTGATATCAAACCAGAGACTCTGCGTCTGATAGAAGAAAAAGTTGGATCCGATCTACAGATTGTGGGGTCGGGCTCCAAATTCCTTAATAGGACACCCATAGCACAAGAGTTAACAACAAGAATCAACAAATGGGACTTAATTAAACTTAAAAGTTTTTTCTCAGCAAGAGAAACAATAAGAGAGGTAAACAGGGAGCCTACATCCTGGGAACAAATCTTTACTCCTCACACTTCAGATAGAGCCCTAATATCCAGAGTATACAAAGAACTCAAAAAATTAGACAATAAGATAACAAATAACCCAGTCAACAAATGGGCAAAGGACCTGAACAGAAACCTCTCAGAGGAGGATATACAATCAATCAATAAGTACATGAAAAAATGCTCACCATCTCTAGCAGTCAGAGAAATGCAAATCAAAACCACCCTAAGATACCATTTCACTCCAGTAAGATTGGCAGCCACTATGAAGTCAAACAACAACAAGTGCTGGAGAGGTTGTGGAGAAAAGGGTATACTTGTACATTGCTGGTGGGACTGCAAATTGGTGCGGCCAATTTGGAAAGCAGTTTGGAGATTCCTGGGAAAGATGGGAATGGAACCACCATTTGACCCTGCTATTGCCCTTCTTGGACTATTCCCTGAAGACCTTAAAAGAGCATGCTACAGGGATACTGCCACATCGATGTTCATAGCAGCACAATTCACAATTGCTAGACTGTGGAACCAACCTAGATGCCCTTCAATAGATGAATGGATAAAAAAATGTGGCATCTATACACAATGGAGTACTATGCAGCAATAAAAAATGACAAAATCATAGAATTTGCAGGGAAATGGACAGCACTAGAGCAGATTATGCTTAGTGAAGCTAGCCAATCCCTAAAAAACAAGTGCCAAATGTCTTCTTTGATATAATGAGAGCAAATATGAACAGAGCAGGGAGGAAGAGTAGGAAGAAAAGAGTAACATTAATCAGTGACATGAGATGGGAGGGAAAGGGAGAGATGAGGAAAATTGCATGGAAATGAAGGGAGACCCTCATTGCTATACAAAATTACATAGAAGAGGCTGGGCGGGGAATGGGAAAATAAATAAGGAGGGAGATGGATTACAGTAGATGGGGTAGAGAGAGTAAAAGGGAGGGGAGGGGAGGGGGGACAGTGGGGGAAAGGAAAGGGAGCAGAGTACAACAATTACCAATAGGGCATTATGTAAAATTGTGGATGTGTAACCGATGTGACTCTGCAATCTGCATTTGGGGTAAAATTGGGAGTTCATAACCCACTTCAGTCTAATATATGAAGTATGATATGTCAAGTGCTTTGTAACGTTGTGAACAACCAATAAAAAAAAAAATAAAAAAATAAAGAAGAAAAAAGTGAAAAAAAAAAAAGAAGGTTATATGTCTTCACACGAACCTTTTTCAAGATCCAAAAACATGTGGTTTTTTTTTTTTTTTTTGTTATTTCAATTCTGGTTGTTGTGAAAGCTCTTCTGCTTTGTGGTCCTACCATACCATTTGAGGTTTCCCTACATCCAGTCTATATTTTATGGAACTAATTTCATAAATTAATCTTTCAAAGTATCTTAGTATAATAATTAGTGTGTGCAAACTTCATACTTCAGAGACTCTGAAGCACATTCCTGTGAATAAACACTATGTGTCTTGCTAATTCCACCCATCTCAACAGTATTTAAAACAACAGAAAGGATATTCCTACTTTACTTTTTACTGCTAGAACATTAGTTGCTTTGGCAAAACTTTGCTTTAAATCCTCATTCCTTGCAACAATTTTATTCACTCAGTGAAGACCTAAACATGGACCCATGGTTTTCTCTCCTGTTTCTCCTTCAACTTTTGATTTTGATCTGTTTTCACCTATGCTCAATTTCTTCTATAAAAAATATGGAGTTTTTGGATCCTCTAAGTATAGAATTATGTCATCAGCAAATAATGTTAGTTTCAGTTATTTTTTTCCTATTGGTATTTCTTTAATTTATTTCATGTTGTCTAATTGCTCTGCCTAGAGTTTCAAGTAATATATTGAGTAGAAGTGGTGAAAGAGGGCATCCCTGTCTTGTTCCAGTTTTTAGTGGAAACGATTCCAATTTTGTCCATTTAGAATGATGTTGCCCTTGGGTTTAGTTTAGATAGATTTTAAATTTCCCTAGTGTTTTGAACATGAAAGGGTGCTGTATTTTGTCAAATGCTTTCTCTGCATCAATTGATATAATCATATGATTCTCATCTTTAAGTCTATTAATGCGATGAATTATATTTATTGATTTCTGAATGTTGAACCAAACCTGCATCCCTAGAATGAACCTGAACCCCACTTAGTCATGGTACACTATTTTCAATATGATTTTGTACATGATGTTCCAGAATTTTGTTCAGAATTTTGCACCTATTTTCATCAGTGATATTGGTCTGAAATTTTAATTTCCTTGATTTGTCTCTGCCTGATTTTGGTATCAGTCTGATACAAGAAATAAAATCAAGTATCAATAAATGGCTTGGATTCAAACTTAAAAAATTCTTCTCAACAAAGGAAACAACCAATGAGGTGAAGAGAGAGCAAATTTCTTCTCAGCAAAGGAAACAATCAATGAGGTGAAGAGAGAGCAAAATGGGAGAAAATTTTTGTCACATGCATGTCAGCTAGACCATTAATCTCCAGGATATATTAAAAAAAAAAAAAACTCAAAAAACTTAACACCAAAAAAAAAACAACAAAAAAAAACAATAAATAAATGCTCTAAGGAGATGAATAGACATTTCTCAGAAGATATAAAATGGATCAACAAATATATGAAAAAATGTTCAACATCTGTAGCAATTAGATAAATGCAAATCAAAACTACTCTAAGATTTCATCTTATTCCAGTCAAAATGGCAGTTATGAAGAAAACAAACAATAATAAGTCTTGGCAAGAATGTGGACGAAAAGGCACACTCATGTATTGCTGGTTGGACCGAAAACTAGTGCAACCAATCTGGAAAGCTGTATGGAGATTCCTTAGAAAACTTGGAATGGAACCACCATTTGACTCAGTTATTCCACTCCTCAATCTATATGCAAAGGTCTTAAAAAGAGCAAACTACAGTGACACAGCCACATCAATATTTATAGCAGCTCAATTCCCAATATATAAACTGGGGAACTGACCTAGATGCACTCCAATAGATGAATGGATTAAAAAAACTCTGGTATATATACACCATGGAATATTACTCAGCATTAACAGAGAATAAAATTGTGGCATTTTCAGGTAAATGTATGGATTTGGAGAATATCATGCGAAGCAAAGTAACCTAATCCAACAAAACCAAAGCCTGGTTGTTCTCATTGATAAGGGGATACTATTCCATAATAGGGGAGAACATGGGAAGAATGGAGGATCTTTGATTGGGCCAAGAGGATTAAGGGGATGGAAGGGGGTGTGGGGGCAGGAAAGAAGGTGGAATATGATGGACATCATCACCCTAGGTACATTTATGACTGCACATATGGTGCAAAGCTACATCATGTATAACCAGGTAAATGGATTCATTGTATACTACATTTGTGTACAATGAATCAAAATTCATTTTGATGTCATATATACCCTATTTAATAAATAAATAAATAAATTTAAAAACTGAATTGCAAAAAATAATTGTATACCCGAATCAAGGCAAAGGAAAGTTAAACTTTTAGTTTTCATCTTAGTGAATTGTATTTTAAATGGAAATCTATGGTTTGACACTATGAAACAATCACAGCAGTAACAAAATGAAAATAACAAAACAGCTATTCTTTTATATTTTTCTTGGTTCATATTAACTATGCAAAATACTGGTTTTCATTGTGGCATATTTGTACATGCATATAGAATTTGAACAATTTAATTTCTCAATATCTGCTCTTGCCCTTTCCTCCTCCCTTATCTTGTTTCCATTACCTACTCTTTGGTCTCCCTTCTATTTTTCTAGGATCACTTTTTATTCATTTATTTCTCTCAGCTTAAAACACATAAGAAAAAAAAAACACATCACACTTGAATTCTGAGACTGGATTATGTTTCTTAACATAATTTTATCTAGGTCCATCCATCTTCCTGCAAATTACATGGTTTTGTTCTTTGTTTGGGACAGAATAAAACTTTCACTCTCTCTCTCTCTCTCTCTCTCTCTCTCTCTCTGTCTCTCTCTCTCTCTCTGTGTGTGTGTGTGTGTGTATCATATTTTATCCATTAATCTGTTGATGGGCTTATGTCAGATTCCATATTTTGGTTATGTGAATTGTGGTGTTATACATTTGGCAATGCATGTATTGCCAAGGTGTGCTGTCTTTAAATCTTTACCAAAGATACCATGAAGTAATATAGCTGGATCACATGGTAGTTACATTTTTAGTTTTTGAACAAATCCAATGCTGATTTCCATGGGCTAAAAAATTTTACATTCCAACTAATAGTGCATAAGAATTCTCTTTTCCCAAAATTCTGACCAGAATTTATTATTATTTGTATTCTTGGTTCCCAATCTGATAGAAATTACATGGAATCTCAGGGGAGTATAACTTTGTAATTCTCTAATGGTTAAATATATTAAAAATTTTTAATTCTTGGCTACTTGTACTACTTCTTTTGAGAAGTATCTGTTTAGTCCATTTGCCCATTTATTGAATGAAATATTTTGTTGGTTTTCTTTTTCTTTCTTTCTCTTTTTTTAGTTCTTTATATATTCTGGATATTAATCCTCTGTCAGAGAAGTAACTGGAAAATATATTACCCCAATCTATATATTCTTCACAAAATGAATTGTTCCCTGAAATGTGCACAAAGTTTTTGTTTGTTGACATACCATTTAATATTTTTTCTCTTATATCCTGAGTTATAGGAATTTTATTTAAGAAGGTTTTGCTTATGCCTATATGGTAGAATATTTCCCCCATATTCTCTTCTGGAAATTTTGGAAAGTTTCTGGTCTTATTCCTAGGGCTTCCAACATTTTGAGTGGACTTTAATGTAGGTTAAGATCTAGGAATCTAGTTTCAATCTTTTACAAATGTATATCCGGTTTTCCAAGCACCATTAATTAGTCATGCTCTCCCACGTATTTTTTGTCACTTTGGTCAGGAATCAGATGGCTATATCTGTGTTATCTCTGTGTGGATGTGCCTCTTTATTATATTCTATTCCATTTGTGTATATATCTATTATAATGCCAGTACCAAAGTTTGTTGTTGTTGTTGTTTGTTTTTTTTAACTTTGGCTCTGTAGTATCATTTGAAGTAAGGTATTGTGATGCCACTGGATTTGATACTTTTTCACAGAATTGATTTGGTTATTTTGCGGTCATTTTTCCATCCATAAAAATGTTATGACTATTTTTTCTAGTTCTGAGAATACCACTGATATTTTCATAAGAATGGCATTGGATCTATAGATCACTTTTAGTAGTATTAAATTTTAACAATATTAATTTTCCTTTTCCACAACCATGGGTGACTTTGCAAATTTGGGTGTCTTCTTCGATTTATTTTTGACCATTTTCTAATTTTACTTGTAGAGATATTTCAACATTGATTAGGTTTATTTCTAAGTATTTTTGAGACTTTGGTGAATAAATTGATTTTCC